>NC_088838.1:13199505-13584505 GCF_904066995.2 Poecilia reticulata
TTTTTCAGAGATCTAGGACAGTGTTTTTCAACCATTTTTGAGTCAAGGTACACTGTTTTAATTGAAAAAATCCCGAGGCACACCACCAACTAAAAATGGAAATAAAGATACTCTGTAGCCGCCTATATATAGTTATTCTTATCAAAGTCTCTTGAATAGGAATCAAACACAAAAACGTATTTTTATCACATTTCTTATTTCAAATTGCACTTAACACATCCACTTCAAAAATACACCTGTACAGCCACAACACTGTGGTGTTAAATTTAAAGAAGCTGTAGAAAACTTGAAAGTGTTTTACAAACTAATCCACAAGCATCTTATAGCCAGAATACAGAAAATTATTATTATTCTGAAAGAAGCAATAATATTTGGGAAACATTTCACTTCATATTCACTGTTACAATATGAAGAGTTGCATGTACAAAATGTCAATATCTGTGTATTTTACCCACCTGGTGTGAAACCTGTGCATGTTTGGATGAAAACAGCTGATTTCCTGGCAGAAATTGAAGAAAGACAAAGCTCTTCCTGAACATCTCTCAGTCTCTCTGGTTTTAGTTTTTATAGTAACCAGGCTAGAGAAGCTCAATTTCACACAGATATGTTGTGGGAAATGGACTCATGTTCTTTCCAACTACTGCTGAGCTTCACTGTCTTTTCCATCACTGTCGTCACAGTCTTTCTAGATTCAGTGCTCTCACCGCTACCTGTAACATTCGTGCATCACTAATTCTCGTTTTAATGTAAAATGCTCTGTGCCTACTGCCATCTAGTGGTAAGAACATTACATGATTACGCCGCTAGTCACTGCTACAGCAGACACTCGAAGATGGCATTATTTGCAGACAATTCATTTTCAAAAAATCTTTTAAAACCAATTACCGTATTTTTCGGGCTATAGAGCGCACCATACTAGCACCCTCAATTAAATAAAATAAAATAAAAACTGGAAGCTGCTCTCGGTTTTCCATTAGGACCCAGCAGAATGCCTCGTCCTAATAAATCTGCTGGACGCAGCACTCCGTCTCCAAAGTCAAACCATGGTTTCGTTCACACCGAGCTTAAATGCAGCGGGTCTATTTCCCTCCTGTAGTGCCAGATCGACAGCCCTCAACTTAAAAGCTGCATGATATGAGTTTGAAAACATTTCTCGGTCGTGCCTGCTGCTAGCATGTGGTTGAAAATTAGCACGTTCTTCTTTTGATTTACAATTTTGACTTCTAATGATTCACTTCGTGCTAGAGAGCCCCCTGGTGGTTGAAGAAAAATCCACAGAAAAGCCACAGCGGGCTACAATCCGCATGGTTCAAAGTTTAGGAAAAAAGTAGCAGCTTTTAGTCCGGAAAATACAGTACCGTAGTGAAATTGAATAATTTCCACGGCACACCTGACGATCACTCACGGCACACTAGTGGTTGAAAAACACTGATCTAGGATGTCTAGAAAGGGTGGGCCCCGCAACTCACCATTCTACTTTCGGACCCCGCGAAGTCTATAAACAAGAATGTATGTGGGTGTGTGTGTGTGTGTGTAAGCGGTTCAGGGATCAGCACCCTGATAGAGCTGTGCAAATGTGAATAGTCACACAGAGAAACTTTGGTTCATGTATGTACAGTTAAAACCAAATATCTACATATATATATTGATATGTTACCTAAAGATACAAAGCATTTTTCTCGACATTAAATCAGCAGAAACCTTATTTTAAATAATTTAATTTTATTAAAATCATTTGTTTTTGCTCAATGCCAGAATACTGTGGAAGAGATTTTTCTTTCCTACCGTCAAAGGGAAAAGTTTACATTTTCTAAAACTATTATCTATTTAAACAATTTCGATGGAATACCTAAAAGGAACTGTCATGGAGTTATACCCTTCTGATAATTTAACTTACAAGATTTGAGTAAAATGGAGGCACGCCTGGGAATGTCATTTAATAAAGGCAGACCTAACAAGAGTTAAATGCTAAAAGTAAGCCCCATAACAGACTAAAAAACTCGTGTGTAGAGGTGGACCCTGCAAAGCATAAATGTTAGAAATGCATGTAAATACATTGATTTAGTCTGTGATGTAATGGCTAAACTAATAGAAGTCAGTCAAGATGTAAGGAAATGAATTATGGACCTTCACAAATCTGATTCATCCGTTTTTTCTGATTTGTAACCAGCAGCTTCTTTCCTATATGTGTTCTGATGAACTCCCCAAACTTCACACACAAGTGAGCAGTCACAGAAAACGAGCTGATGGATAAATATTTAAGTGAGTGTTTTTGTAATTACAACTTATGTGGACCACCAATCATGTGTTGTGTCTTTTCCATTACTCCCGTTTTATTTACCTTGTGAAAAATAATGCAGGTTTGCGAAGTAGAATTATATAATCGTAATTCTATAAATAGCCACAGTATCTCAGCTGTCATCACCTTAAAGAGGGGCACACCCTGGTCAGTCTGCCAGTATGTTGCAGAGACACAATCATTCGCTCACATTAATGTCAGCAATCACTCTAAAAACAAAAATACATGTTCTTAGACTCCAAGAGGACAGAATTTACACTAAGAGGAAATCACAGTTATAAGTTCCTTACGTTACGAAACTGCTAAATTACTTAAGGGCAACTACGCAAGAAAACATGCACTTATTAATCTAAAAGTTGAATTGCTTAATTGTTATTTTGATTGTTTATCTCTAAACCTCCAAATGAATTCTGCAGATGCAGCTTGTGGTCAGCACTTCAGACCACAAGGCATTTGTTACCAAACCGCAAAGAAAGGGAAATAAGTGCCCTCAGTTTGACTCACAGCTGTAAAGAAAATAATAGATTGCTATCTCGCTGTTGCACAATCCAGTGTGCTGAGGAAGAACAATCAGGCAAATACCTTACATGCGATTCTCTTAAGATAACCAACACTGTGCTCTTCTGCTGAGCTGTTTTGTCACTAAGCAGTTCCTTCTTTGGTTTGAATGCCTCTATGTCTTCAGCTGCAGCTCCTCTGTGCCTACTCCCATGTTGAGTTTTATATCTGCAGGACCTATGAATATTTGCTTTCTTCAAGCAGCTTTAACTCACACTTTTGCCAGTGGTTCATAAAGTTTGGGGTGGACGGAAGATGGACGACTCCAGAGAGGAAGTTCACCATATACTCACCTCTCACCAAACATGTTAGCACACTGTCCTAAGGAGAAATGTGGACAGTTCACAGACGACTAAATATCTGAGAAACAGCTATCCACATTATAATTCAGCATTAATTTGCGAGTTCAATTTATGAAATGAAACTTTATTCATGTAGATAGAAACTATTGTTGCTGCATTAGCAGTGCCCTTGTTTTGTGCGGTTCAGTTTCAAATTGGAATCAGATACTGTGTACATTTTTTTATTCAATACTATTCAAAAGGTTGCATCAAATGCTATGTTAAATCCCACCATCTTGAGCATGCAAGGAAAAAGGCAAGGAGTAAACTTTCCTCTCAGGAGGACCTTAACAACACCTCACACACTAAGTCACTGAACCAAAGCCAGGTGCCGAAGCAGCCTCTGAGCAACAGGACTAAAAAAAAAAAACATATGAAAAAAAACTCAAACCTTTTTTTTGTTTCTTTTGTTTATGTGCTACACATTAGAAAATGAAGGGCTCGGGTCACTTCTGGTGTAGCATATATATTTAGTTCAAACTGTGAACAGAAAGCACAGCGGTTAAAGTAGCTGCTCCTAATATCTGCCATAAGTCAACCGCAATAATGTGTTTAGCGGTTGACACACTATTGTGTCAAGTCAAAAAAATGTTGACGTGAGAACATTTCCCCCTAACTGTTTGCATCCTGTGGGAGCCAAAGCCCAACATAATTTACTCCAACATAACTTTAATTAACTGAACTCAATATATTTAGAAAATATTATGTGACCCTATTAAAGCCGACCAACCGAACCCACACGAGCGCGAGCTATTAGCATCATTACTTTAGCCTGGCGCTAACTCTGGCTTCACATTCAGCTCGGCAGTTCAGTTCTGTTGAAGCACTTTTTTTCCGCCAGACGATAGTTATCAGAGGCTACTAGCGTTATTACCTATATATATTATTTATGACTCAACTTACGTGTGAACAGAAAGCACAGCGGTTATAGTAGCTCCTCCTAATATCTGCTATAAGCTGTTTACTCAGCAATGGAGGACTACTTCTGCAGCCAGTGTCAACCGCTGTTGCATACGGCGCTAAGCGCCCTCCGATGGCGAAACCCAAACATTGCTAGGTATAATAAATTCTTACGCTAGTTTCTCGCTGTAAGTAACCCTTGGCATAAAAATAAAATGGGGGGGCTTCTATTTTCATACCTTGTTTTCTTTCATAGTGCCACCTATGCATAGATTGAACAAACAATGAAAAATGGCTAATTTTAGGGAAAGTAACAATTTCCTTTGTTTCCACTCTCACCAAGCCGAGCTAACCAGCTGCAGGCACTAGCTTCCTGTTTAACATAGTGACATTCAAAGAGTGTCAGTTTTCTTATCTAACTCTTGGCGAAAAGCAAGCAAGCAAGCACATTTATCTATGCCAGACCTGTTCTTTTAGAGTTTTTTATTAAAGTCATTTTTGAAATCCAAACCTGAGAAGGAGCCCAGATGCATTAATAATTGTGAAGGTATGCCTCTTTTTTTAAAAAAATTTTAACATCTATATCATCCCTCCCTTCATCACTGTTGGAGTTTGAATGCCTTGTTTTTCTTTCCTTTGTCTGGGTCACTTTGTCACTCATCAGAGAGGAAGCTGTGGAGATTGAAATGTGTGCACAAAAGGGGACAAGTGGGCAGAAGCAAAACACTGGTGCATTTCTAAGTTTGATGACCAAGGAGCCCCACCAGAGAGCATTTCTTCAGACGAAGGTCACTGCTTGGGAGCTTACAGCTTGGCAGCTGCTCATTTGTCTTTCTTTGCGTGAGAAGATGCCGTTGGTGAATCTGGGCCTGGTCCTTGTCCAGTCAAGCACGGCAGCTGGCACAAGCGGAGTTGTTGATAGTTAATTCAGGCGTGACAGCTTTCTCACCACTGCACATACAGGCCTGCAGCGGTAACGTCAGTATTATATTCTGCATAATGCAGAATATAATACTGGCCAAGGTTACCATATTACTTTCACTTTGAATGGCTGAGTTTTATTTTATTATATGCCGATAAATAAACCATTCAAAGAATTTCCCATCATGTTCTATGTACAGCTACAGTATGTGCTTCGGGTACATTAAAGCATCTAATGTGAGGACAT
This sequence comes from Poecilia reticulata, assembly GCF_904066995.2. NCBI lineage: Eukaryota > Metazoa > Chordata > Actinopteri > Cyprinodontiformes > Poeciliidae > Poecilia > Poecilia reticulata. Next base: position 13,204,772 of record NC_088838.1, read on the forward strand.
TTTTTTAATATAATTTCTTAGTGTGCTTTGGGATTTTGATCTTAGAAATGGCAGCAAGGGTTTATCATCTCTAAAACTTGATTGTTGAAGAGTCCAGAGTTTGCTCAATTCACAATGGCCAAGTGCAAGTCACCCAAGCATTCATACATCTTCCTAAAGCTCGTTCCTTATGCTGGGAATGTTTTTGTTCCTTTGCATGGAAACATACAAAAAGATGAAATTAAAAAAAAGAAACGTATGTTTTTTCTTTGTCAGTACAAATAGCACAGCTCTGGTTCTTTGTGGAAATCTGGACAGTATGGACCCAGATTTTACTTCGCAGAGCAATCCATCTGATTTCTGCCAGCACTCCCACGACTGGAAGAGACTGTGCAATCATTCTCTTATGTTAAGTGGCAAATGCTGGGGTCAGCATAATGTTCAGCTATGCAGACTACAGGTGATTTGCCTCCTCAAATTGTTTGGATCTGCTGTGGCGCTCCTATGATTTAGCAAAAAAAAAAAAAAAAAGACAGGGACAGATTTAAGTTACTTCATTTCTGATCGAGTGAGTGGTGTATCTTCTTGCTCACAGTTTTTTCACTAGTGAAGGGTGAATTCAGTTTAATATAAACTACACTGCTCAAAAAAATAAAGGGAACACTTAAACAACACAATATAACTCCAAGTAAATCAAACTTCTGTGAAATCAAACTGTCTACTTAGGAAGCAACACTGATTGACAACGGGGACCCTCGTCGGGTCAATCAGTGTTGCTTCCTAAGTGGACAGTTTGATTTCACAGAAGTTTGATTTACTTGGAGTTATATTGTGTTGTTTAAGTGTTCCCTTTATTTTTTTGAGCAGTATATATTACCATAGATCTTCATTTTCTTCTGCTTTAAATTTATGCACAACTTTTTGATCACAAAAAAAATAAAATACATTAAAGTTTAAGATTGCAAAGTGACAATGTGAAACAACTTAAGGGGCAGACATACTTTTCAAAACACTTTGGTATTATTATGTGTTTGTTTGTTTGCTAGTTTTTTCTATTGCTTTGAACAGGAAGTTCTCCATAAAGCTAAATAAGCAATTGTACAACTCTACTCATTACACTAATATGCATAACAGATTCTGAAAAAAGAAAAATGTGGGCTGTGTATGAATGAAAAAAAATGTTTTTGACTTGAGAACATTTCTCCCTAACTGTTTGCATCCTGTGGGAGCCAAAGCCCAAAGATCATCTCCTCTTCCACCAGATGTGCAACATGGAGTGGTGGGTTGAGGTGAGACAAGGCCGAGATCTTCGGACTTCATGCCGTGGGTAACTCGTCGTCCTCATTATTTTCTAAGTGGAACCACATGCTGAGGGTTTCTGGGGATCTTCACAGCGAATTCTGAGGGGTATAAGGGCGTCCACTGCCTCGGCCATCTCATACACAGGACTCTCGGGAGAGATGTCCCAGATCGGCGTCGGTCTTGGAGGCCATCCTAAGCATTTCATCTTGACAACTCTGCATGAACACAAACATGTTTTTTTTCCAATGTCAAACACATGTTCCTGATAAAAAAAACAAATTGAGTGCTGGCCTTGCCAAAGTGATACTATTCAACTTTTAAAAGAACTTTTATTGAGCCATTATTTTGTGTTCTGTGTAATTAGCTTTGATTATTGTTTTTTTTTCTAGCTACCTGATCATAAATTTAAGTAGAGAAATAAAAAAACATATGTAACTTCTTGTTTACTGGCAGTTGAGACAAAACAATTATAGGTTTTAAAGTAGCAAAAAGTTGTTTTTTCATCATGTAATCTTCTGCCTGAAATGCAATATATTACATCCTTTTTCCTTTGACCTCTCCGGGTTTCTGTTTACTTCAAGCAGTGGTCCAGAGTGTTGTAGTGCATGGCAGCCCTTTTTTCTTTAAACCATGCCAAGCTAGCTGCTAGGTAGGCATCACATGCAAATAGTGACTTAGATAAATAACAGAGATAGTATTGTAAATAAACAAGACACTTCAAGCTGTTTGGGAACTTACCCTTCTGTGGGAGAAAACAAATCTTTTTGTTGTCACGTCAGGGTCAACTTCACAGATGCTTAAAAGAAAAAAGCTATGCAACACATTAAAGGAAGAGGGAAAACCCAAGATGCACAATATGTCCTCTTCTTCAAAGAAAAAGTCAAAAGAAACGTTGGGGATTTCACACCATGTCACATTTTCATCAGGCATTCACTTACATGGAAGAACATGAATATGGCAATATGGCCGACAACATGAGCAACATATGGCGTCTGCAGAACAGACTTCCAAATAAGACAGATTTACCTGCATATGTCATATTTTTTAGATTTGAGATATTTTACATGATAAATTCGTATACTACATTATATTATGGTATTGTAACTTGGGGAAGTATTCATATTTTGTCATTTCAAATGATCCAAAAATTATGACAATGTTTGATCTGAAATCCTGATTGTCTACTTAAACTGAAATTTGGGGCAATTTCAGTGAAATCTGGTTCACAGTTGTGTCCCAAGTTCAAAATTATTTTTACCTCTGGCAGATTTTGACCTAAAACTAACTTCATTCCACTTAGATGTTTGCTTTGGATAGAAAACAAGAATGTCTTAAAAGACAATAAAACTGTGTAAAAAAAACTTTTTCAAAAACTGAGAGTTTGGATGAAAAAGTATTTGTGTTTAATTAAATTTCATTCAAAAATTGTAGGCTGTAATGTGACAAAATGAGGAAAAAATTGAAAGAGCATGGATACTTTATGTATTTATATTAGAGTAAAAATGTGATGAGATGACACCACTACCCGACGCTGGATTATATTTATCGCAGTTGTACCGTTCAGGCTCCATGAAGTGCATCCACCTGTTTCCTCTTCGAATCACTCATCCTGTTCAGGGTTTGTGGGGGGACTCTGGAAAGAAATCGTGATGCCTCCTTTCTTAACTTAGTCATAGCAGTTGTGTCAGTATTTTATTTATGTGTGTGTGCCTCATCAGGACACTTATTCAGCGTTGCATCTGTCTATTCTGTAAGGCTTAATTGCTGCATCACACTGGTTTAATTTTTGTTCTGCTTCTAGTGTCCTTTTCAGGCAGCCTGTAATGTAGGTGTTTATTTTGCATAATGGAGTCTTGTTTTCTTTCATACCACCCCAACAGCTCCTAATGACCAAAAGTACCTTTGGCATAAAGCCACTGGCTGCAGACCATATAGTTAGGCATCTTGCTTTGTTAGTTGAAGATCCTGTCACAACACATCAAGAGCAAAAATCACGCTGACGTTTTCTTTCATTAAACAAGAGATCTAAGATAAATGTGACTTTTGCATGTGATCAAATTGCAAGATTTTATTTTTTTTGTTGGAGGAATCAGGTCAATGTGTTGCTGTAAATCTGCAAACACTGTTGCCGATAGCCATTAAAAGATGCAATTAGAGAGATTCAAAGTCACAAGGTCTGCCATATTTCTTAAAGGGAATCAATGAATTAAAAGCAAACATCTGACAGTGACTCTAAATCTTAATAAAAGAAGTGGTTTACCTCAGCTAACTCTCTGAATCAGGGACAGGAAAAGGAAGGCAGGGGTGTGCGGAGCTGGCGCCGGAACACTCAGACAGAGAAAGATAGTTTTAGGTCCCTGCTGGTCCTGCACCAGTCAGGGACTGCATCCAGTGTCAGCTGCAAGCTGGCCGTCTGAAGCCAGCCAGAATTTAGTTGACATTTATCACGATGATTACTGTCTACTTCCTGTCGTCTCACTGCATCACTGATTCATGTCCCAGCGACATTGCACACTGGGCGAGTTTGCATCTGACAGGTACACATGCCAGATAAAGATTAGCCACATGAGAAATCTTGACGTTCGAACCAATGCCTGTCTTGTCTGGGCAAGAAGAATGTGAGACCAAACAGCCGAGAGTTAATTGAGCATGAGAGAGTGCAATAAGGGCGCACAAAAGGCAGCGAGAGCAAAAAGAGAGAGAGAGAAAAAAACAATAATCACAAAGCATCAAGCTGCAGACTCATCTAAATTAATTGCAGTTGTGTGGCATTTTGCTTTGATATCGACAGACATTTTACGCTAGGCATTTCAAACTCACATTGTGCCGTGTCTTCAAGCATACATTATCTTCTAAAAGTATTCAGACCTCTTTATCATTCTAAAATAAAAATCATGTGTTTGCTCAGCCACCCCATCCAATGCTTTGGGGTACATCTCTACTAAATATGCACAAGAGACTTTTCTTCTTTGAAAATTATCTTTAAAGTTCGGTCAGACTGGACAGAAAACCTGTGTTTATCTTTGTTACTTAAATTCTGCCATAGTTTATCGGTGGAGGAGTTTAAGTATCTGGGGATCTTGTTCACAAATAGGGGAAGAAGGGAGTGGGAGATCAACAGGCGGATTGGCGCAGCGTTTGCCATGAAGCGGGCGTTGGACCGGTCCGTCGTGGTGAAGAGAGAGCTGAGTCAAAAAGCGAAGCTCTCGATTTACCGGTCGATCTACGTTCCCACCCTCATCTATGGTCATGAGCTTTGGGTCATGAACGAAAGAACGAGATCCCGGATACAAGCGACCAAAATGGGTTTCCTCCACAGGGTGGCTGGGCTCTCCCTTAGAGATAGGGTGAGAAGCTCGGTCATCCGGGAGGGACTCAAAGTAGAGCCTCTGCTCCTCCACGTCGAGAGGAGCCAGTTGAGGTGGCTCAGGCATCTGGTCAGGATGCCTCCTGGACGCCTCCCTGGTGAGGTGTTCCGGGCACGTCCCACCAGGAGGAAGCCTCGGGGAAGACCCAGGACACGCTGGAGGGACTATGTCTCTCGGCTGGCCTGGGAACACCTTGGGGTTCCCCCGGAGGAGCTGGAAGAAGAGGCTGGGGAGAGGGAAGTCTGGGCCTCCCTTCTGAAGCTGCTGCCCCCGCGACCCGACCCCGGATAAGTGGCAGAAAATGGATGGATGGATGGATGGATGGATGGATGGATGGATGGATGGATGGATGGATGGATGGATGGATGGATGGATGGATGGATGGATGGATGGATGGATGGATGGATGGATGGATGGATGGATGGTTTATCGGTTTAATAGAGTTTTTAGACCTCGACAGAGTTAAATTATAAATATGTTTTTATCTAAACCATTTCATAATTCTTCTGTAAGTTTCCCATCGAAAAGGTAAAACTCTGCACCAATCTCAAGTCTTTTATAGCCTCCGACATTTTTCTTTCAGGATTTCCCTGTACTTATGATCAGCTTTAAGAAAAGCCTTCTCACCACATGACACTACCATCATCACATTGACTGTACAGGGACAGCGTTCTCACCAGGCTTTCATCACACATTACATGTTACATGTAAAGGACAGTTTGTCTCATCTGACTTTCCAGATGTTTCGCGACCTGACTTCTGGCGAACTTTATCAAGACTTGCTATGGCTTTCTTCCAAAATGTCTTTCTACTCGCCACTGTTCTTTTGTCAGTTTCGCCCACTTGGATTTACAGGTTCTGCAGCTCCTCCAGAGCTACCCTGGAGCTTTTTAATCCCTCTACTTGCCCAGTCTGTCAGTGTTAGTGGACAATCATATTTTGCTTGGTTTGCAGTTGGACATCTCTTTCCTTTTCAGATGGTGAATGCTGAGTCAGATGTTTAAATCTGGGGGAAATCATTAAATAACCTAATCCAGTTGGATTTGAGGTATGAATTACACACAGTGGACAAGATCTACTAAGTTAATAAGTGACTTCTAAAGGCAATTGGTTGCACTGGGTTTAGTTATTCGGTATCAGGGTGAAGGAGTTTGAGGAAAAGCCATACTGGAACCTTGCAGGTTTTCCTTTTTTCGGAAAACTAACAACCCTAAGACAAACATTAATAACATGGTGAAGCCTTGTTTTTTTTTTTAGGTTTTTGCAGTCAAAATAATCGACCAATTTAAAATGTCTAGTTTATTTCATGTGAAATAGTCTACAAAAGAGATAGATGGTCTCAAACACTTGCTAAACTGCTATACAACACTTGAATAAAAAAAAGACAATGTCAAGAACTCAAAGTAGATTGTGAGTTAAGAACTCCCTTCAAAACAATGCATGATGGCACAATTACAAAAAAGTTGTGCCCTAGACTGCAGGGCACCATTTTTTTTTTCTTTTGGTTGACCTGTGTGAAGACAGACGGGTTTGAACAGATTAAAACTCATTCTCATCATGTTCAAGATTGAAAGATACCTCAGTCTCTGAGGTTATTTAGAAATAACCTCAGAGACTAGTCATTCTTATCCACCACAAGATATCTCCAGATTCAGATAAAGACGCTCATGTTGTTCAACACTTTGAAATACAGACCTGCTATGTTCTCTGCGTGTGTGCGTGTGTGTGTGTGTGTGCGTGTGTGTGTGTGTGTGTGTGTGTGCGTGTGCGTGTGTGGGTGTGTGTGTGTGGGGGTGTGTGTGTGTGTGTGTGCCACAGTTTCAGGTCATGTATCATCATAACTGTGTCGATGGTCATGCACATATTCTGCCAATGGCATCAGACTTTTCTGTGCTGATTTCTAAAAATAAGCCCACAGATATGTTCCCAAGCTGCACTAATGGCAGATTTGAGTATGTACATTCACAGTGAAGGACGGAAATGTATTTACTAATTTCCAAGAATAATGTAAATTCCTACCCTATTGAATGGGATCCTCTGGGCTTTGCTTAATAAACGCCCTGTGCCCTCCACATTCCCTGGCTGCCTGAAGTCTGTATTTGATAAGTTGTAACTTGTAAGCGGGAACTCAATCAGCCTTTGTTAGTAAAAGGACCATAAACAGCCCTAATCTGAGATCATTTACTCCACTGACCAAATGTTCCACACAGCTTGGAGTGTGCTGTACTTTAGTGACAGGGTTTCAAAAAAGAGAGATGTTGTATTTCGAACGCTACCACACCTCCCACATTAAGCGTTCTTACATCAGTTTCTTGATTACAATTTACAGGGTTTGAAGGAAGACTCCCTTCATTTTTGTTCTAAAACACAGTTTTTCCATGTAGCTGTGGTGTATCTGGACAAGCCACAGATCATTTAGACACTTAATATGTGGAGAGACACCTGATGAGCGCAAATTTAAAAAAAAGAAGCACACCCATTCTCCCTCCCCCCTTCGTGTACAGATTTATGTGGGTATTACACTCACTTCTATTTATTCCCTTATCTCAGAATCTAACCTGAGTCTGAACCCAAATCACTTCACCTGAACACTTTCCTACAGTGAGCCCCTATGGATTGTATATCTGTGTTTCTATTCGTCTTGTCTCAATTCAAAAGCTTGTCCTCATGTATGTTATGTAGGCCCAGCCTTCATGCTTGGCTACTAAGAATATTAGAAACCTCCGTAGGAAAGACGGTAAGAAATGATTTCAGATGTGTGGAAGGAAAGTGGAAACTGAAGCTCAAGACAAACATGAGAAGCAGGGGGTGTTTTGTCATCTTCTAAACCTTGCACAAGAATGTGATGTTAAAACAAATGTATAAAAACAATGAGGTGCCAATCCCACAAGAGTGTGAAGTGAACGATTTTTAGGAAATATGAGGAGAGTGGAGTTTATCTTTAAGTGTTTTGCAAATCCAGAGCTTTAAATGTTGTCCTTTTAAATTTCATTATACACCTCAAGTCAAATTAAACTGGATGGAACTTCAATGGAAACATTATCAAGGTGCAACATGGCGTCCTATTCAGGTACTGTTTCCCAGAGATGAACATGCAGTGGTTTGTGAAAATACTTGCTAAAGCTGATAAGTGAGAGTCATTATCAACAATGACATTAGTCCAATGCCCACATAGTATAAAAGGTCACTCAAAAGCAACACAAAAAACCTCATTACAGTGTGCAAGCAAGTATTTGCCATAATGACCATAATTACATTTGGAGGGAAAAGGGTGAATCTCGCAACAATCGCAATTGTTGCGTGGGTGGTTTTTTGTTGTTGTTGTTTTGGACAACGAGATAAGAAAAAAAAATAGAAGTATCCAAACAAAATTTTAAGAAAGTGAGTCAAGAAGGTAAACCTTAGAACCTTAAAACCATAAATTAATCTTTGAGACAGATAAAGATGGTAAACTGAGGGATCATCAGAAAGACAGGATCTAAGCAGAGAGCCAATAATCCTGACTCAGTCTCTGAGGAGAAATTATTCTGGCATTTCACTTAATTGTTGGAATCCTCGCTGACCTAAAACAGGAAAGGTGTAGTTTGATTTAATGCCAGACAACAAGGAAAAAGGGTTCTACATCTTTCCAAATAGTGTATGCAAATAAATGGCTTCAACTACAGATACAACTGGGTGTCGAGCGTAAAACAGAGACCTTCATATATCTTGGGGCCACAATCATATCAGCCCATGATTTCCTCACCAGGTAAAATACTGCTGTAAACAGTAACTACTTCATACTTTCTCAATTTTCTAACTCACTAGATTAAGTGTCAAAAATATAAGATTTTTATAAAACCTTGTTTTTGTTAAACAAACTTACCACCTGTCGCTTGGACTACACGTGCCACAAGATGTTCAGTAAGGATGTTTATGCAATTCAGTGAAAATAAACCAACAACATCTCGCCTACAATATTTCTTGCCGTACTATTTTACAGATCATCGGAGTCGGTGTGTTGGAAAATAAATACAGCTGCGCAAAAACTGAGCTGCGCAGTGTTTTCACTGCACTGGCAAGTCGCCTTTATGCCTTTTAAACAAGCTAAATTCAGGCTGATTTAGAGTACCCCACCAGTCATCAGCAATGTTGACATAAGAACAATATGCATCAAGATGTTATCAAGTCGATTTAACAAAACAACCCAATAGAAGTGGTTTTGGCATCCATGCAGCAGTGTGCCATGTCATCGGTTCTCAAAAATATCCCTCTGAGACCGATAAAGCCATATATGTTACACCACACAATTTTTTTTTGTATCTCAAGTCGACAGCCTGAGAAGGCTGTCGCGTTTAGTCTACTGATATTTTCTGCCAGCTAATTATGAACAAACATTAGAAATAGACTTTAAAGGCAGTAAAACAAATCATTATAGAGGTAGATAACAGCAGCAACAGCAAAGAACATATTGTTTGCTTGGTCCTTTTACAGCTAAATTCAAAGTGTTCCAAGTTTGGGTTAGAGACGAGGAGGAAAAAATATGCAAAACATATAAACGTTTGTCAAAATTTATCTCATTTGTGAAAAATTACTCTCCGTCTTTTGACAAGCCAGTTCACATTGTCCTAGCATGGAAAAGCAGCCTAACACAAATTTAAGGCTAACACATAGCCTTAAATTCAAGACATACATGCCAGTGCCACAAATATGAATATTGCTCACTTTAAATTACAATGAAGTTTGTAATTGTCAGTTTTAGAGTCTTTGAGACAGATTATAATTAACAAATGTGTTTTTAGCAAATAAATAAATACTTACCGCACCACATGCAGGTTTCATGTGTGTAGTGTTGTGTTTCCAATAAAGTGCATCAGACCAAATAAATGCCTGCAGTTACTTCAGATTAATTCCTAAACTCTCTGCATAAGTCCTGCGTTGTTACCTCATAACAACCTCGCACTAATCCACAAAAACTGAAATAAAGGTAGCTAAATTAATAAAAGTTGAGTTAACTAGCTCAGCTTAATTCACCAGCCATGGCTATAAAATGCAAGCGCTGCTGTTTTATATTTCATATCCTGACCTAAATAATCTCTAAGCTCTTTAAAGAGTGTAAAGCCTTTGGACTCTTACATTTTAGAAAGTAGCTGTCTAGAAATAATTGGAGTCAGATCCAGAAAGGAAAACATTACTTGTGTCTCCTTCAAACAGCCCTTCAAGCAATATGAAACTAAGCCCAGATAAACCAGTTTAAAAGATATTCTTAGATTACTAACCCCTATGATTATTAATATGTTACCCACTCAGCATATTAATAATTAAACAATCCTTGACTTACATTATTTAATTAATGAGAGTCAGTAAGTAAAGTAATTTGCCTGCATTACCCAGCAATTACACTTTTGCACATATCTTTTGTTTTAAAACACCAACTTAATCCAAGGCTCAATCTCTATTACTAAAAGCACAAAATCACACATTGTGATTATATATTAAGGCTTTTTTGTCCTGGTTTGGAAAAAAAAACACTCCTAATTCATTTAGGTTTCTATGAGGTTCATATGTCAAAAATGTTTTCTCTAGTTCTTACTGACTTGCATCTGCTGTTATGATTTTCTCTGTACCGGATTGTAGCTCCTGTGGGATTGATGGGGGTCTTTGTAGCACTTATCTCACATGTATTAGCTAATTAAAATGACTTTTGACGTAAAACTCCATGATTGTTTACATTTTTGTAAAATAAAAAAGCTTTGTATGTAGGCTGACGTCTTTCTTCATATTTACTGTGGCACAAAAACATATTTACCCCTTGCAAATTTCTTTTGATTTTGTTGTTTTTGATATTTTGGGTCATGAAACTTTTTTTTATACACCCTGACAAAATACACCCTGATTTAATATAAAATACAAATATACAAAAAATAACTCTGCAAACCAATTCAGCACTGTAGAAATAAATAATCAGCCCCTAAAACTAATAATTGGCTGCTATCAAATGTTTCTAATATCAAACAATGAGTCTTACTTCTCTGTGAAGCAAATTTAGCCCCATCCTCTTTGCAGATTATTTATTTATTTATTTATTTGTTTATTTATTTATTTATAAGGGGTAGACTTGTTGGTGTGCTTATACTTATTGTCCAGCTGCAAAACCCAAGTGCACTTGAACTTTAGTCCATAAACTGATGACCAGACATTCTCCACCAAGAGTTTCTATTAGAGAGCAGAATTCATGGTTCCATCAATTATAGCAGTTCATACAGGTCCCGAAGCAGGAGAGCAACACAGTCTGCAATGTTTGACAGTCAGTATATGTTCTGTTTATGAATTGTACTAAAGCCTGCATGTACTTCACAAGAACAGAAAAAAATACTTCCTGTGGCTGCAGGTACTAAACCACAGCATTTTTTTCCCTTCTGCTTCTTCTTGATATGCATTCCGAGAAAACCTTTTTCTTGTGTGGCGTCCAAAAAATACTTTGTGATTGGTCATAAATTTGAAGAGGGAGTGTATACTAAACTGAAAAATGCTGCAAAGACGGGACTTTTGAAGACTTCCCTGGAGTTTTGCACTGGGGTTCTTGTGAGGTATGACACATACTGACCAGAAAGCAGTTTGTACTTGTCAAGCGCCTTAAGTGGGAAAGAAATAAGCACCGATACTCCCCTCAATTCCTTACAATTACGTGACAGAAACACATGTGATATTTTTAGGTCTGTCTATTGAGCTATAGATGTATAGTTTGATTGTACACAAATTATAAAAAAAGAACAAAGCTGGTTTTAAATCAGAGCCATGAAACTTTAGTAATATCATTTCACACTGCCACTAATGGTGGTGGCACACACTAAACCACTGGACGATGCAGAGCAGTACAGGGAACACACACTGAAGGGGAATTGATTCTCCCCCTCCTAACTGAGTTGTTGAAGTGCTGTTGGAACAATTTTGGCAGGTGAACCACACCTGGACATGCTCACCTCTGTTCCAAGTTTTTCCATTTGTGGATAATGGCTTTCTTTGTGGCACCAAGGCCTTATAAATAACTTTCTACGGTTCCAGCTTGATAGATGTCAGTGACCTCGTTTTCTTTGTGTGCTTAAATGTCTTTATATTGCCGCATGATGTGTTACTGGTTTAGCCTTCTTTACGTTGCCAAACATGTTCTATTCAGGTTTTTTTTTTGTTGTTTCTACAGCAGATCAGGCAGAAATGATGCTTGACCTGTCTAGTGAAACTGAGCAAGAATATGTGGTTATTTATAACTAATTAATCAGTTAGGGGTTTAATAAGCTTTACAAGTGGGCAATTATACGTTTTACACAAGGCCAAGTTGTTTTGATTGGCTTTTCCTTTCTTATTAAATTAAATTAAATTATAATTTTAACAACTAGTTTTTATATTTATTCAAAATATCCATGTCTCACATTTAAATTTATGTGATGATGTAAAACCTTTAAGCCTCACAAAGAACTAAAATAGAGGTCTGCAAGGCGCAAACACTTTTTATATAGACTCGACAATTTCTTGAACTTTAGATACGAGTTTCATGGCAAATACAAAGTTTACATAATGAAGTCGAAGAGTTTTTCTAAGGCATTCCTCCATGATAAATGCTGTGATTTTGTTTGTTTGCTTTTCGTTCACCTACAGTTCCAAACTTGTCTTCATATTTTTATGCAGGGCCCTCACACATGTCCTTTTAAGGGAAATTTAAGTTCGAGTCAGACATCGTCTAATCTCTACCTGTCAGTCATTCATCAAAAAAGCATCAAAAGGTCTCTGCCGTTTTCAGGATGCATATACATCCTGCTCACCCTTATTGACTGACAATATTTACAGATCCTTGTAAAATGCAAATGTTTCAATTCAGATCAGTGAAAAACTACATTGCATTAGTATAGAAGTGCTTTCAGCTTACATGTTCATTCTTGCTTAAGCCTCCATTTTAAAAAATGAAGTCTGAAGGTTACAGGTTTCAGTTTTGTTTTTGCATACTACGGTTAAAAGAGCGCAGTTATATTTTTTTTGTGGCGGTTGCAGGAAATTGCAAATGATTGATGAGGCAGTGAAACACACCGGACTCTTCAACCCAAGAGAAGAAGCAGGCATACTGGTGTTTTCACAGCTCCTCACCCCTGCTGAAGAACAGTATGCTACTGTGCACACTAGACTCAAATATATTTCCTCACCAAAACATGACTCTAAAATAAAAAAGTAGATAATGAAGATTAGGAAAAAAAAATTTCCATAAAAACAAGTAATGCAGATACTGGTCATTTTGTATTCGTCCTTACAAATGATCTCACAATGAATTTCTTTATGATACGTCTTTTATATCAACATGTGGACATCTATTATATGCATCTAATTTAAGCTTAAATTAATTAAATATGTGCCAATTGAACATGATAACAATTAATAACATATTTGATTGGCGATTATGAATAAATATCTTAGATTTTTTTATTTTACTGTATTTTCTTTTATTTTTGGATATCAACAGTCTAAATTTAGTCTTAGTAAATAACCTTACATAGCTATCCTTAATGCCTTGTCCTTGCCAGGTTGTTCTGATATGTAAAAAAAAAATTTAAGATTAATGGATTTGCATTAATCTTAACTGTACTAATATAATACGTGGAATCTCACAGGGATCTGTTTTTACGACAATCTCATTTTTTTATGCATAATGATTTGTCAGCTTTTTTGTTTCATATGTATTTTGGATTGTTACTTAACACTGATGCTGCTTGGAAATATATATCTAAATAGTCCATCTGAACATATCATCTTTTCGTGTAAACAAATCTACATTCAGAATTTAAAAAAAATAGTTTTATCACATTTTGTTTTGTCTGGCATATTGAAATAAATTTTACTTTGCCGTGTTTTTGTTTTTCTTCTTCTTGCATTTAATCATAAAACCCATTTGAGAGAGATAGAACGGGAGATACATCTCAATGGAACATTTCCTTGAGATTTCTTGTAATCCTGATGTTTATAAAATAAACGGATTCTTTTGATTATTGACAACACATCTTTTAATAACCAAAGGCTGTAAATTATCATTAAAATAACAGTTTTTCTTTATGACATTTTTGTCGTCTTAAATGGGGAACAGACTTATTTTAAAAAAAAACTTGGTTCCCAGAACGACTGCAGCTTTAAGACTCTGCCAGAGGGCTCAACCCCTGGCGCCATTTGAAGCATATTGTAATAAGGCTTAACATGCTGATGGGAGATAAAGCTGAGAAAAGGAAATGTAGAGGAAGGGGAACTGGGATGTGTAATTTAGCACTGAATGATCCCTCATTGACAAGAACAACATGTACTAATGTGACTTTATTTTGATGGACTATGCGTCATAAAATCAACCCGTAGTCTGTGTTTGTTGTACTAGGTGCAAGCGTCATTCAGGAATTGCTCTGTGGGTTATCCCAGGGGATTTGACAGATAAAGGGACAAGCAAGCGATTGGGGGGAAGGCGGCATCTGCCTTCCTTTGTTATAAAATTCCTGCGCTGCACGCAATTCCCCTGACATGTTCACCTCTTCAACGCCGGCTGGGCTGTGATTAGAAAGACACGCCTTAGCGTCGCTTTCTAAAGTAACAAGTCCCGATTACCTGTATGTGTGCAAGAATTCAGACTGGCCCGTTAATGCTTGATTTGCAGTGGGGAGACGGCGTCGCAAGACAAGCAAAATGATAGATGCGAACGTCAGATTGCATGCAAGAAGGAGGGATAAGGTTGAAGGAGAAGATAGCAGGGCACAGTTTCAGGCAGCAGATTGAGACAGCTGTAGGATACGAATGGTATGAAAACATGAGCGTGGACCCTGTGATAGCATCTTTTCAGCCAGCTTCCTTTTTGCTTTGGAACATTGCTCACATTGCTAATGGTATATGTAGGCAGTTGACAAGCTTAAACTTGTTCTGCTGATTTTTAAATAGAACAGCCAGCCCCTGTTTGGCTTTTCCTTTGCGGCAAGGCCAGTCTAGCAGCCTAAAAATGCAAACAGGACATCTTGTTGCTTAGAGGAAACCAATCCTCATTATGTGTAGAACCCCCCCCCACCAAAAAAAACATGGTTTGAGAAACAAGTCTTGTTTTCCCGAAGCCATTAAAGGTACTGCCTCACCACTGACACAGATTAATAGGCAGTGAATGCCACATTTTTAAGACGCACTTATATAAAATGCTCAACTTCTGATGGCTGCCCTTTAAACAAAAACAACTTCTCAAACTGTTGAATGTCATGCTCATTTTAGACTTCATCCTCCTGGATTTCCCTGCGCTTTCTTCTCTGCAGATTGCCAGATGTTTGTTCAGCTCACTGTGTTACCTTGTTTCCAGTCAGTCAAGTTTGTAAGAAGCACCGGTGCTTAGGTCAAACGAAGGGTAAGGAAGTGGGAAGCTCCACTGTGATTACGCAGTGTTCATTACAGTTTACACGAGTAGGTCCGTTTTATAATAGGATTACATGCCACTGAGACTTTGATTGCTCCTGTAATTACCAGCCTATCAGCAACAGAGTTATATGGATGCAATCAGGTGGGCAGCGCTAACCTCAAGGCCCCTATTTGTGGTTGGGTAGTGACGGATAATAACGAATGACACCGAATCAGGCAATAAGCAGAAATGTGATCACTCAAAATGTCCTCTAAGTAGGCGCCTTTGCTCTCTGGAAGTGGCTACCATGATATCATTTATTGGACGTCTGTTCACACCTTTTAAATTAGCTCTAGATAAGACCGCAGTCAGACAAAAAAAAAAAAAGGTTGGTCTCTACAGATTAGGTGGAACTTGAGATTTCACAAAGCTCAGGAATGTGTTGCGAAGTCATACGTTTTTCTTCAAACTTTTGAGTTCCAGAATGAGTAAATGAACCGTCTGTGTCTGCATGCTTGAAATGCTTGTTACCTTGTGGGTGTGTCGTTTGTGGCAG
This sequence comes from Poecilia reticulata, assembly GCF_904066995.2. Classification (NCBI taxonomy): domain Eukaryota; kingdom Metazoa; phylum Chordata; class Actinopteri; order Cyprinodontiformes; family Poeciliidae; genus Poecilia; species Poecilia reticulata. The sequence goes on from NC_088838.1 coordinate 13,220,352, forward strand.
CCATCTTGGTATCCTGCTAAAGATGAGGCCCGCCTCAGATCCAGCTCTTTTATTAAAAGAGCAGTGATAAAAGCTGGCGTTTCATTGGCTGAAGCCTAAAGTACTTAAAAAAATTAAAAATAAAATTTGTAAATTCTGCATTTGCATATATAAAATGTTTGCCTGATTGGTTGTTAAATAATTGCTAGTATTTACATTGTATGTGAAAATTAACTTTGTTTTTTGTTTTTTTTCACCCTCACTCTGGAAGGCTGAGGTGATTGGCCGATGTAAATTGAGAGGTGGGGTTTAAACAGTAGTGGACTCCTGGATGTAGCAGGGGAACTGGTTTATTATTAATTCTGCTGTGTTGAAACAGATGTAATAAACCAGCTTTGTTTGCTGCACAGCCAAGTTTGACTGCTGTTTCCACACCCTCTCAGCATAACAGGAAGAAAACCTTCCAGTGTCCTGAAATTATATGTTCTGTGGCAAAAAGTAGAACAGGTGACAAAGCAACATCCAGACGACGTCCATAAACTAGAACCTTCCAGCCACAATAATTAAAACCAAAGCAGCAGGTAGACTTACCGATGCAGAAGAGGAAAGAAATCAGAGCGACAGAAACTGCATATCTATGGTGGCCAGCTGCTCTTTTGGGTGTCAGAAGTCTGTGGTTAGTCTGTGATGTTAGTTTGCATTGTGCATGTGTACTTACAGGTGTAAAATAATCCATCCAGCTATCCATAGGGTCAGCATTAGCAGAATGACAAGTGGTGTAATTTTCTAAAGATCCGCTCTGAGCAGCACATAACTAGCAGCTCTGCCCCAAGCCTCCATCTGCTTTTTGAAGCGCACCCATCCGTCCTGGAGTTAAACGCTCATATAACATGATGCTAGCACCACCATACCTTTGCAAGCATCTTCCTTGAAACGTGTTTTAAAATTACAACATGTGTAAATGTAATAACATCAAAACTGATCAGCTTGACTGGTTTCTTGCTTCTGTCCTAGAATTCCTACCCCTGAGACTTGAGCATGCAGGTAAATGGGTCACCTGGTCAAATATTTAGCTGAGTGGCTGAACATGTTCCATGAGCATCCATGCACAGAAGTTTCATCCATCACTTCATGCATTCTGCACGTGTGCCTGTTTGTTCAAATTCTTTGTGTGCGTGTGTGTGTGCGTGCGTGCGTGTGTGTGCGTGCGTGCGTGTGTGTGTGTGTGTGTGTGTGGAAAGCCTACCACATTTCATGACGACAGTTCACTTCCAGGCAAAACAAGGGACTCAAGCCGCTAAAGTGAAAACAAATATTTGATCTAGTTTCCACACTGTGTGAAAATATTAGCGAGTTTTCTAAGTGAGGAATCATAAGAGGCTACAAGCCCTCAAGGTAACTTTGTGATTTTGCACAAAGCTACTTCTTACTTACTTCTTAAAAACAAATAAAGATTTTTTTTATTTTCCTCTCTGTTGCTATGGCTATTTATTTATTTATTTGCCTTAATATGGGATGATATACCCTGTTCACTCTGATGTTTCCATCCAAAAAAGCATTCAAGAAAAGAAGAGTTCATAACAAAATAAAACTTTGAATAAAAAAGCTTGAAAGTGCTTCAGTAATTTCTCATGCAGCTCTTGTTGCTTGCTCTTGCTACAATGCCTCAAACTTTAAATGGGATTGATTTAAATAGTGTTATCTCAGTCTATCACATTATTGACTCCTAAACTTAGAAGCTTACAACCATGAAGTCAGAAGTGCTGCTTTTAAATTGTTAATGTTTTTTTCTTTCTCAGTCACGACTGTTTGTTTCCCTACCCTTTTCTGCAGTCTCTTATAATGTCTTCTAATGTAATTCTTCACTCATCTGAAAATAAAATCTTGCTTCTCTGTTGAGCTACAGTTTTTTGAGTTGCTGCATGTTTGGTTATCTTCTGCACTATACCGCTTCACTTGTCTCATGTTTGAAGGGGAACTTCTTCTCCAGACAACATGTTTCAGCTTCTTCCACAGATGTTCAATAGTATTTGGATCAGCGCTCGTAGAAGGGCAGTTCAGAATAGTCCAATGTTTTCACTCTTAGTCATTCTTGGGTGTTTTTAGCTGTGGGTTCTCCTGATGGAAGAACCATGACTTGAGACGGAGATCAAGTTATCTGACACTTGACAGCACTTTTATTTTTTTACATAATGAAGTTCATGAACTCCATGTTCATGTTCATGCTTGGCAACCTCTCAATGTACAAACTGACTGACTGCAAGCTTGAAGACATCTGTGATGCTAATTAAACATGTCCTTATAGTCAAATTATTTTCAATATATTTTAGCAGTACTGCCATTTTTGTCTGGAATTTGATGATTCTTTTAAACCATAGTTCAAAAGCAATGTCACATTTTTGTTATCATTATCGTCAGTTTCAAGTTATTTCAGTGACCACTGCGCTTTTCTCGGTCATTAACAGAGGGGTACAAACAATTTTGTCCATGTGTGTTATATCGCACCACAAATTTATTTCTGTATTCTTGAAGTTAGTGGCTTTCAAAATGAAGAAATAAAATCAGCTTGCTAATAACTGTCTAAAAGCTCCCTGTTGATTCACAGCAGGTGCATATTCTCCTAAATTAGAAAATTTCCAGAACATCAGTGAATCAGGTTTTCCCACTGTGCTTTTTATAAAGCTTCGATCACGGCACAAAGGAAATTTCCAGCTCCTCATGTCAGCGTGTTGAATGAACGGCGTTGCCATGTGTGCTGTGTAAACTGGACCTCCATCTGTGTTTTCCTGCAAAGCAGGTAAAGCCCAGATGGCACGATTGCAAAGAACCATGTTTTGTCTCTGGCGCTTCTCGAAATAATGAGCGACAACAAATTCAGTGGGGGGAAAAAACATCAACAAATAGTTTCATTGTATATGGGCAAAATCCATATTAATAGAAGGAGATTGGCTAGCTTAGCATATGTTTGTTTTGCCAAATTGATAAGAGAGGAGATGACTGATGAAGTGGGCGAGTTGTTTGATAGCTGCTACACGACATTAAGACATGAGCAGCAATTTGTAAGTGACAGGAAATCTTGAAAGCAATGCAGAAAAAAATCTTAGAGGGTGTCAAACTGTCCATCAACCCATGTTATCCAGTGTTTAAAAAAACAGCTATTCCATTCCTCGTTTTCAAGAATCAAGAATTTGATTAAATAATACACAAAAAAATGTAGCAGTCAGTATCTGGTCTAAGACGCAGCCTTTCATCAGCAACAGCTGTACTGTGATTTCCTTTACTGCACCATCCTTTCCATCTCTGAGGAGTGACCTCACCAGTGAGATGGCATGCCGTTTCATTTAAATCCAGACATGTTACGTCACCTAGAAGATTCCTTCTAGGTTTCATTCAAGCTTAATTAAATCCGCCTTTCACCTTTTGCCCTCTGGCCTTGAGCTCACAGCCACCTGCAGCCTGAAGGATAGAAATGCCACGGCGTTAGTGATGCTCTCAGCTGATTGGACAATGTCAGACACTGTAGAGCGACACATGGGAGATGCTAATCAGTAAAAAAGATATGCAATCCTGAATACAAGACAAAAATTAAAGGAAACTCTGTTCCACTTAACCACAGATGGCCTAGACAGTTTCTGGGAATTGTAGGCTTCATTTTGATAGTGGCATCAGTGCAGGTTTTTCTGGCGAATTAAGGACATAATAGCTGAAACAACAGCGCTGCATTTGTAAGACAAGAGTTATCAGCAATTCAGCAGATAACATAGGGTGTTTTTACTGGAGGAGACAATGGGAAATGAAAGCTCGGGGGTGGAGATGGAGGGCCTTGAGGCTGGGCGGACATAGTGATCTTAGAAATGTCTGGGTTACTTTACACCCGCTCTAATCTCCCACACATGCACACGCACACACACACACATACGCACACAGTGGGTCTCAGCCAATAGAAGCTGTGGGAATTTTGCCGAGACCAATGAGAATCCTTGGTAATGTTACAGTCTTCAAAAGCTTGCTCCCTTGAGATGCAAGGTATATGTTCCAAACAGGAAAAGAAGAATTAGCTGCATGAACCTATGTATGTATTTGCAGTGCCTCGGGGATTCGCTTCAGGTCCCTCCACGGCACTTCACAGTTAGTTGTGAATTGGTACATTGACATTCCTCTCTCGTTCTCAGGCCCTCGTACTGGTCTCCGCATGGTCATCCCTTGGGTCACCCCTGCTGCAGCGCAGCCACAACTGAAGTCGGTCTCTTTTTTTTTGTTTGTTTACTTGAATGATAGCTGCTCAATAAACGGAGACACTCTAAAGGTCCTCTTGCAGCAGACATACCCACAAAATACGCAAAATGGAATCACATAATTATTTTTTGACAAAAACATATTTAAGCTTGTGTAGCTCATTTTTGCATGCTTATATTTGTCTGCTGAGAATCTGAGGAGGACATGCACAATAACCGAATGATTGAAGGTTTAATATTAATCTAAGGAAACATTCAAATGACTAAGAAATCAAATATAAAGAAATAAACTGATGGCAAAACTTTTTAAACAACAATTAATACAGGGAACAAATTATGCCAAGACCTGAACTGAAATTTTAAAAAAATACATTGCAGATGATGACAGGAATAATCTAAAGGAATATATTCAGAAACGAGAATACATCAATAAACTATGCAAATAGACCTCCAGGAAAGTACTAATTTTCAATCATACGTATATAAATTACATTGCAGTCAAATTCAACTGCAGCTCATCTGTTAACTCTATGTTCACTTCTTTGGTCAAAAGTGTAAATGTTAAACATAGCTAACCTAACACTAGCTTATACTAACTACTTTGCTTCTAAGGTAGTGAATAAACTCACACCACTCTCTGGTATGAACTAAAGCCATCAACACAAACTCCCTGACATTTTTATACATCATCATCTTACAATCTTAATATTTCTCTTGTTTTTTGATCCAGTTGTTTTACAGATCAAGAAATGGGCCACTGAAGAATAGTGCGGTTACTTGTAGTCTCTTCTTTACTCCACGTTGTTTCATTTAAAAATACCCTAACCTAACCTCTGTCCCAGCAGCATAAAGCCAACATTGTGACTAAAAGAAACAGCCAGGATGTTTCCTTGTGTGTCTGCTATGAGGGAGAAACCATCGTGTCCTCAGCAGAAAACACCATTTCAGGACAATTTGGATGCATATTTTTAAAGTGAAATTTGAACAATAGGTTCTTTTGCGTTTAGTTGCCACCTCTAATTGTATTTTTCCTTCAAGTGTGCAAATTCTTACTGAACAGTAAATAGACACGACTCCAACAGAAATAAATATGCGATTTTGGTCCACACAGAGTGCTGCCACAATTCTACTTGAACTATGCTGGTAATTTATAAATGAAATAGAAGCATATTAATGAACTGGCTCCAGCTGTTCTTGTGTAGTGCTTCATCAGTAAAGCCACGTAACACTCACAGTTTCCCAGCAATGGCAAGTTATACATACAAACTTGCTCATTCCACATGGATACACACTTATTTTGTGCTTTGCTGTGGTTACGATAATTCATTAATGTTGGTAAAAACGGAAAAGATCGGAGTAACTTGTTAATGTCTGTCATTTCAGGGTGTACAAAGTGTTATCAAATAAAATATTTTTTTATGAGTTCATTGCTTCGTGACGGTGTTTCTGTTTAGTTTGAAACAAATATCCTGAAAACAACGCCAGAAAAGGCTTATGATCTGAGAATTAATCACAGTCTTGCGCAACCGCGTCATGTTGTCGCTGATCGTCTTTTGGGATCTGCGGAGGTGGGTTATTCAAGAACGATCAGCTCTCTGCTGGGAAGCTGATTGCCCCGTACAGCGTATCACATTAATGGATGTAATTTTATCAGTTGTGACTTACTGGCACGCAACCAAAGTGCAGCTCATTTTAAATGTTTCTCTTATGATAACCGGCTTGATTATGGGGCACATTAGACATCCCTGATTAGATTAGGAAACGCTGCTTTGAAGATAAAAATTGCCTTGTATAGTTGATCAATTCAGACTTAAAAAAAAAAAAAAAAAAAAAAAGTAGAAATGCTCAAGCTGTACTTTGTGCTTCCTTAGCAACAAAAGTTGGCTCTTTTCTGGCTCTTGTCTAACATTAATGACATGACGATGTGTTGCGTTGATCTACAGAGGTTGGAGATCCGCAGCTAACGCGGTAGGAAATGGGTTGAGACTTTTTCAGGTAACGAAATCTATCTGGTGTTTTTCTCCTTGCTGCAATCCCGCTTGGCACAGGGCGCTGAGCCCAAACTCATACGTCATCAATCTTTCCCCAGCCCGATGCTGACACAAACCAGTGATTTGTGGGAACAGAGGATATTTCACATTATCATCACTTAACCCACCAATCTGGTATTGTGATTTATAACTCACCACAGCTGAGGGACACACTAGGAAACTGTTTCTGTGTGGTCGGATAATATCCATTGACTTCAAGGGAGATGAATAGTTTGATCCTCACAGTGGTTTTGTGGCTGGAGACAAAATCGAGTTAGCAGATATGGAAAGAAAATCCCTTGACTTCTCAATAACTATGAAGGACCGAATTTTCTTTCATACCCCCCTCTAGATCAGTCTTATCTGTCCCACTGATGCAATTGGCTTAGACAAATAACGGCTTTCAGGATTTCAGATTTAGACAGAAAAAAAAACAGTTATTGTTGGGTTTGAGCTCTCACAATGTAGTCTTTATGCAGCTCCCTCAACAATTACCTCTGGTGAAGATGTGCAATACGTCATAAAAGTACATTTTTAATTGTAGTTGCATAATTGGGCACTTAAAATTGAAGAAAATCTAAATTCTAATCCAAGAAAATTGTGGAGAAATTTAAAGAAATCTTATTAAATCTTATTAACGTAATGTTTTTTTTGCTTGTTTTTTTTTTTGTTTTTTTTTTAACTACAGTTTGCAAGAGAAGCATGACCAACTGCATGCTGGCTACATAATTAGGCTGACTCATTAATTAACATTTGTTTGTGTTACCCAATGAAGAGCAGAGCCACAAAACTTCTGCACTGTTTTTCTGCAGTGTCTCCAACTGATTGGTGGTGTTTCTCTGTTACCAAGATTTCAAATAATTATTGAGTTTAATGAATGAAACGATTAAAGCGAGAGATGACATAAATCAGTAAAATGTTTAGTGTCTATTAGCTGCTAAACAGCTCCATCTGACACATAAATATGGTTCATATTTACATCGTGAAGTTATGTAATTTCACTTGTTTAGGTTATTATTTTCAAATAATTATGCCAAACATGACTATAACAATTTTAATTTTTAAAAATGCTTAATTCATTTGGATTGCCTGACCGTGTTTTAGAAATTATAACACCCCATTCATACTGTTCACTGAAATAAATCATGCAAAATCAATGTAAGTAACATTATTTGTGTATATATTATGAATTTATAGGATTTTCAACACATCATCTTTATCAGAGATGTGTAGGAGTGTAAACAATCTGTCTGTCCCATCTGCTGAATATGTTAGTGCAGAACAGATCATTATACGACCCCTTCTGCAATGTGCCGCTGCTAACTTATGTGATGTTTTCTTCTTTTCTTGGCCTTAAATAATTGCTTATATATTGCTTACACATAGATATATGTAATAAATAATAATAATCATAATCCACCATATTCTCCAGCTTCTACACTTTGTATAAAAATTATCTAGTGCTACAGTAATAGACAGCATGGGTATAAAAAACATTTGCTTCCAGACTGCATTTCTTTCTTTTTTCTTTTTTCTGCCTAAAGGCATGGCTTCTGTTTTTTCCATTTGCAGTGATTTTCCTCGATGATGTGCAGGAACATCTGAAGGGTCTTTGAAAACAGGCTCAAAGCAGGAGAAAGCATTATCCTCCCACGGCAAGCTCGGCGGTGATTTTGCTCTGAGGCACTTTGCCAGCCAAAATGTTATTTTGCTGACCAGAGATGAGAAGTCAGATTCAGGAAACATTGCCGATGCGTGTGACAACCCCTTTTAATACTTGCTCCACTTCACACCATTCATCTCATTTTACAGTGACTGGTCATTTGTCTTGTGTTTGTCAACCTGTTTCCCCAGCCAAGCATGAAGTAAGCTTTGACTGGGCCTCATCCGAGAAGACCTGGGTTCTGCACGTACGCAGTGGATGTTCGGTGATGAACTTAAACTGGTCTTTGACTTTTTAGCTAAAAAAGAACCAGCTATTTCTGAAAACCCCGTCCAATTGAATCTATATTTAATGTTCATCAGTAAAATATGCAGTCAGGATTACCACTTTGTATTGGTTTTAAAGTTTTGAGTGAAGTTGATGTTGATTAAATATGATGACGTTTCAGCCTGGCTATGCAGATGGAGACAGGAATAAATATAGATAGAGACAGCAAATTGCACATGTATGCATATTGAAAAAGGGCTGACTTATAAGTGTAGTCATTTTGAAGCTGAGAAAATTACGGTTGTGACAACACATTTATAGTGAGGATAAATTTGAAGAGGTTTTGAGAAGTGTTGAGTGAAAACATCATGAGAGCCCATGAAACGTTCTGTTCTGTAATAAAAATTCTAATATTACACAGTCTGATTCTCTGGATAAGACATTTGCACTCAAGTGCCAAATATTTATCTTTTTTCACTCATTAAAGAAAAGATTTTCTAACTGAGGAGTCCAGGGACACCTTATTCTGTACCAACTAGAGTTACCTCCTTTGACTGAATTCACTTTAGTGAGACACTTCTTAGCCATCTACCAGTCCCCGAAGTCAGTCTCTGAAAACTTTGCCCTATTCTTCAATTTCAGCTGTGAAATATCCAAGGTGTAAAACACCACACACTCAAAAGGACACATTGTTGTGCTTTGACTCGGCCCAGTACTTTTCATTGATGGTTTTACTGATATGCTTTGAATCGTGTTGCCAAGACGTTGGAAAGTTTAGGTTTTGTTTCGACATAATTTTACACAAATATCAACATACCATGGATATTTGAAAAAGTTTTATTTTAAAACATAAAATTTTAAATGTAAGAATAGGTCTTTAACAATGACATCCACATTTTAAACAATGTTAAACGATTACATAGCATTTGGGACTTTAAGCAAGTTTTATTTGCTGAAAGTGGCCAGAGGGCACGAATGGCTTTCCATCCATCCATCCATCCATCCATCCATCCATCCATCCATCCATCCATCCATCCATCCATCCATCCATCCATCCATCCATCCATCCATCCATCCATCCATCCATCCATCCATCCATCCATCCATCCATCCATCCATCCATCCATCCATCCATCCATCCATCCATTTATTTTCTTACACCCTTGTCCCTTAGTGGGGTCGGGAGGTTGCTGGTGCCTATCTCCAGCTAACGTTCCTGGCGAGACGCAAGGTACACACTGGACAGGTCGCCACTCTGTTGCAGAGCACGAAAGGCTTTTCAAATTGTCAAAATTGCTGACCCCAGTTACAAAATGAAAAACATATATAAAATTTTGGAAGGAAATGATCACATGTGGGCTCAACGTAGCGCATCGGTACAGATCACTAAAACTTGAGCTGATCCAACCCGGAGGCAGAGCAACACACATTTTTTTCATGTATTTTACTGTATTGATTTCTTTTAATGAAAGATAAGCTGATTTGCCTCACCAAGCTTGTCATTTCCCCTATAAATTTCTTTATCTCAGGTACCACCTTTGAAAGAAGATTTGGTAACAGTACAAAATGTGAAGTCTTTTTTTTTTTTTTTTTTTTTTTTACAAAATAAAGCTCTTTGTGGTTTTTATGGATGCAACACTAGAGCTCCCCAAATGAAACCATATTTTTGTGGTGCTGCTAGTTTCTGGCAGATGGAGCTGTGTGGTCCAAGACTATTCTGTGTGTTCATCTTATATTTGTGCCAATATTATATGTTGCAGAATAAAGATGATGTAAATCCCCACATATATCTACAGGAATTTCAGGTGAATTGTCAGGACAGCTTAAATTGTAAAATCAGCTTAAAATCGTACTGTGTTTTTCAAAGAACAGAAGAAGGAAAGAAAGCCTCCTCACTGAGGTGAGTCTACTAAACGAACTGTTTGTTTTATTTGCTTTTGCGCATTAGAGTTGGGGACCGTGTGAACACTGTGCTCAGATGTCACAATTTGGCTTCTGGACTCTTTTATGAAACCAAATTATCATGATAAAATCCAACAGTAATCTAGTTAATGATTATCAGGAAATATCTTCAAAAATTTCTCCTGGGGAATTTTTAAACATAATAGCTGTGTACTCTAAAGTAGTTTAATTACATGGGTTATCACTTACAAGGAAAAGTAATGATGTCGAAACAGATACAGATTCCTGTTTTTCAAGACAAAAACACATAGCTAATATTACCAAGTGGCATTTATGAAGTCCCATTTTTGTGGTACGTTAATGCTAAAATTCAAACAGCTTGCCAAAATTAATAAGGGCTGTAAATAGAAATATGAGGAAAAGGGGCAATAAATCATTGAGTAAAATCTTTCACTATAGTAACATGTATACAAAATATCAGTCTGGGTAGAAAAGGGGGTCATTTCTCAAATGCTTGTTTAGATACAGCAAACTCGTCGTTCTCATTTGTCATGTCAAAGGCAGAAACCAGGTTTCTCTTAGGGAGAGTTTCTTCCTTTTATAGCAATATGGCCTTGTGGGTGACGAAATGTGTTTTTATCATGATTGGCTTTGCCATCTCTTATAAACACACAGGCAAATATTTTTACATGTCATTTTGTTTGTAGCACAGAAACATTTCATCAAAGCATTGGTCCTCACCCCTTTTCTACTTGTCACCTTAAAGTCATTGTGGCACCTTTCCTGCACACATACTCTCACACACACACACACACACACACACACACACACACACATGCATGTACACAAATAATCTTCAAAACTATATTATTTCCCTCACTCACAATTAAAAAAAAGAAAAAAATAGAAAGATACCACTAATACCCATCGTAGGCTTGCATGCCCCTGGCAGCAAATGAGATGCTCAATGTATTGATTCTGACAGCCTGCCTGTATTTTTTATTTTTATTTTTTTGTTACGAGATGCTGAAGGCTAACTCTGACAGGTACAAACTACTAGATGAGTGCCAGAAAATCTTTTGCATGTATTGTCCTTAAAATATTTCCTAATCACTGAAATGAGTTTTTGCTAAGAGTCACTTTACACATATTTTTGTATAACTTACAAAAGGTTTGTGGATATCATTTGACTGACATTTTTAATAACAGGACAAAAGTTATGAAATACAAAGCATACTCTGATCATATTTTTGCACATCCTACGTGTCATTAAGTGTTTGTTGAAGGACCCTAATGGCAGGCAAGAGCTGGAAGCATTGCTCGTGGTGAATGATCTTTAATGATAGAACTGAAAAACCTTACAAACAAAACCACAGGGAACACAGGGAGCCAGAGCCAAAACAAAAACAGGAATCCAGGGAAAAGTGACAGTAGGAGTAGATGAGGGACCGGCAATGAGGAACTGAGAATGAGTTTTATATATACTGGGGAGGTTGATTATTAAACAAGGAGGAGATGGTTGATTAGAAATGGGTTGCAGGTGTGAGGAGAGTAAGCAGAAGGCATGCTGGGGAGAGAGAGAGAGGAAGTGGCACAGGGGGTGAGGGAGAGTGCACAGGGGATGAGGAAATTAATTTAACACTAAAGGATAACTAGATCTAATAAACAATTAAACTAGAGGGACACGGAATAACTAGAGATAAGAAATAGACTGAACTAATGTAAAACAGATACAAGACTGATCTATTCAAATAAAGAGACTAATAAACACAGAACAATCAAACCTCAAAAACAACTCTAAACAACACAGGACATAACACTAAGACCTTATGTAGGTGTACAGTTTAGTACATGTCTTACAAATTTTCAGATTCACTCACTTCATCTCAATTTGTAGCATTTGTAGCATAACAGTGCATGAATTCACCTTTAACATGCATCCATTAACCAGCCCCCCATAAGTTTGTAATTTTGCCTTACAAACCCAACTCCCTGGCAGAGGAATAACTTATTGTTACAGGAAAACTGTTTATCTGTTGTCATCGGTGGCCATGCTTACTAGCCTTAGCATTCATGGCAGGCTCTGCTGTGGGGAACTAGCTGCAGTGTAGCAGAGAGCAAGGGCGAGGGTGTAAACAGCGTGTACAGAAGCTTGATTGGCAGTGTTAAGACCCTCCTCCTGGCTCTGATTGGTTGTTTCTGAGTGAGAGGTGTTTACAGGACATTCAGGCACATCTGAGCTCGGGACAACTTCAAAAGTAATGGGCTAGACTGTTCCTCAGATGTTCTCTTTCCTGTAGCGTAGAAGACACCCAGATAATATATTGTCAGAAAGGAGACAAACACTCAAAATTTTACTTTGATCTATGTAAGATGAGTTTTAATTTTGAACTGCAATGCTGAAAAATATCGACCTGTCAATGACATTCAAATTTCTTACCTACCCAAAAGGACTTACAGCATGACAGCCCCTAAAAGATGCTATTTTTCTTTCATCGATTCACTCAGAACTTCATCATTTCTATAACTTCCTCATTCCTGAACAAATGTCTTTTCTTTATCAATCACTATATCTGTTTACTAACACAAGGAAGTATTCTTTCCTGGTGCTCTGTGACCAAAAACAGTTAAAGAGAAGAAATGGGGTTAAATGCTACGTCTCTTCTGTCTGTAAGAAGCACTCCACCCTTTGCGAGAGTAGGAGCCACATTCCACAGGAAGTTTACCCGGTGCCTCTTCCCCTCATCCCTCGGTCTTCCTGCCTCCGCTGATCTTCACTGATTGCGGGTTGGCTGGGTGGGCCGATAAGAGATGCTAATGAGAAGAGGAGATGCTCAGCCTTTTTCTATTACCAGATGTTTTCATGTGGGTCTCAAATACTAAGCATTCAATTTACAGCGCCCGGTAAAGGTGTTGATATCCCCTTCACCTATTCATATTTTATCAAGTTCCAATCAAGAATTTTGATCAATTTTGTGGGGATTTTATGTGTTAAATAAAAAAAAAATCCAAGCAAAAACACATTACATTTGAAAAATGTGACTTGAATGTGATATGAAAACTATACTTTTGCAATACACTGCATAGTGCACAACAAAGCATATTTGAAACTTTATGCATTGATGCCATACACTTAGGTTCTAGAGCATCAGATCATCAGATTTTATTCTTTCCTTTAGTTGTTTTTGCAGCTGCAACGAGTATCATCAGATTACATGGTTGTTCCAGGCAGAGCTGCCGTTTGCCACCATCGCTGTCAACACCCTCCACTCCCAGCCAGCACACCTGCTGCCACTCCAATCTGAAGTCCAATCCAAAAGCAGCCGCTTTGCCATCAATGGCCGACAGAATAGCTGTCTGTCATCACATCCTGTTGAAAGAAGTAAGTCCCTGTGCTGCAAACACTGTCCTGACGCTGAGTATGAGCAGGTGATACTGAGGCTTCATAATAAGAAGGTGCAAGCATTGCCTTCTCTTCCCAAAAAAAAGTGTCTGCATGACTTTTACCCTGAATATAAGTCCATGTAAATGAGTTTTATGTAACGCTACTTGACATGGGATTATCTCAGTTTAGTGGATATAAAACATCTACGCATCCCTATTAAGATATCAGGGTTTTATGATGTTGGAATAGAAAGCAGCTGAAGTCATTTCAAATCTTTTTCTGACTTTAATGTGACCTCTAATATATACACTTATTCTGACAAAGGAATAAATGTGTTCAATAAAAAAGTAAAAAGCTCCGACAAGATTGAGGCACCATTATACTAATAGTTTGTCAAAACACCTGCTTCAGTTTGAATCTTACTTTGATTGGAGTCTGCCAGCATTCCACATCTTGATGCTACAACATTTACATTTAAAAGATTCTGCACATCTGACTGGCAGTCAGGACATTTCCTTTCCACAACCTTCTTCATGTGATTCCTCAGATATTTTTTTTTGTTAGCTTTAGTTTTGGACTCTGGCTAGACCATTCAAACATTCAAAACTTTCTTTTCTTTTCAAATGAAACCACTCTTTTGTTGGTTTTGATGTACGTCTAGATTTACAGTAGTGCTATGAAATAAAACCCCATAACATCTTTAGCCTATAGTGGACACCTGAGAAGTTTTGGTCAAACCGTACTAGAACTTGACTATTTGTCAAGTTCTTCATGAACTTGACAAATAGTCAAGTTCATGAAGAAAAGTAATTTCTGAACAGTTTGGCTTATAAGACCATTCTTCTGCAAGGTTTGGGAAGATTTTAGCCAGACCTGGATATTTTATTTGAAAGAAAATGTGTCTGTCTTTCAATCCTACCCTTAGTCCGGACATGTGGAGAAAACAGGAGACTGCTTTTACCAGCACCAGTATATGGTGCCAGATACCAGTTCCAGTTCTGGTAGCAGTTCATCATTAATGGATGAACAATAGACCAGGAGAACACGGTAGTTTGAACTATTCATGTTTATAATTATTAATTGAGATGTTTTTCACTGTAATCTGTTGTGAATTCCACAGAAATGGTGTCTCATGTGATGCATGGAAAAATGCATGCTTGACCGTGAAGATTTGTTTAACCCATAGTGTATGATGCTGAATGCTTAAAAGCTTTTTTAATGCATGTCCACTTATTATACAAATTTGATTAAACATAGATGTGAACTATAGATTGACTGGTTGGCAGGTTGAAATAGACTTTACACTCAATATGTTGCAGTCTAGAGTTTTTTTTAATATAAATTACAAGCTTTAAGTAAAGAAGCAGATTAAAGGGAGAGTACATTTTTTGTACTCTGTCGGGAATCTTAAATAAGCATCTGTCAGTATACAAGAAAACATTTCATTCATCCCTTTCTTTGTGATTACTTTTTCAATTTTCTAAAATCAATTCAGAGAAGAAAACAGCAGCAGAATTCACAATGTGATGCATTTAAACAACATAAAGTATCAATACAAAGCCAAAAATAGACCCTGACCTGCCAAGCACAGCCAGAAAATATTACTGCTAGTTAAAGTACAATAAAGACTGAGTGACAAAGTGTGTGGGCACAGATCCATGAAATGAGCAATAACTCAAACTATGACACAAGATGAATTACCAGATGAAGTTAGATATTTTTGAAGATTTTAAGTGTTGTTCTCAGATGCAACTTTAGTGGAAAATCAGTTTGGTCGAAGCAGATTCCTTTCAAAATATACAAGCATGAATGAACAGGTCCAGACTGTCTTTATAATATCCATGTTTAGAAGATCTATAAAAATCATTACACCTCTTGCCTCCGCCTCCTTATGGTTGAACTTCAACAAAGTCAAGAGTGTTTGTTCAAGTATGTCATGATTTGCTTCTCTTACAGTGGGATGAGACTCAGATATGTAATGCTTTTGCTGGCGGAGTGAAAGTAGGCACTTTCACCTATGGGTTTGTCTCCCCCCCCCCCCCCCCCAAAAAAAAAAAAAAAAAACATGCTACAGAATTCTAATAATCAGATTATCTGAAATAGCACTGGAAGCCAAAGCTAGCCACCAGACAGAGGGGAATCTCACAGCATGTTTTTATGCAACCACATAACATCTGTGTTTCAAAAATAAACTTTCACGTGTCAAGATCTGCTGTTTCATTAGAATCTGATTTGAACTGACTCCTCTACATGTCTACAGCGTCTTGCTTTAAAATGAGATCTGGAATATTTAATCATAATGTGAATGTTTGTTGGCTTACCTGTCATATTATGGACAAGTTACTAATTCTGTATTGTGTCAGTTCTGAGTTTGTAAGCAGAAAATATGAAACATTTGATCAAAGGATCAGTCAAAGCTGCTGATTTTTTGCTTTAGCATTTGCTGGCATTTGCATTAGTCTAAATATAACGCAAATCTTGTCACAATTATAAATATAAGTCACATCTGTTAACAGATATGACTTACAAACAATCAACAGTACATGTCATCGTTTTACTGAAAGACCAATGAGAAGATAACGAAAGGTCATTTCATGACAAGAAAGGTCAGGTCAAAGAGAGCAACTTCCTGGTTTCAAGGAATAACAAAGGTCGGGATATGTAAAAGCAAGAGGCTTTATTTTGGGTGAGAGTTTACTAAGCAGCAGTTAGAAATTTACAGCATTTGAGAATTAAATTAGAAAATAGAAAGTTAAGGCCAGGATTACTGATAAGCTTGGCAGATTTAGTTTTCAAGTTAGTTTCATTTAACTAATAACTAATGACGTAGGCATTTCCACAAAGAGATAAAATAAGAGGGGAGCGTTGTGTAAAATAGTAGTTCAAATAGTTAAACAAATTGCTCTTCATTTATCTACCCTTTTCAATTATTAATGAAAAATCTTTACTGGTTTTTATAGCAACCACACACTCAATTTATGTCTAGCTTTTTGAATGCCACCTCTGGTATATTTTGCTATTCATCTTCCTACATCAACCAACATTTTCCTGATGTTCTTGCACAGAATCTTCATGTCTTCTTTTTATATGATGCCATTTACTTTGATAAAAGACGCTGTTCCACTGGTTGGAAAACATTCCCAAAGCATTTGCTCCTACTACTGTGCTTGACCGTGAATATGGTTGTCTTGAGGTTGAGTGTTGCTCCTTTTTTAATTTACACCAAATCGACACTACATCATTACGGTTAATCAATAAAACTTTAGTTTCATCTAACCACAAACCAGAAGACCAAAGAGGAGCTGGGTGGCTCAGTTGGTAGAGCCCCCATCCTATTTACACAGAATATATTAGTCAAATACAGATGTTTTTTTCCTAAGGTGTCTGAATCATTTTAATTCCACTTTACAATTGTTGGTGAATAGAAAATCTGGACAAAATGCATTGTGTTTCACCAAATACACACATAAAATATATATCTTCACGTCCACTTCACAACCACTATGAATTACTGTTAAAATGTGTTGCCTTTTTCAAGGGATGATTTTGAGCAAAACCTTAAAAAATGTTTGCATTAATATATTCTCTTATATTTCTCTGTGTGATGCTTGCTTGAATCTCTCTCTGAGAAAAAAAAATAGTTGGTAGTGCATGGTATAACATGTGGTATAAGCAACACTTTCACATGTGAAAATCTTTTAAATTTACTGTTTTGGAGTAAATTTGTGGAGTCAAATCAAGTCACACAGAAATTGCTTCATAACAAAGGTAATGATATCCTCTTACACAAAGTAAAATTCACGTCCTTTAATGATGCAATTCCCCCTCAGCTCGGCTCCCAGACACCATTAAACATTGTTGTTGATGTGCTTACATAACGCTTACTTTTATTTATTTGTTTTCAACATTGCCTTTCTGGATTATCTGAACGCCAGACGCCGAATGGTAAGGATGTTTTGGTTCTCAGGGGAGTACAGACAAAATGAGAACAAAGTGTGTTTACCTTAAGGTTCCTGGTCAGAGGTTCAAATATTCAGTTTTTCAATTATGTTTCACGATATAGTTGGATTGAATCCAAGGCATTGGCTGTGTTGGAAGGAATGTTCTGTACACTGTAAGCAAATAATGCGTTCACTGTATCAATAACAGATTTGAGAATAAAGTCTGAACTGGAAGACATTTTTCTTTCTTAAGCTGTTTCAAAAATAATTAACATTTAAGCAATTCAGAAAAAGAAAACATGAGCACGAATTATTGTTTTGGAAACAACATCCAGTCCTCAGAAATAATACAAGTGGCTTTTGTTTAATCTGAAAAATTATTTCAGTTGAGTTTTCAGTAGGACTGACATAAGCTAAAAAAACAAAACAAAAAAAAAAACAACACAGAGATAGACTCAAATCAAATGTGCTTTTTAAATCGCTTAAGGACAGAATTTTTTTTTATACCATCCCAAAAACACCACGTATGAACTCAATTAATTTAAGAAGAAAAATACAAGTGAAGCACCACCACATTTAATCTATGATGAAACAGTGACCTCTGGTGGAGAAACATTCAGATTTAAAGATGGTGTCCAGTTGTGTTTCTTTTATTCACCCACAAATGAACAAGAATAATACAACAGCTGAAGTATAGATTTATAATGCATAATTTTACAAAATGGCTGCACAGTGGCACAATTGGTAGCTCTGTTGCCTTGCAACAAGAAGGTCCTGGGTTTGATTTCTGGCCTGGAGTCTTTCTCCATAGAGTTTACATGTTTTCTCCATGCATAGGTTCTCTCCATGTAGCCTGGCTTCCTCCCACAGTCCAAAAACATGACTGATAGGTTAATTGGTCTCTCTAAAAATTGTCATTGGGTGTGAGTGTGTGTCTGCATAGTTTGTTCCCTGCAGGTTCATTGGATTATTGTGAATTACTCACTGATAAGTGAGTAATTACTCACTGTTAAGTGTGTTTCAGTGAGTAATTCACAAAGTAAGTCAAAAAATTTTTATAAGCGTACTGAAGAAAAAACCCATCTTACTCTACAATACTTTGAGTCAATGACATCACCGGAGACACAAGAATTGGGCAAATTAGTCGATCTTATAAAAAACTGTGAAATCTATCATGCTTTTCTCATTGTCAAAATCAAAATATTCCCTTTTTTCGCAACAATACAAAATAAAGTAAACACTATTAAAGGAGGAATTTGAATAAAGCCCTTGAATAGACAAAGGAGAGTAAAGCTAATTAGTCATACAATCAAGATGTGAGAAAGAGCAATGGAATCAACAGACGTAGGTCAGAAGGGAACATTTGTGAGCAGCCATATGGTTTCAAGCCAATAAGTAGTACTACAGATGCAATTTTTGCCTTAGGGATGCTGATGTGACCTCCATGGACTGCGTGCACACATAGAGGAAAAACTAGAGAGGTAAAGGTATGTACTAAAAAAGAGGGGAATGAAGATTCTCACAGCAAGACAGAATACATGTGCGTGTAAACAAGTGGAATGGTGACATTAGAGGGAGCGGATGTAAAGATAGTAGAGAACTTTAGGGTAAACAGTCCAGAACAGCAGAGGAAATGCATAATCGGGGGAGAAGTGTGTGCAAACAGGTTGGAGTGGGTGGAGAAAAATATCACTTGTGACACATGATAAGAAGGCATCAGAAAGAATGAAAAGAAAGGTGTAAAAGACAGCGGTGAACCCAGCGATGTTGTGATTTACAGACAGCACCAATGAGAACAAGACAGAAGGCAAAACTGGAGGTTGCAGAGCTCAAGATGCTACAGTTCTCTTTAGAAGTGACGAAGGATCAGACTAGGATCAGAAATAAGTACATGAGAAGGACAGTTCATGTCAGGTGTCTTGGAGATAAGGTCAGAGGGCAGACTGAGGTGGTTCAAACACTTTCAGAAGAGAGACAATGAATATATCTGTAGAAGGATGCACAGGTTGGAGCCACCATGCAGGTGGAAGACCAAAGAGGAGATTTATGATGTGGTGAATGAGCATTTGAAGTTAGTTAGTGTGAGGGTAAAGAATGCTGAAGATGAGATTAAATGTAGGAAAATGATTCACTGTGGAAACCCCTCCAGGAAAAAGCTGAAGGACAACAAGAAATAAAGATAAAAAATTAACAATAAAAATATATAACTATATAACAGACCCTGCATGATATATTCTGGTTCTGTGTAAAGAATAAAAAGTTTAAACTATTTAACATTGTTTAACGCTTCACATTTTGACATGTTACACCCACAAAGTTCAATATGTTTTACTGTGATTGCATATTAGAGCTTAATTTATATTAAAAAAGATATACTAACTAGCTATAAAATAATTTAAGTTTTGACAATCTGCAAAAAAAAAGATAAAAGAATCTGAATTATGTTTTTCTACATATGTGTGTATTTTTCAATTGCAACATCTAAGAAGACTTGTTTGTCAACTTGATGTGGAAAAAATGGACACGTACAGGATATAAACACAGAAACATGATTGTGCATGATGTGACAACTGGGTGCGCAGGGTCTAACAGTTTACATAATTATTTCAGTTTGCATTTAATATGTCATAGACCTGTGTTGCAGAACATCATTAAATATCAAGGTCAGTGGTGAGGTTATCCCACTTGCTACAAGGTTGTCTGCAGTCTGCATCATGCATGTGTTAGGTTTGATTAGTTGTGTTAAGGTTTACTGCTGCAAGAATCAAACGAACCTTTTTGCAAGCACACCATTTCCAAACATTTGTTCTGTACATCCACCTGTTCCCATCTTCCAGGTCCTTCCTGCTGCTGCGTGATGAAATGTACAGGTTCCCCGAGGTCAGCGTTAAAGCTCCAGCTTTTAGTGATAATGTGACAATAATTCCTTTCTAGACTGAAGTGAAACGAAATGAGATCGGTTTTGTCCATTACTATCGCTATCAATGATAATAGTAACTATTATAATAACTATAGTTATAATGTCATTATCGACTTAATGACATTAAGTCGTGGTAACGACTTATGATTTTTATTTTTATTGTCCCGTGTCACTAGTAATGCGACTTGAACAGCCCAACAGGAAGTTGTTGTTGTTTTGACCAATCAGAGGGAAAGACCGGAGCTAGAAAAAAGGTGCGCTTCCCCAGCAGCCTGGAGCCACGTTAGCCCAGTCAGAAACCTGGAGCTGGTCAGCAATCCACAACTTGCTGCGGACGCGTATAGGCAGTGTTTTGTTGTTGTTTTTTTAGCATGAGACAAAACCGCTAACGAACTGGCTAACACTATGTGTTGAAGACACCAGTGGAGATGTGTTATAGGCTACACTGGCTACCAAGGACCTACCTGGCTGCCCAGTCTATCGACTGACAGCTGTCACCTAGCTGCTTAGCTCGGGAGCTAGCTAGGTGAGCTAACGGCTAACTGGGGATTCTTTTTTAGGCTAGCAGCCAGCCGGTGTTGGTGTCGTTTCAGCCAGAAAACAATGACTTCTTGAACATTTGACTCCGCCTGTTGGCCAAACCATGAGTTAGCAGAGGCTCTTCAGACAACAGTGTTTGGCATTATTTCAAGCTAGTTCAACTATTTTTTTTAGCTGCAAGGTAGCTTACTGCTATCATTCAGTTATTAAAAAGCTACTGCAGGAGGAAAACACCGGTTCCTCGGTGGATTAGGACCTACTATAACTTGCTGCCGCCATTGTTTTCGACTCTGAACTATTTTTTGGACTTCGGCCTACTCTCGATAGCATCTGGGTGAAATGAAGAAATTTTTTGACTCTCGTCGGGACTTTGCGGGCTCTGGGCCTGGTTCGGGAGCTGGTGGAGGAGGCACTGGTTCTGGCGGCGGTGGGAGCTTTATTGGACGGGTCTTCAGCATCGGAAGATATCAAGTGACTGTCGAGGAAATTGTTGCAGAAGGTGAATTACGTGTCACTTAGCTGCTGTTGATTCATTATCTGAAATGGGAAAGTGAGGTATTGGCACAAGACAACTTTATCGTTCAGAAATTGATTTGGTTGCAATCCTGCTCTTTTTTTTTTTTTAGAGGTCAAAACTGTTGACTCGGGTACTTTTGCCTGAATAGTCCTACTTACAAGTAAACAGTAGCAATAATTTAAATTTAGATAATTTTCTAAATTGTACTTAAGAACTGAGAGTAACAGGACCTAAGGGAATTTTCAGCGAGGTTCTAAAATATATGACCAAGTTTTTCAGTGATATTTACAAATTCAGACTTTCTTGATGCTCATAGTCATTCTAACATTGTCTGTCTACTAAAACATCACTGGGAACCACTGTTGAACAGCTGAGATGTAGTATTTCTAAGTGAATAATGGTATTAAAAAAATTACTTGCAAATTATATGTTAATCTTAAGCATGGGATGGTTAACAAATCTTTGAAAGGTATGCCAGGTTGTTCCATGGTTGTATGTCTTTGCAATGAGAATTTACCATGCTTTGTTAGCTAAGAGGGCCTGTGACTAAATAATAAATGAAAAAAGACTGATTAATTTATCAGTACTCTCCTGTAGAAAGGCCCCATATGTTTGGACACCGTTTGGTTTTATAACCTTTGCTTTTAACAGACAGTGTCGAAAGCAAAGGTTTTAATACAAAGATTTTTCTTTGTATTAACTAAATATTTTTCAGTCACAAAATTTTGCCCTTATGCTCATTCATTTCTGTTAAATCTGTTACACATGGTAACATTAATATACCTGCATCCACCTGTTAGTGTTTCAAGTCAGTACAGTTGTTCACGCTCAGTTGATCTTTGGGGCCATTTTTGGCATTTCTTCGTCATGTTGTTTGTAAACTGTATAGTAGTTGAAGGGCCATGTGATTTGCATCATCCCAAACCCCAGATTGTAGTCACTGGAAAGCCATACTATTGGTGACAAGATGTAATTGATAACTTCGAGATGTGTAATCAGGGCCTTGAAAGACATTGCAACTGCAGATACATAATTGTTGTCTAGATTAGTTGTCCTTTTCACACATTTACATGGATTTGCTGGCGCACCTGTGCAGGAGATTGAATGGTATTATCCTGACAATCGGTTACGTCAGGAGGCAGCAGCTATTTGTAGATGTACTTAGTCATTTAGTCACACAGTCTACTGTAAACATAGACCTTTGCTACATGTTGCTTAAGAGGGCTTTGCAATCCTTCTAATTTCCAACATGCAAGTCAGGTTGGACGGCCAAGACAGCAGGGGTTACGATGTCATTACTCTTAACCTCTCTCACACATTGTCAGTAAATACTGGAGCTGCACAAAATAGTGCAAGTAGATTAACATGACATTATCAGCCTTTATTAATATTGCAAGAGATTATTTGTCCCCATCTGCACACTGCCAGTCAGCTGGTTGACAGAGGCATCCTACACTTTTCATTTGCTTAGGAAAATGACAAAAAAATACTTATTTGTGCTGTGAGCACCATGTCTGGGATTTTATGTTACCTGTTAGGACAGATAACCCAACTAATTTGTGAAACGAATTAATTTGAAGTCTGAATAAAATCAAAATAACCAAAATAACTTTATAATGCAGATACCACTATCTGCATTATAATGCTATCTGCATATAGGCCCAGGCCTATGATTACGTTTAGTGTGCTCAGTTTATAATAATTTCTCTTTTTGATGTTTGTACTCTGTGTAAATTTTCTGCATCTTTTTTGTTAAATGTCCAGTTACTGAAATCAGACCAATCACAGTCAGGTTGTTCCTCAAAACTAAACCATGCAAAGTGGTGCTATTAAAAGGTTGCTAAAATTGTTCTTGCTTTCTACTCTCGCAATTTCTGTAACGGTACAGATGGCTGAATTGTAGCTTCATGCTGTGCTAATCAAACATGAGGCCGCCTGGTCACGTGGAAGAATCTTTGGCTTTGCGATGCCAGACGGATGAGTCAGTGTTGGGCATGGCTCTACCACAAACTGTGTGAAGGAAAAATTATTCTGAAGCTCTGAAGTCACAACAAATGTATACGATTTATCATTAATGCTGCAGTGCTGTCTTAGACTTGAATTGCATTGTCTTAAGATTGAACTGGAGAGCTAAAATAGCCATACTTAAGTGAAAGCTGAAGACTTAAATAAATGACACCAATCAGGCATAACATAAAGGCCACTGGCAAGATGAAGTGAATAACGTCAATTATCTTTTCATCATTGCAATAACCTGGATGCCCTTTGAATCGAGCATCTGTTAGACGGGCTGAACAAACACTTCTGATCCACTTCTGCTTTACTGCTCACAACATTCCTTTTTCTTTAGGCGGTTTAAGTGCTTTTTCATGCTCTTTTATGCACTTTTTATCTGTATTTGTTAAGGGATGTAATGTGAGAATGTTTGTTGAGCCCTTGTCGAGGATTAATTTCTGTCACCAACTGGACATATCGTAAAAGTTTTCTACATGACGGCCTGCTGCTGCTAACATTGTAGGACCAACTGGAAGGGATCTAGAGGAGTCTCAATGGGTCAGGGCTGTTTTAGCAGGAAAAAGAGTCAATGTTATACCAGATGAGTCTGTTCTTGTTTTTCGCTTTTGCTTTTTGCTCCAACTGGCTTTCAGTGATTAGCTGTGCAAGACTTCGAGGAATATTTTTGTTTCTTCATCCTTCTAAGATAATGTATTTAGAAAGCTGAGCTCAGGATTTCTCAGAAGGATGGCTGCTGTTCTTCTTGAGTTTAATGACATACTGACAATTTGCACAGAACATTTAATTGCCCAACTGCAAAATCAAGACCAGCTTTGAGGAGATTTAATCAGTCTATGCTTTAAATCTCTAGTATAAAACTTGGCACAGGAGACGATGGTTTCCTGTGTCCAACTTTTTTTTTTTTTTTAAGACTGATCAGGGGCATAAAAAGTTTCTTTCCAAGAAATTTCTTTATTGAGTTGTGCCAAAACTGACACCCACATTTTAAGCAAGAAAGTCAAGAACTTCAAAGCAAGTACTTCCTTAGTTGGGGTTATTGGATAATGAACCATTTACTAAAGTAGACATGCGTCTGCTCGGAACAGCTGGAGGAATACCAGAGAAAGTGCGACATCATTTTTGTTTGTGCTGTTCTGCACGAAGTCGGGCTTAATATGGTGCTCTGCAGCGTCAACATGATGAACTGTTATGTGTCCAGACAGACACAAAACCTCATCCAGTGCATCCAAAATGTGACTGAAATGCACTTTACTTGCAGGTTTGTTACAAACTAATATTGTGAGAGGCTACATTTTATTATTATTATTTTTCTAAACTGTGTGATATTTGATCAATCACACTTTGATCAAATATTTCTTTGCCTTTTAATTTACGATTGTTTCCAGCAGCAGCATTTATCAGCGAAACGTTTGTTGCTACACTGGACTTTACCGGTGTTCACACGGGTTTCATAAATCAGAAGTGGAATGTTTTGTGCCCAAGTCTTCACCAGTTTTTGATCAGTGAGAGTCAGCAAGCTACGGACACAAATGTGTCTCTGAATCAACTATCTTACCTGCTCACCCAATTTGCATCATGACTGGCATGAAAACCAAAGACGTTGATTGCATTTTGATCTTCTTCCCTTTTTTTTTTTACAGGAGGTTTTGCGATTGTGTTTCTGGTGAGAACTCACCAAGGGCAACGTTGTGCTCTAAAAAGAATGTATGTCAACAACGAACATGATCTCAGGATCTGCAAACTTGAGATACAAATTATGGTGAGTAAAAACAAGCAACTGCGAAAGGGACTAGGCTGCTTTCAGCATTTGGGTCCACTGAGGTTTTGAAATAGGTTACTGTCGTTGCTTAGATGTAATTGGTGGAGCACCCTAGGTCTGAATTGCTCAGTACACAAAATGTACACCAAACTTTTGATGATTTCTAAGCTTATCTGTTTGTCCAGTACCAAACTTTGAGGCCTTTGCCGCTTGGGGAAAAATACACAGTTCCTGCAGCCACACCCAGCATGACTAATGGTGGATGGTAATCAGGATTATTTCTGGTTTTTGGACAGCTAAATGAGCTATTTAGGTGAAAATGATAAAAGCTACTAAAAGTATATTTGTCATTTTTGTTTTTTGTGTGCATGTGCTTTTTTTCGCCCACAGAGAGACCTGGTAGGCAACAAAAACATAGTTGGTTTCCTGGACTCCAGTATAGCAGCTGTGGGAGCCGGAGATGTGTGGGAAGTCTTGATCTTAATGGACTTCTGCCGAGGTAAATCTACCCAACCTGCATCACTTTCTGCTTCTTTTTAACTCGAAGCTCAATTTCCTCCAGAGGCTCCGGCTATCTGATAGCAGCCACATCAACAAAGCTTTACATTCACCCAGTGCTTAACTGCTGTTTTCCTTAAAAAAACGTAGATATTTACATGTGGTTTTTAAAACACAGAGGAGCAAAGTTTAGAGTGTTTGGTAACACTTGATTTCAAGGGGTGTCCATAAGACTGACATGACACTGTCATAAACATGACATAACATCTGTCATGAACATGAAGGAGTCTTTATGAATGTTTATGACAGTTGTCATGAAGTGTCTGATTTTGTAAATAATGACAATTTAATGCAAAGTTGGCACTTTTAATGGACTTTTAATGCAACTTTTAGAGCAACTTTGCATTAAAAGTGTCATCATTTACCGAATGACACTTCATGACAACTGTCATAAACATTCATAAAGACTTCTTTATGTTCATGACAGGTGTTGTGTCAGTCTTATGCACACCCCTTCAAATAAAGTGTTAGTTTTCTTTTTTATCTGTTCAACAAAGATCTAATACCATCTGTAGCAGAAGATGTGGAACAAAGTTAGTGTAATAACTAATGAAAAGATTTGCCCTACATTTGAACAAAAAGTTATTACAAACTTCAAAGATGTGACAAAATGAGAAATGCAAGCTATTTCATAAGATGTGTATTTATAGTGACCAGAAAGGTAATGTGTGCGCGTGTTTATTTCCATTTATGCAGCAAAGCTCTCATTGGGCTCTTATTTATTTTGTAGGTGGGCAGGTGGTTAACCTGATGAACCAGCGATTACAGACCGGCTTCAGTGAAACTGAGGTGCTGAGGATCTTTTGTGACACATGTGAGGCCGTCGCTCGGCTTCATCAGTGCAAAACTCCCATCATCCATCGAGACCTCAAGGCAAGCTTGACTAATTCTTTTGTATGCCTTTGCTACTTGCCGCTAGCTCTTTGTTAGCTGCACTAATTGCTTAAAGTTCTTTGTCTCATTTCTGAAATAATTTCATTGGTTTTTTTTCTCCACATGAAGGTGGAAAATATTCTCCTGCATGATCAGGGGCACTATGTGCTCTGTGATTTTGGAAGTGCCACAAATCATTTCCAAAACCCACAGACTGAAGGGGTTGCAGTCATAGAAGAGGAAATAAAAAAGTATCTATCTTACAAAGTTCAATAAATACCTTCTGTCTGCTTTACCGGAGTCCAAAAGCCAATTTTTGTGGGTTTTTTCACCCCTTAGATACACCACCCTGTCGTACCGTGCTCCAGAGATGGTCAACCTTTATGGTGACAAAATCATCACAACAAAAGCAGATATTTGGGTAAGAATTAAATTTTTTTTTATTATTATTACTTTGAAGGAAATTAACTGCGAGTTTGTTTTTCTTTTCAGTAGACACCATAAAATATGTCTGGCCAATATTAATATTCAGGTTTTTCTTAGCACTGACCTAACAATTTTGACAATTTCAAGTATTTCTTCTCTTTATTGCAAAAACTTTAATACATAAACATCAAAGAAGAAAAAAAGTTAATATTTTTGATTGAGATAGAGGTTATGAATAAAACAGAAAACTAATTTTAAAAAAATTGGGCTGATTCATGTCTTAGGTTAAACTTTGCTGCATCTCTAGTAAAATGTCTTGTTTTTTCAGGCTTTGGGTTGTCTGCTCTATAAGGTCTGCTTCTTTACGCTTCCCTTTGGTGAGAGCCAAGTGGCTATCTGTGACGGTAGCTTCACTATCCCAGACAATTCTCGTTACTCCCAGGAAATGCATTGTCTCATCAGTAAGTAACCTCATGTTTCACCCTGATAAATTATGTCCGAAACTCCTCAAATGTGTGTGAATATTCGTGTGCCTTACTAAAAATGAGTGTCGCATGTTTGTGAACATCTCAGGATACATGCTGGAACCCGATCCTGACAAGAGACCAGATATTTACCAAGTGTCCTACTTTGCCTTCAAACTGGCCCGGCAGGAGTGTCCTGTCCCAAATCTGCACGTAAGTCAGCATTACAGGAGTATGAAGTGAAAGATGAATCGCTTTATAACTTTGCTTGTCTTTCTCTAATAATTTTTATTAAGCTCAAATAATGAATAGTATTGATTGAGCCTGGCAAGTAATAACAAATAACACGCAACCATGTCATAATGCAGCTGTTATTGTCTGGTGGCTTTGTCATATTGGCTTTAATTGTGTCCTTGAGTGCCAGAAAGGCGCCTTTGAAATAAAATGTATTATTATTATTATTATTATTAATTGTCTTTTATTATCTTTCTTTTACAGAATTCCCCAATTCCTTCAAAACTTCCTGAGCCTATCCGAGCCAGTGAAGCAGTGGCCAAAAAGAGTCAAACCAAAGCCAGGTGAGTGGGAGACAAAATAAAATACTTTGAATTATTATGGTGAACCTTTTGGAGCTCTGTGTACTTTTTTTCTAAAATGTGTCTTCCTTACTTGAATTCTCACAACAGATGTGATCCACTTGTAATTGATTTAAGTTGTTTATATTTCAGCTTTTGTTGAGTTGTAGTGATGCAATCGGCACAATCAGTTGTGTCTGTGTGCAGCACACTGAAAGGCTTTTACAAATACCTTTATATGAAGCTGCACAGTGTGATTATCCTAAAGAAGAATCATGATAGCCCTGCTGATACCTGATTTTTATTTTATTTTTCACTCTTTCTGGATAAGTTTAGTTGCAACTAAAACTATAAAGATTTGCAGCACATCTCTTCTACTTTTCTGTAAGGCAAGAGTTGAGCTCATTATGTTTTTGTTCGACATGTACTGTGAAACGAATCACAAGGTGTTCAAAGGTAGAGACGTGCCAAACCAAGAAAAGAGAAAAGAGTATAAGGAATTTTTTCACTATGTTCCCCTTTTTTTTTTTTTTCATTTTTTCCCCTAGGCTAACAGACCCAGTTCCAACTACAGAAACCTCTATTGCACCTCGACAGCGACCCAAAGCTGGCCAGCCGCAGTCGCAGCCTTTATCAGGCATTCTTCCCATCCAACCAGCTCTCACCCCACGCAAGAGGCCTAATGTGGCGACAGGAACACCACCGGCTTTTGGTACAATCTGCTTTGTTGTATTGCTGGTTAGACTACTATTTAGTAGTGTTAGTCCAAAATGCATCCAACTATGTTGGAGCTGATGTATTAAGAATATTAAGTTTATACAATTGTATTCTTACTTAAAACAGCTCTTTTTGTCATCAGTTTTTTCAACATTGAGAAAAATATAAATACTATTTAAAGAGTTTTTTTGGGAGCACAGCCTGCTTAATTAACATGGACAGGAAGTAGCTGAGCAAAATGTCTCAGTCAAGAAAAATGACCCAGTTGCTTTTTTTTATTATTATTATTATTATTATTATTATTATTATTAGAGATGTGCCGATCAGGTTTTTTCCTGCCGATACCGATCACCCATGAGGGCTGATCACCGATATCGATCACATCATTATTATTATTTTTTTTATAATAAACACTACTGGTTACATTATGTGGAAAAAGGAACCATGAATTCACCTTAATTTAGACAAAAACTTGTTTTTAATAACTTTTTCCAAGAAGAAAACTAAACAATACAGGCATTCTGCAAATTGTCCTGCTATCGGTAATACTATCTTTAACAGACTGAAAACATATTAAGGCTCTGAAGAGGCTAAATAATGCAAAGAGCCAAAATAAAACCTCTTAACATTGCCAAAAAAATTCAAGTATTAAGCTTAACATTCAACGGCAAATACAGGTTCCATTACAATAAACAATCCAGAGTTACTGAATGAAAACTTCCTGATAGCATGACGGCTAGCTGATTACTGCTAGTTCTGATTGGCTGTTTCTGACTGAGTGGAGTAATTATGCAGAGCAGGGAGGAGGCAGAGAGTTCGATTATTTTTTTAGAGATTATCTGTCTCATGTTAGGACAGCGAAAGTTTTAATAAGTATGTAAAATGTATTTTTAAGTTAGATGCTGCAGCTTTAAGCAGAGGTTCGGTGTGAGAGTCACTACCAGGTGGAGCAGAAGCAGCGCTCCGTCTGTCAAATATTACCACCTGTAGCGTGTAGCAGCTGTTCAACAGCGAGAACAGAACCACATCGCAGCTCGAAGACTTAAATAATTTTGCGGGTTATTTGTTTAGCTTTCTGACCGTCATGCTAATCCGGGTGAGTGTTTGTAGCTGTGCGCTGCTTTACCTGCTATCTGATCCTCCATATGTCTTTTTTTACTGCAGTGAGTCTCGATGTAGCCAAACTCCGTCAAGTATGGCATTGTTTTTATGTCGTATTGGCTTCGTTGTGTTGATGCATTTTGACGTGCTTCAATTTTCCGCTGCAACACGCAAACTTCCCCTTTCACTCAGTGCATTATAGTTCCACATCGCTTAGGATTTGTTGCTGCGCGTTTGCATGTGTGAAGGAAAGAGGAGACCAGCTGCACAGGCAGGCTGCAAAATGAGATGCAGGTGATCGGTATCGGCAACAGGAGCCAATGATCGACGATCACCGATCATGCACTTTTTCACGAAAATCGGCCGATTATGATCGGTGACCGATCGATCGACAAGCCTCTAATTATTATTATTTTATTTATTTTTTTTTTTGTTTTTGTCCCTACCAGCAGTTGGAATCAATGCCACAGCTGCTGTTCAACCTGCACAGCAAGCTCCAGCTGTACAGGCTGCTCATCAACTAACGCAGACGAGCAACAAGCAGCCGCAGCCTACGACACATCAGCAGGTCCTCATGAAGACACAGCAGGCCTCACCCTTCCTAATCCCTCACAATAACCAGCAGGTAGGAATCCTCCCACTGCTTGAATGAAAAGTCAGTTTGACTGGATCGTTTCCCCTGGAACAACTTTTAATCACAACTGTGTAAATATTACACATTATCTCAGATAAATAATTACCAGCTAAAATGAAGTGTTATCAAAACATCAATATACGCAGTATTAGAATTGCAAAGAGCTGCTTGAACTGAAATAAATGGTAGCCAATTAAATGTTACCATGCCAGTGGTACCTTTGGTAATGCGTGTGGTTTATTGCAGCAGAAAATGTTTCACAAGGGAAATAAGATGCTTCATTGCCAAACATGGATATAGAGAGATGCAGCTTATTGAAAAACCACTTTGGTCAAATGTAAATCATAGATGCATTTTTTTTCCAGTAGCTGGAATTTGCTGTGTCCATATTTTCAGGAACCCTAATTAGAAAGACATTAGCATAATTTATTTGTGTATTTATGTGCTTATCCCAACTCATATCACCATTGTAACATTTATGACATTTTACTCATATCTTGCAGCAGCACGGACTAAATTACTGTCAAAAACAAATGGTATAAGCCTTCATAATATTAAATTAATAATGTTGAGAGAGGATCACTCAAAGTTATTGGTGATTAAAATTATTTCTACCAGTTATGGCATCCTGGCTCGAATGAAACTGGTTTTAATTACACTTAATATTTAAACCCATGGAAACGGAGTGGTCTATTTATATTTCAGTGTGATGTTGTTTAGTTATTAATTTTCAATTTTCCTTCCACGATGTAAAACTAGAATTTCCTTTTGTGTTTTCACAAGTAATGAACAATGGTATGACGGTAAGCCTTTCTCATAATTGGTTGTGTGGTTATTCCAATCGACCACAGAACCTGCAGCACCAACAACAAACACCCTCCCATGCATCTGCTGTGCTGCAGTCCAAAGCTAAACCTGTTTTCCCAGTTTCCACTCTGCATCTTCAGCAGCAGCATGTAGTCCACGAACCAGCCGCAGCTCATCTTGCTCCCATTCCTGAGTCTGCAGTCATTTCTCCTACAGCTGCCCCAGAGGTTGTGGTAACATCTCACTCCTGCTGCTGTTTGCAGCTCTTTGGGTCGGGGCTGATTATTATTATTATGAGGTCATCTCTAACGAATCACATCCCGATTTATTTATTTTTTCTGTTTTCTTCCTCGTCTTAGGCAGTGAATGTTCAGAAATTGAGTGTCAATAAATGTGTTTAAGTCGATGAGAAATTGTATGCTTTCTTTTCTAGCGATTTTCTCAACATGGATTGTCTAATTATAAATCACAAGTTCTCCTGAGTTTACTTTCAGTTAACTTTTTTTCTTCTTTCCATTAATTAATTAACATTCTACTTAATTTTTACAATATTATACCTTGTTTTTCAATTCATAAATGCACATAGTTTTTTCTGATCAGATTTTTGTAATGCATTTATAGGTGAAAAAACTGAGCAAAACAAAGAGTGATGTGACGATAAATTCGAAGACAAAACAAATGAAAGTAAAATGTACAAATGTTTGACAAACAATTATTTTCCCACATGTGGCTTTTTTGTCTATCTGTTCATTTAATTAACTGAAAGTAAGCAACTTCTTCTTCTCCCCAGAAGTGATTTAATTTCACAGCATGGTTTCTTTGATTTAACTTATTTCCTCCAATAACACTTGCCTTATTTTTCCTCTAACTGGGTTTTATGTCTGGGGTTGGATTCTGTTTTGCTTTCCAAGTTGATGGTAAACTTTGTGTTGCCTTTTGGAACCTGACCTTCTGTGTCCATTTGCTTCTCATTGCAGACCCCAGGCAGAGAGATGCACAAAGCTGGCTCTTTGACACCTCCTTCGTCACCAAAGATGGCCCCAAAAAGTGGCCACAGACGAATCCTGAGCGATGTCACCCACAGTGCCATCTTTGGAGTCCCAGTCAGCAAATCCACCCAGCTGCTCCAGGCAGCCGCAGCTGAGGCCAGCCTCAACAAGTCCAAGTAAGCAGAATAAGCTCTTTTCAGCAATCCAGGAATAAAGAGTCCTTTTTATAGCGTAGAGCGAGTCTGGGAGGCCAGAGGGAGTTCATTCATACGGCAGAACGCAACAGTAAGATAAATGTCCCTTTTTACATCCAGAAGAATTGGGCTTTAGTAGCACCAGTTAATTCAGTCTTGAAGCTCACTCAGTGAGTGCTGCACACGTAAACACTCTACACCCTCTATTCAGTTTCACTTGGCTTGTTTAGCCTCATGTATTTAAACATGTTTGTGTTCCAGGTCAGCCAGCACCACTCCTTCTGGCTCCCCCTGCTCGTCCCAGCAAAATGTGTATCATCCAGGTGGTGACGCTCCATCGGCGCTCGCTGCACCAAATGCTCAGCCTGGCTGGAACCCCTTTGGAGATGATAATTTCTCCAAGCTAACTGCGGAGGAGCTGCTCAACAAAGACTTTGCAAAGTTATCTGAGTGTAAGTTTTGTGCTGCAGCATGTACATCCACTGGTTGTCATTGATCTAAAACACTGTGTTATTTCTGCACAGCTGCTCAGCCTGGTGAAATAGACCTCACCTCCAGTGAAAGTCTCATTCCAGAGCTCGGGGCTTTTCCAGGTAAAACATTACAGTATTCTTCTCCAAGCTGTCCGATTACTTTATTATATTACCCAAATGTTTTCTTTGATATTTTACTGTGATTGGGTCTGTGTCTCCAGCAGTATTAAGTGGCATTGCCAGAGGTGATGTGTAGCAGCTTTGTTGCTCATATGCTCTGTTGTTTTTTTATGACAGTTAGATATATATACTCCTTATCTAGTTGCACCTTTCAGTCATTTGTTCTCAGTTTTTATTTTTTACTCATGTTTTTTAATATATGGCTCTAGTTCTGCTCACTGTACTGTTTGGTTTATTGTTTCTAAGAGCAAAATCAGAATGTGTCATGTCTCTGATTCCCTCTGACTTTTGGACGTAAATATTGTACAGTGTGTGTAAAGTATTAAGACTGTCAAAACTATTGTTTTTCACAGACTTTGCAGTTCCACCAACATTGGATTGTTGTTGTTTTTTTCTAGACCTAGATTTTGTGTGCTGAAGTTCAAAATGAATTAAATATATGGACTTGAAGTGCTTTTATCTAAAAAATGCACCACGTTTTTGAAAACTGAACAGGTTTTTAATGGAATTATAAGGCTTGGGAAGTTCCTTGGAATACTCAGTGATCACTTTTGCCTTGACTCTGGACACTGTGCTCCATACTAGAAGCACCTGTATCCATCACCAAATTGGGGTTATTGCATGAAGTTGCTCTCAGAGTATGTTTGGATTCCACTTTTTATTTATGGCATTGTTTATGCAAAGTTTTGAGAGACTCTTAAAACGTTCTGCATGGAGCTTAATTAGAGAAGACGATGGCCAATCCTGGTTCTTCTTAGTTCTTCATAACATTCCAGCGTATTGTAAAAGTTTCCACTTCACTGTATTTGCCAAAACGCTTAAACCTCCTTGCTGCCATTTCTTGACGAGCTTTGGTGGCAAAACAATTTTAGTTGGATATTTTTTAGGAGATGGACTCTATTGGGGACTCTGAAGCTTTATTTTAAGTTCTGGGTGATTTGACAAATTGTTTTTATTAACAGGAGCGTCCTTGCCTGCAATGTCCATTTTATGTATATTTATGTATTTTCCTTGGAGGTAAATAGTGACTTAATTCACCACTGCCTGTTAAAAAAAATATTCTGCTGCTCTTATTCCATCAGAATGACAGCATATATGCTAGCTGTGGAATTAGCATTATTAGCTTCTCTGTCTGCTTTAAATCTTTCCCCGGAGCTAATTATAAAGTGATTGAAATTATCCTACCAGGTCATTTTAGATCAAGCCTAAATAAAACATAATGCAAATATTTTTTTCTTTTATTAAATAC
Organism: Poecilia reticulata; assembly: GCF_904066995.2. Classification (NCBI taxonomy): domain Eukaryota; kingdom Metazoa; phylum Chordata; class Actinopteri; order Cyprinodontiformes; family Poeciliidae; genus Poecilia; species Poecilia reticulata. Next base: position 13,254,746 of record NC_088838.1, read on the forward strand.
ATTTTCTTTAATTATGTTTTTGATGATCTAATCATTCTACTTAACACAAACTGCCCACACCAAAACAGGAGCAGTGAAGTTTGCACACCGTGCTATCATGTTGACGTAGCTCACAGCCTCACAGTGGCTTCTTGTCCATGTCCATGAATAGACACCTTAGATACAGCTAGATGGCATCTCACATGCAGCTCTGCGCTTTCACTGTTGCATGGCAACGCGCAGGACAAATTCCCTTTTGTTAATTGGATTGCTTTACTGCAGGAAGAGGACTTACCAGAGCCACAAAGAACAAGTGAAAGTTAATTATATTGTCATGTTAAAGTGATGATCCAGCATGTGAGGCTCTCCTTAGATTAACCTTTGAGCAGTAGTCATCTTTGTATGTTTAAACTAATTTGTGCAAGTGCTGTTCAAAGTAATTTTGTCCTATGCAAAGAGGATGTGATTAATCTTTCACACCCTTCATGACTCATCTGTTAGATTCACAGTAACGTTTACTCGGATAGCAGTCACAGTCTTAACATTTGCTGATGAAGTAGTTTTATGGAGCACTTGTTAATATACAAAAATTGGGAAAAAAAACTTTTTATTGTCACATTTTAATTCCCAGCACCTTTATTTTTTACAAATCCAAGATTTGTGTATACCTTTTGATACATTTTGGCCTTTTTCCCTCATAGTCAGGGCAGGAAAAGGTCACATCTGCTGTGTCATTTCCTGAGTCAACACATTCCTTGTGTTAAGGTCTCTTCCACACCCCATTTTGACTCGTAGCACTTTACTTGTAAGTATGAGCAGCAGCCACCGATTGGTGGTTTTGTGCATGGATTGCACCCCACTTCAGTTTGTGTTGTCCTGATAACAGATGTTTCTCCTGATTTAAAACCATTGTATGTGACATGGTAAGCTAACAAATTTTACTGTAGGTTCTTGTAATGATGAAGAGTGTCAGTACTAGGATTCATTTTTTTAATATAAAGGAATCGTGCTAAAACATGTTCTTACAAGGTTTGGAGAAAGAGATTTGGTGCCCTCAATTTTTTAGCATAGCATTATTTAGCCATTTGAATGGACAGCTGCTCTACTAACTGTTGTGTATTGTGTGGCAGTGTTGAGTTGAACTAAATCCATTAAGGAACCATGTAAAAAATATGTATTTGTTTTACTACTGTGCACTAATGTTTCCCCTGCGGTCTAAAAAAGTTTTCAAATAAGACTAATGGATGTCTTAAATATTATTCCATTTTTTTGGAAATCAAAATTTTGTGGCCCTTTGTACTTACTGATTACTCGTACTAACATTTAGATGAATTTACTCACCAAGAATGCACCCGTCCCAAACAGAGCCAGCTGGTTGTTTGTTCTCAGCCGTGCTGTTGATTAGAATAAATGAACCATGCAAGGACACACTGCGACTGCCACATATGGAGACGTAGATGAAATGCTTCCTATTTGCATTTAGTGTTATATCAGCCATATGAGCACAGCTGAGAGCTTCAGTTAAATCAGGAAAAATACTCCTTCTGCAAACTGCACTTTAATGTTCAGCTGTTTTGGATTTGAATTTGATCAAACTGGCTGAGGAGGGATTTCTTCCCATAAAGCCGGAATGGTTTAGCTGGTTGACGGCTGTGGTCCTGATCCAGTCAGGGCCACAGCCAGACAGCATCTCACAACCACCTTATGCCCAAGGATTAAGTTGGTGCCACTGGACTTTAGCTGTTTAGATTTTGCTCTGACTGTAGGTACAGACATGTTTTGTAGGACTGCTATTACTCAGTCATTTGCAGATCTCATATATATTTAGTGGATTGCCATCTTCTCTTCGCTTTGACAGAAGAAGCTAAAAAGACATGGGGCTTTTGTCATACTAATACCCCAGGGAAATGGAAAGTACTGGACAACTAATTGAAAAGCAATTAGACTGAGATCCACTTGAAAAAGTGAAGCATAAATGTAAAAAATGCTTTGCTTACATTTGGATTGTTAAGTTTGCCAATAATTTTGGTAAGCTTGTCTTTTTTTTATTACTTTCTGGAGACGTTTCAGGATAAAATTATGCTCCAGTGATTAAAAGGATTAACTGATTTTATGACTTATAGTACACAATGTGTTGAGGTTGCTGTAACTGAAATGTAAAAAAAAATGTATTGCTTGTCATCTCTTTATCTATAGATGTGTTTCAGTTTGGCATTGCTTTAACAAAGTCTAAAGCAATGTAACATTATAATGGAAAATATTTAAAACTCCAATATGCATCATAACTGGTAACAGACCCATGCATATATCATGTTGCATTAACTTTCCAGCTGGTTTTGAACTTACAGGATATTCCCCACCCCAGCCATGGCCTTTTCTGTCTTTACAGCCGTCTCTGCTGTTTAAACTTTACCTTTAATAACATAAAGTTACCTAATTTTTAAAGTGCAATCAATAATACTTTTATAACAAATTTATACCAGTAATGATTTCTTGGTTAATGTCAAGTTGTCATAGCAAAGACATTTTGAATAATGTCAACTTTGTATTAAAAGTGTAATTTACCGAATGACTCTTTATGACAACAGTCATAAATATTCATGAAGGCTTATTCATGTTCATGACATGTTATGTCATGTTTATGACAGTGTCATGTCAGTATTATTCACCCCCTTCAAATAAAGTGTTACCTCTGTCTCTCACTCATTTAGAGAGTGATACAGAGACTGAAGTCCGCTGAATTTTCTCTGCTACTTCCTGACATTTTACCCTTCTCTGTGGCTCCTTCAGTACTTTTGCAGAAAGTTTTATGCCCTGTTGCAGTCCCCATGCATTTCTTCCAAATTTCACATCTTGGGCTACTGAAACACATTTGAATGTGTTGTTTGCTTTAGTCAAAAAGTCCAATAGTGAGTGGGTTTCAAAGGAAATAAGGCCATCAGTTTGCACCCAACTACATTTATGTTGTCATGTCTATTACTAACAATCATATTTTTTCTGTGTTGGTGTAGCAAAGGCTGAGGTGTGTGTGGATTCCTTGATTCCTGGTTTGGAAGCTCCTCAGCCTCAGTGCCATTCAGGTCAGCCAGAACGTATTGCTGCCAGCATGCCAGGTCAGCATTCTGGACCACAGATTAAAACAAACAAAAAAAAAACAAAACTAACTTGTGAGATTGAATTATCCAAGGCTGATTTTTAGTCAGTATATAAGTTTAGCTAGCCGCTGGGGAAATAATGTTGTTAGCAGTGATGTTTGGCTCTGGACTCTGGGTGCTTTAGTGTGTCATCTTGACATGGAACAAAATTTTAAGTGTGAGTCTCTGAATTAGTTTTTTGTAACGCTATTTTTGGTAGAGATGCACTGAGATATTGGCTCATGATGAGAATCTGACTATTTAGCTTGATCAGTGGGTCTCAGTGAGTCAGAGACTCAAAAATCCAATATTTTTCTGAGCAGAAAACGCATCATATGCAAGTACAAATAGGTCTTGCTGACAGCAACATTCTTGGTGTGGAAGTTGTCACTGGGTTTACTATTTTCAGCATGAGGGATATTCTTAAAAGTGAAGTTACAAGAAACAAAATCAAATAAGCTTTTTTTTCTGCTGATGAGTGCTGACTGGTCATGTAGCAGATTACAGGAAGACTGCAAAGTTACTCTGTTTCATTGCTTAGATTAGTCTACTTCTGTTGCAGACTGAACTTTTAGAAAATGATGATGGCCTTTTGGGCAGTATTCAGACCTGTTTTCTCTTGCGATAAACACAGACTGCTAACCATGCTAATACCTATCAGAAGATGCCAATTCACTTCAGCTGCTAATGCAGCTATTAAATCATTTAGTGACTGCAGGAAGGTTAGAACATGTTTGAATGCTGTTCCTCAAATTGTCCTTGAACAATTGAATCTGCCAAAATCACTAAAAAACGAGGATCAAAACTCAACCTGATTTGTTCATCTTTACTTTTGGGTTATTTATACCTTGTTTCCTCAAATCTAAAATTCAGCATTCAACATTTAGTCAAAGCAAACATGAATACTTTTTGGAACTAATTTCTGCTGTGTTGCTCTATTTTGTTGTGTGAGCTTGCTTTACTAACAGACTGCATCTTCCTTTGCTATTCTAACATGTTTATTTTCCTGTGGTCCTTTGGCTACGCTTCAGATTCTTTCACTAGGGAGGCATCTCTGCTGGGCTGTGATTTGCTAACTCATACTGCTGCTGGAAGCCAGCCTGTCTCAGCACTCCCTTCCTCCTTCTCCTCTGGCCCTCCTGGCTGCGGCTCCGGATCCTGTCTGGAGGATCTGCAACCCAGTCAGGCTGCCGGTAAGCCCTTAGTTTTGCACCTGAGTGTGTGCTGGGTGTGTGAGCCTGTCACTTTAAGTACCTCAGAAAGCAAAGAAAGCAGTAACTTAGGTATGTGTCATAGATAATGGAATGGATAACAACCTCAGGAACCTTGGCTTCTTTGTTGACGCTCTCAAAGCTGTGAAACTTTGATTCTAAGACTGACTCCTAAATCATCTGTCTCTGTTTTTTATTTCCACACACTACTTTTTTCCTGGCTTGTCTTCCCTCTCTGAATTAACCGTTTCCTCCTTCCATTTCTACCTCACTTGTTCTTCCTTCGCCACAGACTCTTTCCTCTTGTCTGGTGGGAAAAAGGGCAATGATGAAGAGTTTGACCCCATTCCTGTGCTCATTCCCAAAAACTCAAATCAAGGTAAGTTTTAAAGAAATTCAGGGATTTCACTCACACCTGGTAAGACAACAAAGATGAATGAGCGGAACCCTAGTTAACTCACTCTAGCTTGTAACAGTGATCGTCAGGGTGTGTTTGTCACATCAAGGCCCCCAACCCACCTCATCAAGCTCTCACCTTACCTCTTTTCTTTCCTTCATCCCGAATGTTAAACTGCCATTGTTTCCCAATTGGAAGGTGTATTGGCTCTGTATAATTCATCTTGAGACTCACTTCATATTAGAGCGGAAAGTCCTTACACTCACCTATGATGATGCAGCTGTATAAACATGACCCCAGCTTATTCTTTGCTTCTTTCTCTCTCTGCCTCTGTTCATACTTTTTTTTCCTTTCTGCTCTGCCATCATTTTCCTTCATCCTCATCCTCATGTCCTTACTCATAATTTTCTTCATACGATCCCCTTTTATTGACTTTTTCTTTTGCTTGTCTTTCAAAACCTCCCTCGGCTCCTCCATTGTCCATCTCTGTCTCCTCTCTTTCTTTCTGGCACGTTTTTCCAGGTGGTCACACTCACAGCAACAGTGGCAGTTCAGAGTCCAGCATCCCCAACTTGGCGCGCTCCCTTCTGCTGGTGGATCAGCTCATCGACCTCTAGAGGGGTGGGAGAGGTCGAAGGGGCAGAATGCAATCCTAAAAAGAAAAAAAAAAAAAAAAATGAAAAGGGTGTTGGAGAGACAGGCACTTACTGTATCAACCTGTTTGAAGTGAGGAAAAGCCAGCATGGATTGGTTCAGTAGAGCCTTTCTGTTTATGTGCCTCCTTGGCCTCAACTCCATCTCTAGCAGCGTGATAAGCTGGTTTCATGCATCTCTGCTGGCCGTTGACATTTCCACGCTGGTAATTTTATTTCTTTCTTTCCTTTTCTGTTCATGGCTGAGCATATCGTCTGCTTCTGTCCTGGCTTCACCATGGTCTTTTTGGGGTTTTCTTTGTTTTTTCATGCTTCCTTGTTCTTGCAATAATGTCCCTCGTTGATTTATTTTTATTATTTTTACACCCATGGTGATTGACTGTCATGGCGTGCACTGCTTGGTCACAGGTCCTTGGTGTTTTTTGTTCGTTATCATGGTTGAATCTCGAAATAACTGTCAGGAACGTTCCTGCGTGTCGAGGTTGGTGAAGAAGTAAAATTGAGAATGATGTAGACCTTTTGATGGAGTCTTTTTAACAAAAGATTTGGACTGGATCAAATAAGATGGGACATTAAGGAACCACTCAATCATTTACTGCTGCATTGAACAAGTTTTTTTGAGCAACACGAAAGGGGATTTGTTTTAGTTAATTTAACCCATTGTGTTCAAACAGACTCAATAGGATTACAGAGCATATAGCCGTAGGAATTTATATCCATTCAGTCCTGTGCTGCTATTCCCATGTGCATCTTTCACATTGAGGTAGATTATAGTGCCTTGCAAAAGTATTTCTATACCTTGAATATGTCAATGTTTTGTTCACATATAAAAACAACTTTCAGTGTATTTTTAGGGGAATTTTATATTATACACCAGTACAAAGTTGTATAATGAAGTAAATTTAAAATTAAATTTGAAATTACTTGACAACTAAGAATTGAGGCACTTAGCATCAGAAGTAACTTGGCTGTTAAATTGAGTCATGGATATCCTGTGAAGGACTCAAATGTTGGAAACATTTTAAAAAATTGATTGATTTGACTTGAACCTTTATGTTTGTTCACTACTTTGTGCTAGTTTATCACATAAAAACCCAACACAATACATAGAAACATGTGGTTTTATTATGTCAGAATGTGGTATAAATGCTTTTCCAATGCACTGTATAAGTAGTTGTATGCAGATTTCTTTGTCTGAATAACATGAAGGGTGTTACAAATGTTAAAACTACAACAATAATGGTTGTGATCTTTTGCTTTTTAAAATGTGAAACGCTTGAACTTTGGCTGACTAGTTTGACACAAAGATATTCTCCTGATCAGCCTTTTTCATAACACAACATGTGTGTATTAATCAAACTGGTGCATTTTCTTTTGTATTTTTACATTTTTTCCAACTCCTATAACACTAATGTGAACAGACGGGGGAACCAAAGTGAAATGAGATTTTATAATCCTGCTGTTGGCGATGTAATGTTCTGCTCTCGGGGTCAGTATGAGTGAGCAGACTTTTTCAGTAATCACCCTTACACTGAAGGAGGTTAAGTGCAGACACCGCCAAGTGTTTGTTTTCTGTGGGACAACAATGATCTACCATGCTCTTAGTCAATTCCCTCTTCCTTACTCGTATTTATATTGGCTAACTTCAGTGCAAAAATATCCTATTGCTCAGTTTCATTTTTTTTAGCCCTTTTGATTTTAGATTGTTTTATTGTATATTATTTAAAGGCATTATATCTGTCATAGTGTGAATAATACTCATAGGGATTTAGTCCAATATGTATGAGCGGTCCCTTCATTTAACATGCTGAACAACTTATTTAGATTAAACACGCATATTAATTAAAGTGTATTTAGATGTGTAAATGATGACCCAGCCTGTTCAGTTTTCCATTATTTATTTCTCTCCATTCATGTCGATCATTCAGCTAGAGTTTTTTGATGTTGATGCACTCGATACATGAAATGGTGTGCTTCTGAGTTGTTTGCCCAGATCATATTTTTAGCACTTTGTTCCCATTGTACCACTGATATGTTACTACCATTGTGACGGCAGATTGTTGTTGTGTTATAAGAGATGTTATGACGGAGTGTTTTCTTCCCGATGTCTCTGGAGCACCTTTGGTTCCTTGTGACTGCCTGTTTTTATTTATCAGATAATGAGAGAGAGTTGAATGGCAGCTGTACAAAAAAAAATGCATTACATTTGATGACAATCATTGCAGTTTATGTTGTTATATGTAAAAATCCCACCAAGTTCTACATTGAATTATGGATTTTATTTTGTCAAGGAAGTTTAACTGCATTTCTGTACACTGTAAGCTTATTTTCAAGTGTGTTTGACCTTGCATTTAACCTTGAACTGCACATTTCCTTCTGTTTTGCCATCACTGCTACAGTTAACGGTTTATGCATAAATCTCTTTAAGAAATCAAGTTTAATTCCTTTCATTCACAGAAAGTCACATGGTTAAGAATTAGCCGTGGTAATTAACACCTTTGCAATTGTATTATTCAATCATTTTTGATTGATGCAGTTCTATATTATAGTTCTATAATACCTAGAGATGCACTCATCAGAATTTTGAGATTTCTGATTCCCAGTTTTTGTAAAACTTTGACCTCGTAGCAACCAGTACCTAAACAGGTAATTATGATAATGCTAAATAATAAACTGAGCTATTGGAAATGTAATAAAGCAAATAACATTACCAATAATTTTAAGAAGTTATGGCATTATTTACCAGTTAGTAGTATTAAAAGAATCCTCTGTAAATGTAACCACTTTAGCCAGTAATGTAATAATACATAAATACGGCCTCATATTTAAAAAAAATAACACTTTCTGTAGTTTTTGTACATCATAAATGGGTATTGTAATTTTCATGTAGCATATTCAGTCATCAAAGTTATGTAATATAAAGCACTCTACTCTTTATAATTGATTTTGTAAGAGCTCATTTAAGATTTAGTTGTACAAAATCTCAATCTACAGTATTGCTCATATACTTTAAATTCAGATATTTAAATTCATATTTTAGGAATATTACTACATGTCTTAGTGATATTACTAGGTAGAGTGTGCTGGAATTCAGAAAATGATTGCGTGTTTGTTCAGGGTTAGATGAAAAAGGAACAATGAATAATGTGTTCATTTATTCTCTGTATTGAAAAGGACCACATCCTGGTTAATAAGTCATTATTGGTCATATCATTTTGGCAAGTTGCCACCATAATACATTAATTATCTATAAAATTATTGTCCTTGGCCATACATTAGTTGCTTCAAATCTGTCAATGTTTTTTTCATCACATGGTCGCCATATCACATGAGTTTTTACACCTTTATAGTGAATCTTTTTCAAAAGACTAAAAAATCTTTTCCTGGTGCTCTAGAATGCTTTAAAACAGAGGTGTCCAAAAGTACTGCCCAAGGTCAATTTGTGTCCCCTGACTACAATTTAAGAATGTTAGATGTAGCCTGCCACTAAATTTCCAGAGGCTGTTTTTCTTACTCAAAACCAGACCTGACTGCACCCAAATCTGCATTTGATAAGTGTGTTTAAGAAAATAAAAACCTGTCAAAATGCATTTCTTTCAATATTGCAAATGTAAAAATTGTTTCCCTCAAAAATTACTTTATTTGACTAAATTATTACATGTGTAGTAAAATTGTTCAGAATTGTTGTCCAGAAAAAAAGTCCCAAAATTTATGGGGTCTTTAATAATAATAAAAAAATAGCATCGTTGGGCTGTGTTATGTATCACAGCTCAATAACTTGGACTGTGATCGGTACAAATGCGTTGCATTAGAAAGTAATTGGGAGCATTATAAAATGGAGCATTGACTAATAAAAACAAAACACAAAAGGTGCTTTCCTTTTAATGGCTTCAACTAACATCTCTGCGAGAACTACCAGCTAACACCTTCTGCCAACACCTCTGAGGTAAGACTCGCCTCCCTCCACTAATCTGTCCTAACCTGTCTGTCCCTATTTTCAGCTTATCTGTGACGATTTTCCCCACTTGTTTCCACAGACTTGCTAACTGCATCTAAACTCCTCACATTTTAAATCATTCTTACTAAAATTTCAAAATACTGCTTTATCCCTGACATGGTTTAGAAGGGTTAGATTGAGACCTGCAGCTAAATTGTGGAAACAAGACTTTTGATAGCATAGCTGCTAAACTTGTCTGTCCTATGTGGCTTGTTCCTCCTAGAAGAGTGTATTTTGTAGTCTTGTGCTGGTTCGTCATTGTTCCGTCCTTTTGATCTGTAAGTGACAGATGTGTAGAGAGGGTTTGTTGGTCACAGGTGTGAAGTAACTAAAGGCTGATGGTGTGGTTGACAAAATGTTCGACTTGTTACTTTCTGGTGGTGTTTGTATTATGTAATGTTTTTTTTCTTCTTCTTTTGTGTCTTTGTTGTATAGAAGTACAAGGGGAGAGTAATGGCTACACTGTGCTAGAAGAGGGACAGGAGGTTGAAGAAAATTATCTGAATAATGAAGGCTGTGAGCACTCCAGCGATGAAGACGTGGAGAAGGCGGAATTTAACGAGGAGCAGGAGGGGAGAGCAGTCGAGAGTATCGCTGCTGTTCAAGACTGCAGTGGCTCTAGACCTCTACTGATGGACTCTGAAGACGAAGAAGAGCATGGACCTCTGGTAGCTCACCATTCATCCCTGGCCCCCAACACAGCACCAGCACAACAGCCTGCCGCCTTCTGTCAATTGACGTCAAGCGCCTTTGCTCAGAATAATTCCTGGAATGTAGCAGAGACTGGTGTCACTCCAGATGTCTTTTCCAAAGCCCCCTTCCCGACTTCGCAGGAGGACTCCGCTGATGTTTTTGCCAATGCTCCATTTCAACGTGCCCCTTTTGTAGCTCCGCATCAGCTCGATGTGTTCTCTCAGGCTCCCTTTGGAAAAAGAAAGGAGGTCTTGGCTGCTCTGCCGAAGACCTCGTACCCACAAGCAGCTGGAGGTCAGACTCTAACCTCCGATCAAGGTGTGCTGGGACAGGTAGCTCAGCAACCGTTCCGCCCTCAAGCTCTGGCCAAATATTCCCGACACTTCGAAGGATCCGCAGCTGAGCAGCCGATGGCAGCTCCCGGTTTGAGCAGGCAAGCTGTCGGACCGCTTCAGTCATGGACGTCAGAAGTTAATGCTGTAGACCCGTTCGTATCTGCACCCTTTCACCTCAAAGCACCGCAAGAAAAGCCCTGAACACACACTGAGATAGCAATGTAGCAGAAATTTGCACCCATCAATTATGCAAACTGCAACTGGCTTTACTGCATGCTATCACCAGCGCTGCAGCTGGACTGCAGGCCTTGAACAGATCTCATCCTCAACTTGCTAAAATGAGATCGGGTAGTGCGAGTCCCCGACCCGTCAGTCATCTTTCATCCCAGTGTGCATCTACACGAAAAACAATGTTGGGTCAACCATTTGATTGTTTTCCTGTCTACCTCAGTTACTTATTGTGAGGGAGTTTGTTCAGAAGCTTTTGCAATTTTCTTTCCTGCACATTTAAGATCGACTGTAAAACTGTGATCGATTAGCACCCCATACAGTGGTTGTCTGAGGGAAACTATTCAGCATCATAATTTCACAGAAGCTTAACAGGTAGTTAAAAGCAGATTGCATCATTAGAGAATGTTCAAACCATCTAAATGTCTGTTTTGATGGCCTTTTAATCTTACTTGACTTGTTAATGGATTGGATGCTGGAAATATTTAAAACAGACTTTTCCATTATCATGTTTTAAAATAAAATCTTTTGGCTTTTCATCCAAAATATTTGCTTTTTTTTTTCTCTGTACGCAAAATGTTTGTCGTCACTGTTTGATGGTGAGATGTTTTCCTGTTATGTGTAGCTCTGATTTTATTGCTAAGTAAAGGATAATTCAATAAAGCAGATCACAAAAATCTTTCTGTAGGTTCTCAAAAAAAAGCTAAACATTTTCAACACATTATTCGAGTAGATTCACCTGCTGCATGAAACACGTCTTGCCCATCCTAAAGCTGCTTTCACATTTGATTGCACTTGCTTTCAGCACCAAATACTACCACTGTCTTTGGTGCACAACATCATAATGTAACACTATATGAAATAAATCTATTACTTCCAAAATGTGCACAAACTGACACATGCAAGTCTGTAAAACTGACATGAAAATGTTTGACTGTCTTCAGCACTTAATCTTTGTAATTCCTGCCAGGGATTGTAATAAGTGTTCTGTGAGAGCTTGAATAGTGCCTGATTGATGACGTGTCATTTAATTTATAGCATTCACTGTTTGAAAGTATTTTGTGGTTTTTCTAGTTTATACAATCTTTTACACTAATTGTTTCCCGCCATGGCACTTTTTTGGAGAGGGAATCCATTCTGTTTCAACCCAAAGGTTAACTTGTGTTTCTCTGTTTGAAGTTCTCCCCATACAGTCTCACCCAGCCTAAACACATGAAGATTGCACAAAGTGACTGACACGGAGTCAGGGTTCTGTAAGAATGTGTTCTGTCAGCTGTAAATGAGTTTTGAGTGCTGTTGTACACCTAACCTCTGAAGGAAGAGCAGAAAGTCCTGTTGGACAATAAAGCAAAAGCACTCAGAATACTTGTTATGCTGCACAGCCTGCCTTTAAAAATGTCATAAGCAAAAATATTAAATGAATGTAAATGAAATTTTGCACACGTTGCTTTTCTTTCTATATTTTATGCCTGTTACCAAGTATTTGTTCTAACACGAGTTAAAATTAGTTGTCACTTCCAAAGGCCAACCGTTCAATCTAGAAAGTCCAAAAAATCTCACTATAAATAAACTGGATTTTGAAGGTCTGTAACTACACAACATTGTGAAGACCACTGAACATACCAGAGATGTAAAACGGATCGTTTTAAAGCGATAATCCAAGCTCTGAACATTTCAAAGCACTGAGTTCATCTAAATTAAAGAAAGTATAGCACAGCTGGAAACCAACCAAAACATGTTCCAGGATAATTACATTTATTTTAAATAGTTTAGGAAGCACCTATTCTTTTAGATAAATTTTCAATTTAATTTATAGTTGGGACATGCACTTGCAATATTTAAAGTATTATAGACTTTATTTGATATCCAGTTACAAATGTATTTATATTATTGCATGTAAAATTGTTGACCAATTTATTGAACATTGGCACTTTTGCCATTCGATTATTTAAAGGTGTCTCAATACTTTTGCAATATTGAGGCTGTTTGGTTAAAAGAAGACTTTAATGACGTCATGCAGTTTGGTCTACTTACAATTCGCTTTAATTTTAAGCAAACTACAATTTATACAAACTACTGGACACTTTCTAAAGGGTAGAGCTTCGCCTGACTTTCCTCTAGAGGGCGCTGATATACATAAACATACCGGATGTGAATTGCCAACAGCTTCAAGAAGAAGACGAGGAGCAACAAACGGGATTTTTAATGAAACAATGCTGCTTCTGAGACTACATTAAAGAAGTAAGTAATATCTGCAGTTGGCTCTCGTATAAATAAATATTCCCACTAAATCGTAGAAAACAAAAGATCTGTGTTAATGTCGTAATGTGGTGGTCAGTAAAAACGCGCCTTTTCTGTTCGAGGCTGAATGCTTTCGGTCTATATTTGTTCCGCTGACTTATTTCTCCGTGTGTGAACGTAAACGGACAGAGCTGGTCCTGCTGAGCATCATGGCTAACCAGAGAGTGCTCCCTCAGAGCAAGGAGACTCTGCTGCAGAACTACAACAAGAGGCTCAAAGACGACATCAAGTCCATCATGGACAACTTCACGGAAATCGTCAAAACTGCAAAGGCAGCTCTCTGGTTTCTCACTCTTAACATGTTTTTCCCGAGCAGTAAAATCTGCTTAGAGTTCACAGCATCACTCTCACAGTTTCCACCTCCTCCTCCTATTTTTTTGTCCAGATAGAAGATGAGACTCAGGTATCGCGACCCACCCAAGCAGAGCAAGACCACTATGAGATGCACGTCAGAGCTGCAAACATCGTAAGTGAAACACAAAGCGTCATTGGCACTAAACATTCTGGTTCCTGTATAAACTAGAAGAATTAAACGGGAAAATGTTCTAGAGTTGTTCATACCTTTGCAAGGCACTTTGTCATAAGTTGCTTGTAAATGCAAAAGAAGTAAATATAAATAAATTCACCAATTTCATCCAGTTTGCTGGTGTTCCCAAAAGGCTCCACATTGAAATCACAGCAACATTCATTACATGTAACATTTCAAAAATAAAATTTTTGAAAGCATATAAGAAAAATACAAAACAGGTCAAAATGTTCTTTTCTGAAATGAAGAATAGTTGGTTACGATGTGAATTTAGAAATCCACAACCAATACATGTACAGAAAACTTTGTCTCCAGAAAATAAACTTTAAAGGATTGGCCATGTAGTTTTTTTTGTTTTTGTTTTCTTTTAAGACAGTTTTCATTCTGTTTTGCTTCACCAGGTTCGTGCCGGCGAGTCCCTGATGAAACTGGTGTCCGATCTGAAACAGTTCCTGATCCTGAATGACTTTCCCTCGGTGAACGATGCCATCAGTCAGCAGAACCAGCAGCTCCGTGCGCTGCAAGACGAATGTGACAAGAAGCTGACGTCGCTCCGAGATGAGATCGCCGTGGACCTCTATGAGCTAGAGGAAGAGTATTACTCCTCCAGGTACAAATAGGCTCAGATCCGCTCCATCCTGCCGCTCCTGTGTCATCCCACTGTGTACTGTCACAGCTTTTAACCCAGTTTAAAGGGTCTCCAGACAGATCATCCACAACATTCACACATATCTCAGCTAAAGGTCATTTTTACATTTTCTCTAATGTTTTCACGATGTTACTGTTAATCAAGTGCCTTGTGGTTTTTTTTTTTCTTCCTCAAAGTAAGGACACTACATATCAATTTTACCCGCATATCCATTTCTCAGTCTGCTGGTCAACATGTTTGTGACACATATCTGTTTATTGTTCATCGCACATTCTTCTGGTGGTACCTTCTATAAACCAAAGAGATTGATGTCAAAAATCCTTTGCTAAAGTATTCATACTCTGTAAATATTGTCACATTTTGTCACATTGGAACCAAAAACCTCTTTTAATTTATTGTGATTTTGTGTGATCCAGTCAGCTTAAAGCAGCACAAAATGAAAAGAAGTGGAGGAAAAATTATGCATGTCTTTAATAATATTTTGTAAATAAAAAATCTGGACATTTTGCCATGCATTTTTAAACAGCGTCTGAAGATCAATTTTCAATGTAACTGTTGGTATGAGGCTCTTAACTCTTAATGGAGGTTAATGGAAGTTAGTTGGACAGAGCTATTATAACGTCTCAGGATGTTTCGATCTGAACACTTGCATTGTAGCCAAAAGGTGAACCGCCACTTGAGCCTAAAGTCTTTTGCAGGTGCTAACATGTTTTTTTTTTTTTTTTCAACCATTGCCCTTTATTTAGCTCCATTCCACTTCCTTTCAATTATGAGCAGCGTCTACAGCCCTGCAGAAGAAAAGCATCCCCAAAGCATAATGCTGCCACCACCATATTTCACAATGTAGACGGTTTGTTAGTTGCCTGGCTCACACAGTTTTACCATTTGGAGAAAAAATGTTGGGGTATTTTTTTATTTTTTTTCCGGTTTTGGCTGATGGGTTGAACTAAAACAGGTTAGGCGGTTGGTGGCACTTAATTTTATTTAGGGTATCATGCATCATTTTTCCTTCATTTCACTACTTTATCACATAAAACCTTAAATGAAATGTGCTATTTTTTGGTTGCAACATTGAAATGTGCAAGGGTCATGATTAGCTTTGCAAGCCACTGTATTTACTGCTATTTTTATTTTTATCCAAACTTTGAACTGTCCTCAGGATCCAATGGATTTATGAGACATTTTAACTTTCATGGCAGAGATAAGTATTGAAATTGTAAAAGAACAAAAAATCTATAATTAAAAATTAAATCTGTTTTTCTCATTGAGTTGTTGGAAGCAACACAAAGTTTTATATGAAGTTGGAAAAGATATTAGAATAACTAAAGCAATATAAGAATATTTTTTCTTGAAGCAGATTAAAAATAGTCAGTGCTAGAATTCATTAATTATTTGTACTGTTCAACCCAGACTTTTTTTTTTACTTAAACAATTAGGTTGAATCTAAACCTAGTGTTTGTTTTTGTTTTTTTAGGTAGATGTGTTTTGATAAAGACAATTAAGCGCCAACGTTTGTAGTGTCCACCCAATCAGTCTGTAACCATGTAAGCGGTTCAGAGGACTTAAAATGATTGAGAAATAAAGCGGAGACAAAACGCTCAAGCAGTTTCTTTGTTTTTTTTTCTTTTTGAAAAGTGCACAAAAAAATATCTCTGGAGCATGGTTGATGTGGACCTAACTTTCTCGCTGTCCTTGCACTGCTGTCCTAAATAGCAACTAATTTCATCCTTTTGCTCATCTTAAATCAAGTTGTAAATCCAATCAAAAGCTATTCGGTATTTTGTTTTTCTGTGCTTTTGCTTCTAACGATTCTGTGCTTTCATGTTGCTCTGCTATTTGTATGGGTGTGTTTATTCTGACCTGCTGCTCTCGTCTGCTCCTCTCTTTCTGCGCTGCGCTGACTCTTTGCCTCCAAATACGGGTTTCTGCTCTGCTGCAAAGCTACAGTCAGTGGAGCAGCACTGACCTGCCTCTGTGCGAGGCCTACCGCCGGCGGGACAGTTGGGCCTCTCCGGACAGCAGCTCCAGCTCGACCCAAGACGACAGAGAGGAGGCCGACAGGACGCCGTCGCAGGAGGCAAACGCCCAACATCACGTCAACGGACACGGGACGACCGCCACGGAGAAACCATGAGGAGGGGGAAACAGGGATATTTCTGCTAAATCTGGGCACTAGTGGTGTAGATGTTACCAATATGACTATAGAAAATAGTGTTTATTTTTGTTTTATGGAATTCAGTTTACGGTTTACTGGAAAAGCACGGGGAAATGAAGTGCACTGAACAAAATGATCTGGGAGGTCCAGTTATCCAAAAATGTGAGTTTTGACAGCAACATTCCTCCTGATATCGGTTCAATTTTTTTTAATGAAACGATTATTTCAGACATCACTGAAAATTATACTGAAGTAAATGGAATATATTGCAGAGATCCATGAAGTTGGGCCTCTCCAGATACGCCCAAATGGAGAGGATCCATCTGGCCCAAAAATATTAACACCTCTAAGCTGTTTATATGTATATAGTTTTTTTTTGTTAGTTTTATTGATGCACAAATCAAGAAAGGAAAGATGTTTTTGTTAATCTCATAACCAAGGAAAATGTGGCCAATTATATTAGTTAGCTGGTTGGTGCAATGCATTTTTAATTAATATTCTATATACATTTGTTTATCCCTGGATTTATATTGTGAAACTTGTTTTTTCCTCTGTTAAACTAATCGGCTCACATTAAAGAACATGCCGTTTCTGCTTTTATTTTTTACCTGTATATTTTCAAAGGGAAATTTAATGCTAAAAGTGAATACTAGAAAATAAGTAAGCTGAAACTGTTAGGATTTAGCAGTTACGCACCAATGGATAATCTACTCTGCTGCTGCCACCAAGTGCTTGAGTGCAGCAAATGGGATCCAAAGCATCAGATTTACATCTGACACATGTAATTTTTCACCAATAAATAAAAGTACCAATGTTTATTAATAGCAAACAACACAATGCATAAAAATGTGTAAAAATAGTGTAATTGTTGAAAATGGTGTAGCCTAATCCACAGAACTACCTGAAAGGAAAATTAGGAATGCACATAAAGCATAATTGCAGTTATGTTCCCTTTAACATTACAACCCCCCCGCCCCACTTTCTGCTTCATCGTCACAGCCACTGTAAATATGGTGTTTATCAAGGACTGTTAAAGAGCCAAATCAGAATGAATGAATACAAATCTATAACGTTGGGTGGAAATGTATTCAAACAAATATTGCATCAGAGCAAGTAGATTACAATTCTAATGCTGCAAACATGGTTTTATTTACTTCAAAAACAATCAAATATTTTAAAAGTTAAATCCGTGAAATATTGATATTTGAGCACTTTTATTCAAAAGTATTGAAATAGTTTTTAAATCTGTGAAGAGCCTAATTTAATGGGACAGCACAGAACATTACATGCCTAACAGACCACATATGCTTTTTACAATAATTACAAGGTAAAATCACTGTCGATGTACTGCCATCATTACTTTGTAGGTAACCAAATCCAGGAGCTGTCATTATGCCTCAGTCTCAAGGAAAGACGACATGTTGAGTATTTCCACGCTAATATCTTCGATTCATCTTCTTAAACTTCTCGTAGTGGTAGTCATCTGTGGCTTTTTCGTTGTTTGGACGTTTGCGGTGGTTGGGTGGTGACGGAGCTGTGGATCAACAGAGAAAGAGTCATTTAGACTATTACAGTTTTCCTGCTACACAGCAGAGGGTTTGACAGGACGTGGCCGACGTCTCATACCTTCTGGACCAGGTTTCTCTGTATCGCCCACCCGAAGCGGTCTAGCTTTGGGTTCTTCTTTGTGCCTGTGGTGCCTCTGAGGTGCATTCACATCCTCATGGTAAACTGAGAGGAAATAAACAAAAACCATTCAGTTCCTCCACAAGCAGCTAAATTGCCTGGGTTTTGAACACCACAGCACGTGGAAACGAACTCACAGCGGTTGTGTTGGACGTAATTTACAGCAATGTTTGTGGGGACAAAAGAAGTGCCCTGGTCTTTCTTTTTGTTCCTTTGTTCTGCCAAGAGTTTGGCTTTTGCTTCTTCTGTCTGGATGATGTTTTTTATCTTTGCACTGAGAAAGAAATATAAAAGAAGATTTTAGCATTAAAAGGAAGTGACTAACTGCAGAATGTTCTTGAAAGGTTTCCTCTGACACAACCTGAGCAGGATTATTAACGAATGCTCTGAACGTACTCAATGCCAAGATCAACTTCAGGTATCCCGCTCAGCATCTGATTGGACAACATCTCTTCCGTCTTCTTGGCAGAGTTGACCCTGATACTCTCTGGCAGCTCGTACAGGTGGTCCTCTGCATTTTTCACCTTTACTTTCTGCTCCTCAGCCTCCACCAAGCCCTTCTTCTTTTTTAACTCGGTCTCGATATATTTCATCCTAAGAAGACATATACGTGAAGCCAGTGTCTTGCTCGATCAGTGATATGCCACATTTAATGTCATACATACAAATTGTTTGTGAACCTCAGAGAAATGCTCTTTGGTTGCATCTGATCTGACTGACTGAATCAAACATATTCATGTATCTATTCATCAGATCCACTGATATCTAGAGATATTCTAAATGATTTGGAAATTTATTCAAAGTTTAATCCTAGAAAATAAGACCCAATCAACCATTAAAATAAACTATTGGTCGCTTTTTAAACAGCTCTGTTGTTTTTTGTTTGTTTTTTAAAATATAAATTCATTCTAATACGTACATGTCTGCATCCTCATCTCTTCTGTTAGTTTCCGCTGAGAATGATGTGCCAAGGTTCAGGTCTGTCTCATCTTCCGTCCTGTAATTGGATCGGTCACATTATTTAACAGATGGCGTGCTCAACTGTGAAGTCAAACCACTATATATGCACAGCACCAACCTCCATTCACTTACATGTCTCTGTTCCTGTCTTTCACTTTCTTCATGTCTACAACCCCTCCAGTCTTCAGTTTGAATGGATCATTCTGTCAGAAATGTTCAGTTTAACAAACAGAAGTTAAAGCAAGCTCTCCACTAACACAAAGATAAGGCTTTATTGACATGACTTACGTCTATTTCAGCTTCTGGTGGGAGTTTCTCTCCAACCAATAAGGCAGTTATACTGTATAAATGATAAAAATGTAAAGTTACTCATCTATAATCATTTTTACATGCAGGTCCTTCCTCACTATATTCCCCGAGTTTATAAATAAACCAGTTCAAAGCTCAAATGTAGATTTATTAGACATAGATTGATACAAAAAGGACTGCACTGTTCCTCAAAGTTTCAAAGTCTTCTTTACAGATAAAATCACATTACCTGACTCCACTCTGTCGTTTCCTCAAGCTCTGAAGTTCTTTTGCCTCTTCTACTTTCGATCTGAAAATATATAATATGATCTCACAAGTTAAACAGTGTATTAAAATCACATATTCATAAACTACAGTTCCTCGTTGCTAATGCACAGCTTGCTATGTTAGCTAACGCAGCGTTAGCTTCAAATGTATTTTTAATTTGCCTTTAAAGTACTTGCCTAACTTCTTCTGTAGTCCCATTATCTTCGTCCTCGTCGTCGGACGAGTCCCTTCTCCGTCTGAAATTTTTGCCACACGGCATTTTCACGCTGTCTGAGTATTATTTTTGAACCTCCGTTAAAACTGCGTTTTCAGTTACCAAGCTGGCGGTTGTATCGGGGGGAGAGATTTAGCACACGCACAATAATAATACGTCACTTCCTCCTCTTAGGACTACTACTTCCGTCCTCCTTAGTTAATGAAAACAAACATGGCGACTTATGCACAGGTCGGGAGGTTGTTGGGTGTTTCAGCAAGATTTTTGCGACCGTGAGTATATTTGTTGGTGAACTGGATGCAGGCGCTGCTCTCTCATATTTTCTGTTAAATAATTTTTTTTCGGCGTGTGAAGAAACGCTGAGGGCAACTTTCTGGTTAAACATGGAGTGACGCAGACACCTCTACTAGACACACTTTAAAAGAAAGACTTTGTTTCACCATAATAATAATAATAATATAAAAAGCATTATTTTATTCATAGTCTACGGAGAACGTCTGGTGACATCGGAGAAAAAAAAATAGTGACCACGACTTGTTTAATTCGTGGACACGTTTCAGGAACTCATAGCCACGACCTAATAACTCGTGGGAATGACTAGTTTAATTCGTGGGCACGGCTTAATAATTATCATTAAGTACTATCATTAATAATGAAAAAATATCCAGCGGTCCTGCGATGGACTGGTGATATATCCAGGGTGTACATTGCCTGTTGCCTGTTGACCGTTACAGATAGACACCAGCACCCATGACGACCTCACTAGGGACAAGCGTGTTAGAAAATGAATGAATGGATGGATGGATTATCTAGCGATAATATTTTATCAAATCCGATCTCATTTTAATCTGGGAATGAATTATAATCGCATTCTTCAGTCACTTGCGGTTAGGCATGGAGTAATTTACTAGCAAGAGACATTTTCTTCTAAATCAATTTGAATTGCCCCTAAATTTCAACCTTCAGTCCGGATCTCAGCTGTAATTTACGATATCTGTAACTGTTATTACATTCCCAATCCGGAATACATTAATGTTTAATGTTATCGTTTATATGCTCACATGTGTGTTTTAATGTGTTTATCTAAAATTTCAGACTGGCCAGCAGTGGCTCTCAGAGCAGTACAATCTATTGGCCCTCAAAAGCCACTGGAGTCTCCAACAGATGGCCACAAAACGCAGTCTGGCTGGTTCCTGGTTTGTGTTCATTCTCTTTTTTTCTGTTCATTTAACCTGGATGCTGATACAATATTGACTGTGGTAACAGCTGATCACGCACTGTGAGAAAATCTTATATGTGTACATAGACCGCAGTCACATAGACACATCACCGTGCATGTTTCACATCTCAAGCTACATTTCTACTCTTTGTGTTTTGTCTCTTTTCAGGAAGGACCATGTTTGTGCAGACACAGGACACACCAAATCCAAACAGTCTGAAGTTTCTGCCTGGGCAGACAGTTTTAGAGGAGGGGACCATGAATTTCGCTGGCCCCCGTGATGCATTCTGCTCACCATTAGCCAGGTTTAGAACTTCTTCATAAAATGTTCTCAGAATATTGTTTACTAAAGCACAGATAATGCTATAAGCACACTTTATAGAATAAATCCTTCACTTTATTTATTAGGTAGGCTTATATTTTAAAAAACTGCCTGTGCTTATCCCCCCCCCCCCCCCCCCCCCCATATCGACAGTGTGAGAACCAAAAGCCTTTGTTCTGAAAAAAGTTTTTTTTTAAAACCCCTCAGGTTCTTTTGACACCTCCATAAACCTCCAGATGTCCTTGGTTTACAAAACAGCTGGCTGATCCCTTTAAGTTTGATTTAATTGTGCTGCTTTTATTCCAAAGAACATGGACAGAAACTTATTTTATAATGTTGGATGATTGTTGTGTGCATAAAAATATGTGACCTTGTGTTATATATTTATACTCCTCAAACTCTTGTTTTCTTTCAGACAGTTGTTTAGGATCGATGGAGTCAAGAGTGTGTTCCTGGGCCCTGATTTTATCACAATCACAAAGGTGAATTTCAGTGTAACATTCAGCACCTGTCCAAACTTTAAATAAACATATTGTGGCTAATAATGTAACACACTATAATTCCAATGTATATAATTATATAATTCCAAACTGGTTGAGGAATATGTAAAGCAGGTTAACATTAAGCTTCTGAAATTGCTACAATCTATTTTTCATTTTAAAAAAGCAGTAGTTTAAGCCTAACCTTTGGGTCAGTACCAGAAAACTAACCCTTTATTTTATTTTTTTTTACCAACTTAACCATTTTAAATAAGATGTGTGGTTAAAATAACAAACCATACTTATGTAAGTTGGTTGTTGAAAATTATTAAAAAGCATTAGGAGGATGTGAAACTTTAAGAGGCCCCATGATAAGCCCCGATTTATACAACAGTCAACTTATGATGGGTGTACTTAAGCTTTAGATTGTATTTGAATAATTTATTGTAGCACAATGCAACATCTTTACTTTAAATAACTTGATTTCTCTTTCTCAATTTATTTGCTTAGTCCGACGAAACAGTGGAATGGAAAGTAATTAAACCCGACGTTTATGCGGCTATCATGGACTTCTATACTTCTGGGCTTCCAATTGTGAATGAAGACAGCAAGCCAAGTGCAGACACAGGTCTGGATTTCAGTCTGCTCTACCTGTAAAATGAGATGTTTTTTTGTTATTTTTTCCAAGTGGCAAATGAATATCATTTCTGCTCTTTTCCAGCGCCATCAGAGGATGATGATGAAGTAGTTGCTATGATCAAAGAGCTGCTGGATACACGAATAAGGTAGTGGGTTCTGAAGATTCTTTCGGGGTGTCCGTTTCTGTGGTTTGTCGCTGTCTCACGTTTGTGGATGCTCTCACCCTGCAGGCCAACAGTGCAGGAGGACGGAGGCGACGTTCTGTATCGGGGATTTGACGATGGGATTGTTAAACTGAAGCTGCAGGGCGCCTGTACCAGTTGTCCCAGTTCCATTGTTACTCTGAAGAATGGAATCCAAAACATGCTGCAGTTTTACATACCTGAGGTTGAAGCAGTTGAAGAGGTTTGCATGTTTTGTTGGTTATGTTTTTTTGTTTTTTTTGACACTGTTTTGTAAAAATTACTGAAATTACTGTGCTTCATCTAGTTACTCCAGTGGGTTTTTTAAGAATGATGCTTTGTTTTGGGAAAATGAAAAACTCAGTTTGCTTGCCATTCTGCGTAAATTCTTCTCCCTAAAAAAATATCAAGGCTGTGGTATTGAGCTGCTTTTGTCTATATGAAGACTGCTAATAATGAAGTCCTTATTAACAAGTTTTAAAAAAGAAAACATCTGGTGATCACCGTCAAAATCGTGATCCAGAGATCCAGATGACATTTTAACAGGGGAATAATGGCTTTCCTTTTAAATAAATAATCAGAAAAAGGGCTAATTTTGTTCAGATCCCTTGTGTGTCAGATAATGTATTATTTGAGCAAACTTTTTGTTTTAAAAAAAAAACCTCATAGCAAACATTTCCTGAGATTTATTATGGATACAGTAGAGGAGACAAAATATTAAATGCAGTAGATGAATAAACTATTCTAAATTTTTTGCCTAAAGGTATATATATATTTTTTTCCTTACAGGTAAAAGAGGATGAGGAAGCGGCTCAAACCTCATAGCAAACATTTCCTGAGATTTATTATGGATACAGTAGAGGAGACAAAATATTAAATGCAGTAGATGAATAAACTATTCTAAATTTTTTGCCTAAAGGTATATATATTTTTTTTTCCTTACAGGTAAAAGAGGATGAGGAAGCGGCTCAAGTTTAAACTACTGAAACCAGAGACGTGTGTCAACATTCCTCTCTATACAATCCACCTCCTTCAATCAAAGCCATAGATGCAATAAAAGTACTCAGCTCTGATGACTAAAATCTCATTCTCAATATTGATCCAAATATTTTCATTTCATTTTATAGTTCTGGTTTGAGGAATTGAAAGATACGTTGGACACAATTCATAGAAACAGATTGTACAGTTGAAATAATTTGTATTTATTCTTTCATAGTGTTACACGACTTCTGAATCAGTCAGCAGTCAACGCTGCCTATAGGCTGAAAATTTATATTGGATACTTTATCTTTACAGAATGTATGCTGTGTCTATATAAATAAACATTGCTAAAATAAGTGTTGCAGTGTCTGGCTTATACTTAAATGTTCAGGGTTTAGTTTACTTTTTCTTTTGTCTGTGAGATTAAAAACTGATCTTGTAGTCATGCTTCAGTTACGAATGTACAAAGATGGCAATAATTAATACTGTCAGTTATTTTCATAAACCAGCCATTGTACTTGTCGTTTTTGATAGAACGGCTATTTGCTGCTTGTGATTAATCTTTCTCTCAAACCTGCTAGCCTGAATCTATCTTCACCAAGAAGGCTTGCTGTAAATTCAACAGCATAGAAGGACTGGAGCCCTGCTGAAACACACTTTTACATTTTATTACTGTTTTCTAGTCTTTATGGGTGACTTTGTTGTATGACTTTGAACTGAAGACCCAATGTTTTCTTTAAACATTATTTAATAATTCTTTTTCTTTTAGTTGCTTTGTAAGAATTGCCAAAACTTAATGTGGTGCAAGACTATTATATTGTAGAAAGGGGAGGCCATTACAAACAACCAAAACACCAACCACTAGGATTGAAGTGATTGTAATTTCAGTGTATTGAGTCCATTGTCTTGGAAAAACACTTTAGTGTGAGATTGTCAAATACAATGTCTGAAAATATTCATATCATTCAATATTGTGGTAATCATACTAAAATTAGCGTGTACAATGTAGGTGTGTGGTTGAATATTTGCATATGTGTATGTAATTATGTTTGACTGTTTTGCTGTATGTTTGTGCGTGTTGGGGCCTAAAATATGAGATAGACACATATAACGTAATGTAGCCAAATTTCAAGTATGTGTCACGATATAATTCTATGTAAAAAAAATAAAAATAAAATACTACTACTTCTTTGCAAATATGGCTACTGTCTAAAATAAAAATGATAGGATTTGTAAAATCACTGAAATAAATAGAAATGCTCTGAGTGGCGATGGTCCAAATTCGAATGGGTTTAATGTCTTCCGCTTTGTTAGTCTAGAAATTTGCGCATTACAATTAATTACACTAATGGTTTACTCATTTGTTTCACCGCCGCTGGATGCCGACAGGAAGTCCAGTCAGCCCATTACTGGTGAAGTCGGTTTTTCATCTTCATGCCACGTCATTAGTATATACGTATTTGTAGGCGCAACCCGACTGACACGACGCTTGGCCAATTAGATGCTACTGTTGAAGGAAGTCGACCTTAGCAGTCGCGTCGACCAATCAAAACGGGGCTGAAGGAGACGGTTCGAGCTCAGGAGAGTCGGAAAGGGGGCGAGGCTAACTGACAGGCGTCCCCAGCTTCCTTAGACCCTAGTAGCTGAATCTCACAACAGCGCTGCAGTCATGTGTGGTGAGTGCTTATTCTACTCGTGTATCATTCATTTAGAATGTTACGCTATCATCTCGTACACGAGTGTAAAAAAAGACAAAAATAAAACAGTATCGACTGTGTGTTTAGTGTGAAGGCTGTTAGCTGGGTGGCTAACCTCTGTCCAGTTAGCGAACATGAGCTGGTGTTACTGATGCTGCTCGTCAGCTAAATATAAAACGGTCTCATTTTTTTGCTGTTTTTCGTTCCATTTGTGACATGAAAGCTATCTTTGTGTGTGTATTCACGAGTAAGACTAATATAAGTACAATTCCTGCCTAATTCCTACATTAGCTGTCTAACGTCAGACAGCTAATGGGGCTTGCGATGACGCATACTAACTTTTCCACTTGCTATTTTGTTATTATCATTATGTATTGATTAAAATGATTGGGAATACCTTTTATGTTCATATCTAATCTAAAAATAGCTTTTGTCCTGAAACTGAAACTTAACCAGTAGCTCTGTTTGCACGCGTTTCCCACCCGCATTATGTTAAAGAGAAACATATTTGCATACAATGTTTTTGTCTATAACTCGTTTGTAAGAAAATTATTTAATATCTTTGTTAGTCTGTTTCTTCGCTTTCATTTGTGACTGATATCTCATGTATCTGTCTCCCATCACTGTCATTACAATCTGAGCAGACCAACAGGACCTGATAAACTCGTTTCTATTTTTCCTGACACCTGCCACCACTTTGCTCGGATTAACCTTTTACTTTTTTCAGCCTCAATGCTTCGTCAAAGATTGTTCCTGTGAGTCACTTAGTATTTGTCCCTGCCCCTCATCTCTTCCTTCCATCTCTTGCTATGCTGAATGAGGTCTCTGTTTTCAAGCTTCCCAAGTTCAAGATTTGCATTTATCTGTGCCTGAATAGCTGAGAAGCTCTGTAATTTCACACTCTCCTCAGGCCATGAATTGTGTCCCTGCTTCTGGTAGTTGTTGAACTGAAATGTAGACGGTCTCAGGGTGAAATCTTTATTAACCTATTGCTCTGATACTAAATGGCTTAAAATCAAAATGTCTCGGACTAAGATTTCTCCCGATGCCACTGATAAAATACCTTCGTCACTGACCCACCTTCTGCATCCTGTTCTGTAAAGGCAAACAAAGACGAATAGCAATGTCTGTTTTTAGACTCCTGAAAGACTGGTCTCTTGTGGATTACTCACAAGTCTGCTGACGTTAACAAATGGTTGAATTTCAAATATTTGATTCTGAGTACTCGACAAAAACGGAATACAATTTGTGTACTTACAATTTTAGAACTTACCAGTCTGAGTTTTCCCAAATGTAATGGTTATGTATTGACAATTTTTGTTTGATAAATATTAATGTTGGTTGTCAGAGAGAATACCCAAAATGTTTCCTCTCTGTTGTGTTAAATAGACTGTATTTGAATTGTATTTACACTGTGAATATGAATTGGACTCGTTTTGTTGTAATTTGGCTCTATATGTACATCACTCAGATAAAAGCTTTGTACCAGCTGCTGAACAGCCACTATCACTGCCACCTGATGTAGGTATATTAGCCTAGCAAACATTTTGCTTAATTACCGTAATCTCTTTGTCTTCTTTCCCGTTTCTCAGGAATATTTGCTTATCTCAACTACCATGTGCCAAGGACACGCCGTGACATCCTTGAGATCCTCCTTAAAGGTCTTAGACGCCTGGAATACAGAGGCTACGACTCGGCAGGTAAAGAGATGGTGGAAGGACATAATAATCACAACTTTGTTTTTTCCATTTCAGGCAGTTGTGTCTCATTGTTTGAAACTTTCAAACAATCAAATTGAATATAATGTTTTGAAATATGGGAAAATAGGTCTTAGGCTGGTGTGGCTGTTGGTTTAGAGCAGAATTTGTTTACAATGTTTTTGTTTTTCATATGCCAGCGTACTCGGAGTCTGAGATCTACTAGTGTACTGGGGAGTGTGTAAAAGACAAGTGCACGCTGGATATGAGAAGTACACCATACACATTGTGTATATCAGAGAAGATTGCACATAATGTTCAGGGCTTCAAGCTTTCAGCAAGACTTAAAAACCGCTTCTATTGACTGAAGTACTCATTCAGCTATCCATTTATGGCTTTTAATAACCCATTTAAATTGTTCTGTATGTCAAGGTGGGATGATGATGCAACACACATCTTAAGTGAATTTTAAAAATAAGAACCGAGATGCACACATTTGAATTTTTCATTAAGGAAAAACTTACAAACATACTTAAAAGCTCAAACATACTAATATTAATATTTGGTTAAATATGTCTCAGCACATTGATCACATGGATTTTGTTGCCATCTACAAGTTTATTTATTATAGTTATTCACTTTAAATAAAGTGTTTAATTTAAAGTGTAAAGCTGATTTTGTTCAATTCTGTGGTTAGTTTTGTGGTTCTGCCTTTTTAGTATAGTTAAGGTCAGGGCTTTTCAAAGGCTTAATGTTGATCTGTTTTATTCATTCTGAAGGCAGTGTGCTGTTGTAATAGGCAGCTGTGTTCATTTTAGACCATTTAATAAAGGTTTTCTTGTCCCTAAGTGGTCTTTTATTTGACAGTTGTCAGACAGGAAAGCGGATTGTGAGAGGGGAAGACATGCAGCAAAGGACTCAAACTCACGACGGCCACGTTTAGGACTAAGGCCTCCATATATGGGTCACGTGCTTTTACTCTTGCGCCACCGCCGCGCCCCATTTAGACCAGTTTAATGACGATTAGATGTTGATTCCAGGCACTGGGTTTAGCATGGCTTTTGATTCCAGGCACTGGGTTTAGCATGGCTTTTGTTTTAAACCAAAGTCAGACTTTATGAAGTCTGTGCTTTGTTGCACAGACTTGAATTTATTCAAATTCAATTCAAATAAAATTATAATTTAATTTGTTTATTGAATAAACAAATTGAATTTGTTTATCGTGGCAAACACTGTTTGGATAGTGAGCTGCAGTTATTCCAGATGAATCCTTAACCACAGAGACTAGATGTAATTTGCTAAGGTACTTTATTAGGTATTTAATTACGAACTTTGTTTTTTCCTCTTATTGCCAGGTGTCGGCATCGATGGAGGCAACAGCAAGGACTGGGAGTCAAATGCCAAGACTATCCATCTGATCAAGCAGCGTGGAAAAGTTAAGGCTCTCGATGAGGAGATTCACAGTAAGCTGAGATTAAACTTTTTCCGAAACAGTCACTCATATAACGATGGGGCATTTTAAATGTCTTGTTGTCGTTCTGTTTTTTTCTGTTTGACTTCTAGAACAGCAAGATCTCGACCTGGATATTGAAGTTGATGTTCACCTTGGCATTGCTCACACCCGCTGGGCGACCCACGGCGTTCCCAGCCCAGTCAACAGTCATCCGCAAAGATCAGACAAGAACAATGGTCAGTTGTTTCACAAAGGTCAAACTAAACGGCCCTGCTCAGATCATTTGAACTGTGTGCAGCTGTCGCGGATTTATAAACTTTACGATGTTTTCTCTGGTTTGCAGAGTTCATCGTGATTCACAATGGGATTATTACCAACTACAAGGACCTGAAGAAGTTTCTGGTGAGCAGATGTTTATTTCGTTGCAAAATGAGACAAAAGTCAATGTGATTTTATTTGTCTCATTAAAACCGACTCGTCCACTCACATTAATTCCACAGGAGAGCAAAGGCTATGAATTTGAGTCGGAGACGGACACTGAGACCATCGCCAAGCTGGTGAAGTACATGTATGACAATCGGGAAAGTGACGACATCAACTTCGCCACACTGGTAGAGCGTGTGATCCAGCAGCTGGTATGGGAAAGCTACTAAAAACATGCGCCTCAGAGGTAATTAGAGATACAATGCTTTCCTTAACATGTTGACCTGGGTTTTACCTGGCAGGAAGGAGCTTTTGCCCTGGTTTTCAAGAGTGTCCATTACCCTGGAGAGGCAATTGGCACAAGGTACTGATGCAAGGAAAATATGTAATTTTAACCATGACGATGTAACATCTTTACTTCTTTGCTTAAGTTGAGGACCTACATACGGTAAAATTCTCACTCGTGTGACGTGTTTTATGTGCAGGAGGGGAAGTCCTCTCCTGATGGGAGTGCGCAGTGATCACAAACTGTCCACCGATCACATTCCAGTGCTCTACCGCTCCTGTGAGTAGTCTTGTCTCTTTCTAGTCCGAATAAGTGAAATTTGATAGGAAGGTTTGGAACCAGAGCCCTAATTTGTTTATTTATTTCGACAGCTGGAAAAGAGAAAAAGAGCTGCAGCTCCATGCCGAGGACAGACCAGGACACTTGCCTGTTCCCGTTGGATGAAAAAGCTGTGGAGTATTACTTTGCATCTGACGCGAGGTAAGAAGACGCCTGTGTTGCTGCATCACCCAAGGCAGTCTTCCCCTTTCCACTGCTGACAGTACTTAACGAGTATTCCCCTTAAACTTTTCAAATGTTCACATTAGAACCACAAACATGAATGTATTAGGATTGTATTTGACAGATCAACACAAGTTGTGAGTGATTGTGTAGTGGAACTAAAAAGATGTATACTTCTGAAACAATATTTATCAGTAAAAATCTGAAAATTAGTGGTGCAATTTGTAATCTGCCCCCTTTACTCTGAAATCCCTAAACAAAACTTTGTGGCACATTTTGCTCTCAGAAGTAAACTAATTTGCAAAGTAAGTAGACATATTTGTAATTTAATCCTGCTTTTCTATGAAAGCTCCAGAGGTCTTTTAGAAAACGTTAGTGGAAAAAAATAAGTGCATAATGAAATAAGTGTATAATGAAGACAGAAGGGAGGTCAGAGAAACGGTCAATAAATCCCCTCCACAATTGGCTGCAAGTCCTGTAGAGCCCCGATTAGGTAGAAGACTAACACTCCCACACCATCTCCATGGTAGAGGAAGAATCATGCTAAACAAGACCAGGAAATCTGGTTAGAGTTTGTGTCCTCCCCCTTCTCTCTCTGCTTTTCTTCCAGGCACATTATTAATGAATAAAGGCCAAAAAAACCTTTAAATGAATTGATAAATGTACCTAGAATTAAATGTTTAATTTAGATTCTGGTTGATCTCTTGTAACGCCAGCGCTGTAATCGAGCACACAAACCGGGTGATCTTCCTGGAGGATGACGACGTTGCCGCCGTGATGGAAGGCCGGCTGTCCATCCACAGGATAAAGCGCCGGGTGGGGGACTACCCGGCCCGCGCCATCCAGACTCTGCAGATGGAACTACAGCAGATTATGAAGGGTGAGTGGAGGCTCAACCTTTTGTGTTTTGTATTTTCTCTCATCTTTCCATTACTGAGCCTTTACAAATAAATCATCTGCACTTCCTTGTAATTTTCCCTAAAATCCTGATGTGCAGCATATTTGTTGCCACTGGAGCTCAGCTGCCTTAACAATTTACCTTCAGCTGAACTGTGTTATCAGTGAAACAGTTCTGCATTAGCTGCATTCCCCAGAAGATGAATTGCTATTAAATGATTTTATGGCTGTTATAAAATCTGAGTTTTATGTGCGTATAATATAGTTTGTTTTTCTTTTGACTAAGCCCGCAAAGTGAATATTTCTTCTTTTTAGAATTTTAACAAGTTCATTTCATCATTCATCAAACTGTACAAATATCCACTGTAAGTGGGCAAATCATCTAAAAAAAAAACAACTTTTTTTCCTTCTCCTTTGTTGCTTTTACCTATAAAAATGTTTTGAAACAATAATGTACAAGTCTCATAAAATAAAGGTGAACCCTCTTGAACTTCGTTGTCTGTAGTTCCTGCCAGTTCAGTGTGCAGCAGTACATTCTCATCTTAATTTAAACAAACTCACCACTGCAATAATTTCAGGTTAAACTATCTTGTTTGTTTAGCTTTTTCCCTGTTGCTTTTCCAAAATAGTCCAGCAGGAGGCAGTGGGAGAACTGATGTTGGTTCCACTTCACATTCCTTTACGGTCCTGTCATTACTCAGCCTCTCTCTCTCCTCTGTCTCTTCTCTGGAGTTTTTCTGCTGAATAACCTACTTTGCGTGACCCACATTGCTGTTAAAGAGAGGCTAAAAAAACAGCAGAGTTTCTGACTGTCACGGTTTGTTATTGTTGAGACGAAAACATCTGCTTTAAGCCTCTTTGTTGTTATTTTAGATTTTTCCTTAAAGTTGCATAATTAATCTTAATTCTGAACATACGTTAGAGGAGAAGGAGATGCCTCCCTGCAGTTCTAGGAAGCCAGAACATTTAGTGAAACGCTGTGAAAACAAGGTTGTTGGATCCAAAAAGCAAAAGTGTTGGCAACATCTTAGAACATAAGAGTGATTTCTCCATAAGATCAACTATGTTCTAAAGATACCACAGCTTATTATTTTGTGCTGGTGTAGTAAATGTGTTCCCATTTTCTGTTCCTCATCTCTCAGGCAACTACAGCTCCTTCATGCAGAAGGAGATCTTTGAGCAGCCGGAGTCTGTGGTGAATACCATGAGAGGAAGAATCAATTTTGACAACAACACAGGTTAGAGATTTTGTTAAATTAGCCTTCTGTGAAGTGCACTGATGATATGTCTCATTTTAAATGTTTCAGCGTTCAGTTATCAAGATAAGTCAAAAAGTACTTGCACTCTATTAACTTTTTTTTTCATAAACCTCAATTAATTTTATTGGGATTTTTGTTATGACGGGCTAGCATAACACAGGGCAATGTTATGAAGTGAAGAAAGTTATACTTTATTTCAGTACTGATTGTATTCAGCCTGCCTTGGTCTATGTTTTTTTTTTAAAAGCACATTTTGTTTCCAGTTTTTCAGGGTTTTTTCTCCGCCACATTTGCAAATCTAGAGAACAAACATTTTGTCCACTTGTTTTGCAAACAAAACTTTATTAAACTGTTCTTGCCATTGCTGGGATATTTTGATCCAAACCACTCCAGTGTAGCTTTTGCTGTATGTTTAGCATTATTGTTCTACCACAAGATGAACTTGCTCGCTATTCTCAAATATTTTGCATCTTCAAACAGGTTTTTTTTCCCCACGATTGTCTCCAATCATTCTTTTGTCAACGCTAACGAGCTTCTCTGTCCAGGCTGGAACAGCCTGGACAGAGAAGCTCTGTCCAGCACTATGTTTCACTATGTGAAACATAGTGCTGACGCTCTCAGCACTATGTTTCACAATGGGAATGGTTTGTTCAGGACATTATGTAGTGTTTTTATTTGATGTTTCACACATGTAGGTCAAGAAGTTGAATTTGGTCTCTTCTGACTAGAGGACTTTCTTCCACCAGACACTGCATGGCTGGTGGCTAACATTAAGTGACTACTGGTCAAGAGCCAGATTTGTGTAGATTAATACTCTTAAGCTACTCAAAGGTGAACTTGGTTTATTAATGAGATGAAGACAGTTTGTTGCGCTGCGTTTTATTTAGTAATATGAAAATAAAGTGGGCTGACTACAAATGCAGAATAAATTTTTTTTTATGAAATATTTGTAGCACCATGTATTTTTTTTATGGTCACACTGAAATATGTAATGTTATAAAATGTTGCAAAGCTCAAGAGATGTGAACACTTTTGCAAAGCAACTAAGGCTTTTTTTGTAATTATTTCCATCACACTACATTGAAATAAATCTTAATTTCCTGACTTGACATGGATATATTTGCATAGCTGTTGCATACATTTCTTAATGCATCATTTCAGTTCCCGCCAGGGATTCTTCTGATGGGTGGTTTTATTTGACTTTTAGTTACTCTGGGCGGACTGAAGGATCACATCAAAGAAATCCAAAGATGTCGGCGACTAATCCTTATTGCTTGTGGCACCAGCTACCATGCTGGAGTAGCTGTAAGTACTACCCCCACTTGTCACAATTTCTGGTCACCATTTACTCATAATTACTTTTTGTGCTTTGTGGATGCAGGCTGGAGGTTAACGTCTGACCACATTCCCCTGCTTTGAGTTTGACTGGCTCGTTTTAACAGAAGGACACTGACGTGTTTTTTATCCCTTTTTCAGACCCGCCAGGTTCTGGAGGAGCTCACCGAGCTGCCCGTCATGGTAGAACTGGCCAGCGATTTCTTGGACAGAAACACCCCGGTCTTCCGAGACGATGTCTGCTTTTTTATCAGCCAGTCAGGTGTGGATCTGTGTGCTGTCTGAACCTGATTAACTCCACATTCCCCATCTGTACTCGGCTCTCCCTGTAGAGGAGCTGTCTGTTTGGAGGATTGATGAGTTTATTTTTACCTGAGTGTGTGACGTTTCTATGGTGGGCCTTACGGTCTGTCTTATGAAGCTGTCTTAACTCGGAGTCCTGCTTCTGGCCGAATCAGATCCCTAACAAACAGAGCATTTCTCTCAACCCTGCAGGGGAGACCGCCGACAGCCTGTTGGCTCTGCGCTACTGTAAGGAGAGAGGCGCTCTGACTGTCGGCGTCACCAACACAGTGGGGAGCTCCATCTCCAGGGAGACGGACTGTGGAGTCCACATTAATGCTGGCCCAGAGATTGGAGTAGCCAGCACCAAGGTAAAGCAGGACAGCCAGAGCTGTTCCTTCAGGCTGTATTACCACCGTCTTCATGGACGTGTTGCTGTTTTTAACAGGCAAAGAGTGAAAGAGAGCTCATAATATGAAATGGATCCATATCAATGGGTCGTTTCTCCATGACTTTCTGGAACTTGATTCTTGGACACTGCTTTTCACAAATGTTGGTCAAAGATTAATTGACAAAAACAATAATCATCCATATTTTATACAGAAGAATCCAAATTTTAATTTGAGTAGATCTACTTGGCGAGTAAAAAATAATTATGAATAGTTTGTTTTTACAAGATAACAGATTATAAAATTGACACTACAAGCAATTCTTGTAAAAATAACAATAATACTAATGATTTATAGTTTATTTTTTAAGTTGATTAGATCCATGACTACTTGTTTCCCAGGGGTATAAATATGATGTAACACATATACAGGGGAGTAACCATGATCTCAGAAGAGAGGACGAATTTTTCAGAGATCTATTCATTGATTTATCGTCTCGTTTATTTGTGCATCTCCTTAGAGATTTTGTGGCTAAAAACGCACATCATCTCTAACAGCCACAGTACGGCACCACTTCGTAAAATAGGAACGATGGGAAAGCTAATACATTGGTTTTCATAAATCAGGACATCTTAAAAAAATGCTACTGGCCTGAACTTCCTCGCATCTACAGTCGGTTCAATTATTTAAAATCTTAAAACGACCAAAACTGTGATTAGAAAAGACAAGCTGCTGGGTTTATCATACCACCAGACACAGTGTGGAGGCTTGTGAATACATTTCCAAAGTTTACTGTTTAAAATATGCTGCATAATGTGGAACCTTTGAGCTGCCAAGTCTGTAGAATAACAGATAGGCTCTGATGCCTATCTGGATGCCAGTCCAGATAGGCATCAGAGCCTATCTGGATGCCAGTCCACTGTTTGGGAAGACATACTAGGAAAATATAATTCCTGTCCTATTCACTAATATAAATCTGTCGAGTTTTACAAACTACTGACTTCAATGGAAACCATGTGCTGTTGTCAGATTAGTGCAACTAATAAACTGCTGCAGCAAACACTTGAGGTGGGTTTGGACACAAACCAGGGGATGAATGAAGCAACTCATGCGCACTTGGAAGTCTGGTGACCTCTTCTTGAAAACTGAAGATGGGTCATTACTGGTCAAAGTAATCATCCAAATTAACAAAGAAATTGCTCCATAGCCACAAATCATCCATCTTCTTCTTCTGCCTTCTCATTATGAGCTAACTGACCCTTTAACACTGAGCCTAATCTAGCTGGTGACTTGCTCTTTTTGGCTCATCTCACAGAATCCGATCACTGCTATTTGAAATCCAGGACATCGCCAATCGATTCCCACCTTTTGGAGCTTAACATTGTCTTGCGCTCTAATTCAGCAGAGCAGGAATGAAGAACCCCAGCATTATCAACTTGTCTCATGTGAATTCGGTTCCGCTGGTATTTATGCCTCTCCCTCTTCTCACTTTCATAACCACAAGGATTTTCCAGCTGGGACTGAGAGCAAAAAACTGAAGGCCTCAGTCAAGTTTGTGTGCAGAAAGCAAAGAGAGGGAGAGAGAGAGTGAAGCAGGTCTTTTCCTGGTCTGGATTTTCATCTTGGCTCGGGGATTCTCTTGCTGTTCCAAAGCCCCAGAGCACACCTCAGAGACGCCATCATTTATGACTGCGTGAGCTGAGCCATAGACCCACCTTCACCAAACATTTTACAACCCAGCTCATCGGGTCCGCAAGGAATATCTAACTCAGTTTTCACTTTTATTTCTTTTTCTATTTTTTGCTCGTTCTTTTCAAGATTCATGGAAAAAGTGCCGAATTAAGACTAACGCTTTGATGCAAATCCTTTTGTCAGATCTGATGACGGAGCTTGGAAGATGTCCACTTTATGAATTACATAACAGCAGTTATTGGGATCTTGGAGGGTTGCAAAGTTTGTCGTCAAGTTACAGTAAGGAGGAGGATTGTTTCTTATCATATCTGAAGGGAACGGTTGTCACGCAGTGCTTTAAAAACCCCTAAAAACGTAGTGTAATGTAGAATATATAGTTGTTGCATCACTGCAGACAACAAAGACGATCAGATTTCTGAGGGCTTGTAGCTAATGTGGTATCAGGGGAAAAAACAGGTTTTACTGCTTACATACTGGCTTTTTTTTTCTTAGCCCAGTGGGTCTTGTGAATCAACTTGGCTTCTCTAAAAGCTCACAAGTGGGCATGGAAAGTCTCCAAACACGCCCAGAGGGTGGGTGGTGATGACGACGGACTTGGAGGCTCAGATGCGTGAGGGTTTGAGCCCGTGGCATTTCTAGAATGAACAGAGTGGTATTTTAAGCCTAATTTTACGAACTCATCAGGTTTTCCAGGATGAGCAGTTTGATGCCGAGGCCCGCTTCTCCTTTCCTTCCCCATCTGGGATGCATTAGCATCAGTCCCATTAAAAACAGGGAGACGATGAGCTTCACAAAAGGCTCAGTTCTTCAGGTTCAGCATGTTGATGAAAAATAAGAAAACTACCACGCATTTAGTAATCTGGCAACGGTATTCCACAGTCCCGTTGTAGTCATCTTAATAATTAAAAAAAGGTGAAAACGAATGAATATAACTCGTTTTGCGGCCGTTTGTTGTAATCCTTTCCCCCCTTTCTCTCTGCAGGCCTACACCAGCCAGTTTGTGGCTCTGATCATGTTCGCGCTGTTGATGTGCGATGACAGAATTTCCATGCAGCCCAGACGCCGTGAAATAATCCAGGGCCTGAGAGTTCTTCCAGGTAGATTCAGACACAAACACTCTGTATAGTTCAGCCAGGGAAGTCCTAAACCCGTACGAGGATAAAATGCAAAGAAGAAAAGCTGTCGGAACCAAAACGAAAGAATTTTCAGTCTGTTATTTATTAAAGCAACGGAGACGCTTGGATGAGAAAACTAAAAGAGACAAGAATGGAACAAAAAGGAGAATGAGGAGGAGGGGAAGGCAGACTACTGGGTTTTGGCTTGTTGTGTTCTTCCTGGACCTGAAGCACATATTGTAGCACAAAACTAATAAATGGTCAACAGACTAAACTTGCATAGTCCAGAGGACTATTTCTACCTGGTGCACAGATGGTCAAAATCACCTTAAAATTACATATTTTAAGTGATGAACCAAGAATAATTTTGTAGATGACTTAAATTTGAACATTTAACCAAGTTTTCCCAGCTGATGGTAGATATTTGTTCCTGTAGCATGTTAAAAATATCTAAATCTACTCAAATATTATGCACTTCTATGGAGATTACGTTGATAATGATCAAAGTGCCGCTGCTCGTTATCACCCTTTTCTCGGGAGAAAAGAACAAAAAACTTGTTTGTTTGTTTTTTTGTTAGATCTGATCAAGGAGGTCCTCAGTTTGGATGATGAGATCCAGAAGTTGGCGACCGAGCTGTACCAGCAGAAGAGCGTGCTGATCATGGGCAGAGGCTACCATTATGCAACATGCTTGGAAGGAGCGCTGGTGAGTAATTCCAACTTAATTCTTACAAGCTTTATCAGAACGTTCTTTCATATTCTTCACCCCCCTCCCTTTTCATTTGAGCCTTTTAATGCTGCGTTTAATTTATGCAACATGCGATTTGGAAGGAGTTTAGAAATAAATCCGGTGTCAGGGGAACCATCTAGATTTAATGTCTGAGTATTATGTGGAAAAAATTCAGTCTTGAATAATTCTTGTATCAAACTGCTGAGTCTTATGTGGTCTTCTCCTTGGGGAGAAGTGTTGCGCCAGATCTGTGGCTCTGGTTTACAACAGTTTAAGCTTCATCTTTGTTTAATCTGTGTCTGTTCTGCAGAAAATCAAGGAAATTACCTACATGCACTCGGAGGGTATCCTGGCAGGAGAGCTGAAGCATGGTCCGCTGGCTCTGGTGGACAAACTCATGCCCGTCATCATGATCATCATGAGGGACCACACCTACACCAAATGCCAGAACGCCCTGCAACAAGTCGTCGCACGTCAGGTAAGGGCTATCTAAACTAAATGTTTGTTGAAAATATTTACAAAAAATATAAAAAATGGCACCGTTGCATGAAACGAAGCGGTCTTGGTTTAAATACATGTATACAGTTCTTTGGAAACGGACAAAATGTACAATTAATCACGTTCGTAATAGAGCGTCCCTTTTCTTTGTACATGTCGGAGCTGCACAAAACCAGGAAAACATGCAACTATTGCTAAACATTGTGATTAACACACATTATCAAGTGTCTTTGGCTCAACACTATCAGGGCCACTCATATGGCATTAAAAGGCTTCCAACCAGCCCAAAATATTATTTGCATGCAAAATATTAATGCAATATCGCATCTAAATATTCATTTGCAGTTGCAGTATTGCATGCACTGATATTGGAATGACGACCGTGATTGTGCAGCTCTGCCACACAATCAAACGTTTCTCAGTCTTTCAACTTTCCTCAGCCTGACGTGACCATGAGGTCAGTTATTTAATCCCTTTTTGAGCCGCACCTCTGATTCTTCCCCTCAGTCCATACAGGGGAGGGGCGGTTATAACATGACATCATTTACCGCGGTAATATGTAGCACCATGCAGCTTTAAAAGAAAGGCGACGGTAATCTGAGCAGGGAAGTCTCTCTTTGTGTCTCATATTCATTTTTTGTTTTGTTTTGTTTTCCTACCTCTATTGATTTCCAGGGTCGCCCCATTTTGATCTGTGACAAAGACGACCACGAAACCATCAAAAACTCTTCCCGCGCCATCAAAGTGCCTCACTGTGTGGACTGCCTGCAGGGCATCCTGAGCGTCATCCCTCTGCAGCTGCTGTCCTTCCACCTGGCTGTCCTCAGAGGATTCGACGTAAGTGCTGCCCCAGAGCGTAACTTCGGTCACCACCAACTTGACATGTACCTGCGCAAACGGATCCCCAAAGCTTCCTACTTTCATTATCTTTGCTAAAAACGTTCAGTTATCACCAGAAAAACTATTCAGCAGCAAACTATACTGGGGTTTCTTTGTATATCCCCTGCTTTGTAGGCAAACATAGCAGATAACCATCACCAGAAATAAACACTGAGTGTTTATATACAGATAAGTGTTTCCAAATTATTTTAAAAAGTAAAAAGTTTTTCATTTAATGATAGAAACTTGCTAGATAAGGTGACTTTTCAGGAAAGGTCTTTTTAAAATAGATGGGTCACGTTGCAGTACTCAACACTGATGCATCTTTTGAAGCGCCAAAGAGCGACATAGTCTTCGCACAACCTTGCCGAAGCATAATTTGTTGTATTATTAATTACAGTCTTGTGCAGGAATGAAAAATATATTGAAGCAGTTCTATGACTATAGTGCTGACAGCCACGAACTTGAAAGGATTTTATCGTGACAGACCAACACAAGGTGGTTATTGAAAATGATGCGTGTTCCTTTACCAAAAAAAATAAAATCTGCCAGGCATTAGTATTTAGCCGCCTTTGCTCTTTACAACTGCAAACCACGAATACTTGGCCTTGCTGCAGGCATGCTTTATGCTTTTCTTCAGCAGAGTAGGAGCGAAACAGAGGGGAGCTTTCAGAGAAAACCTGTTGGCAGCAAGGAGATTGAGCCTGGGATGAAGGTTAACCCCTTAGCGCAGCAATTCTGAACTTCAGTCCTCAGGGACCACTGCCCTACATAATTTAGATAATAATAATAATAATATGTCTCTGTTCCAGTACACCTGTTTCAAAAGATTGCATGACTTACTCTGCATGCAATGCATCAAGTGCTGCAGAAACATGCTAATCACCCACTTATTCAAGTCAGGTGTGTGACAGAAGGGAAACATCTAAAGTATGCAGGGCATTGGTCCCTAGAGCCTAAACATTCAGCCAAATGTGCAGCAGTGCTTTGTATCAAAGAGTGGCCTTGTCGAAGTCCAGACGTTTTTGAGGAAGGGGCAAAATGTTCACTTTCTATAAGTGCAAAGAACTCTTTGCAGATGAACCCTAAAAGACTTGCAGCTGGAACTGCGGCGAAAGGTGGTTTCTTTCTGACTCAGAAGGGCTTGAATGCAGCTGTTAAGGATTTTATTTGTAAAGAGAGAGAGGGAAAAAAAACTAAAAGCCATTTTCCTTCAACTTCACAGATTTAGCTAAATTGTCTTTTATAGTTTACCAGCAGCATTTAGTCATCAGTGAACATCTTCTTAGCCTATTATCCTCATTAAGACCAGCAACTCAAGGCAACGTGAAGTCCTGTTGTATTTGCTACTATGTTATTAAATATTCATCAGTTCAATTTTCCTGTTTGAATTCAGGTGGACTGTCCAAGAAACCTGGCCAAGTCGGTGACTGTAGAGTAACGGCCACCCTTCATCACCTGATGACAGAAACCTGGCAGAAACGCATTCAAACACTGACACCAAGGGAGCATCCGTATAGAGAAGAGAAAGCTTCATCCTGTTTGCGTCTCACCAGTTGTCACTTTTTTCTTATGCTTTTATTTTTAATGCAACATTTTAGGCACGGCTTGTGAATATCACTGTCTCATTTTATTTTTGATTCCTTAGAAACTCTGGGCATCCTCGTCAAATTACCGTCAGTGAAGATTTTTCTGGGCTTGCGTCTTTGTCACATTGTGTCGTCTTTTTTTTTTTTTTTTTAGATTTTAGATATCTGTCATCGGTGAGCATATGGATACGGTTTTGTGTTTAGAAAGTTGTGAGCAAGTTTTGTTGCCGATTGGTCTCTGTGGGAGCTGATCTTTAAAGCTGTCAACTCCGAGCGGTTACTTTAAAGAGCTTCCTGGCTCGTTTTCTCTTTTTAGTGCAATGATTTGTAGGTTAGTTAGGATAACTTTCCTTGGCAGCTAATGATTTAAAGCGCTTTACTCCATGGCTGAAGTAAACCATAGACTGGAATCATTCCAAGCCATAGGTCATCGCTTCTTCATAATTGCAGCTCTGTTACGTGTTCGTTTCCCATCTCAAACTTTTCTTCTTCTGATATGGGAGTAGCACCGCGAGTCGGAGTGTAGAAAAATGTTTTTTTTCCCTTCTCCCACCTCCTTTTGTGTGTTACTGATCTTCAATATGTAATAGTATGGGTACAATAATATTTTCCTTTCTGTTGCCTTACTGAGATCTTGTTACTGACTTTTGTTTTTAATTGAAACTAAATGAAGTGATGAAAACGTTGTTTATCTGAAGTTGAAGCTCTCCTCCTGCCACCAGGACAGTTGCCATTGCTTACTGGGACCATTTACTTTCTCATTAGTTTTCTTTTCTCCTCTTTAAGTGATTTTGTTTTATTATGCAGGGTACTTTATTTTATAAAGTGAATGTTACCGTTTCAAATATCAAACCAAAAATCTGTGTAACGGCTTTGATGATCACAAACCAAAACATGTATATTTTGTGTTCAGCCACTGTGTTTTATAGCAAAGCTGGATTTTAATGTATGAAGACATGTTTAGGCCTGTAAAGCAGGCAGTTTACGTAGCACAATCACCATGTTGTGTTTACTGATGCAGAAAGTCATGCATGCTCTGTGTCTGAGCCATGGAATTTTTTTTTTCCTTCAAATGACTGGGAAATAACGACACTCACACAGTTCCAATAAGCAATGAACTAGAAATGCAAACTTTAGGTTTGAATATATTTATCACCTTTACAATCGAACCTTAACGGGTCCTGAGCCAGAAAAAAAAAGGGGGATAGGAAACTGGATTATATTGTTGCAGGTAATTTTATAACCATCTTTTTTCTCTTTTTGCGAGATGAAATGACCAGTGGGACGCTCTTAGAGCTGATGCAATAAATGTGTCAATTTATTTTGTTTAAAGATTAAATCCAATGGTGCAATTTTATTTTATGCAAACTGACAGGTTTAAGCTGATAAATTGCCGTTTATAAACACGATGTGGATGAACCAATTTTGATGGACATAAATTGAGACATTTGTCTCAGAATAAACGTCCATGTAGAGTTAAACTGACCAGAGCCATGATGGATGCTAGTATCCATGACAAAGCTGAAACATATGTTTGGAAATATAACTGGTATTAGTCAATTGTGTTCCATCTTATTGGTTTTTTGTGCTCATCTGCCCTCGTAGAATGAATAAATGCCATATTCTGCTTGCATCACCTGACTTGGTAGTCCGACCTCATACT
Organism: Poecilia reticulata; assembly: GCF_904066995.2. NCBI lineage: Eukaryota > Metazoa > Chordata > Actinopteri > Cyprinodontiformes > Poeciliidae > Poecilia > Poecilia reticulata. The sequence continues at coordinate 13,296,647 of NC_088838.1, forward strand.
ACTTTAGTTGACTTTCCTGATTACAAAGAGATTGAAACTTGTCCTCACATCCTCCCTCTGGTGGTGCTAAATACGCCTGGGCTCAGCAAACCTTCACAAACGGAAAAACTACTCTAGTCCTCGTTTCTGCTACAATAAAAGTACCATATGTACACCTTCATGACCTTTTGGGAGAATTAAAGAGTTTCTAAAATACAAAATGGTTTATAGTCAATGGAAAATTACTGGCAAGCTTTATTTTTCCTGAAGCAGCAGTTCTACAAAAAGCATGCAATTAAATCAAATCATTTTTTGACTAGGCTCAAAATAATCACTAAATCAGTCTGCCCTGGTCCTCTAGTCCAACAAACCACTTCCATACGTTTTCTGCAGTTTCCTGAAATCCATGCAGTTTTTTTTTTATGTATGGCTTAAATGTTCAGCTGCTTCTGCCAAGTAAAATAAGACATAGCTGAAGAGAAAGTGGAGTTAAAAAAAAAAAAAAATGAGGGCAGGGATGGGAGGACACATGTACACTGAAGAACTGACTTTTTACCTTTCATGTCACACCTGGGCAGGCTTGATTTTACAGAAATATATCTTGCTTGAGGCTTTAAGATGCTTCTGATCTAATTTATTAAAATTAAACACATTAAAAATACAGTTAAGAGATTTTACAAGTGTTAAAAACATATCCCCCCCATTCTTAGCTACTTGAATACATAATTCAAGTACATGAACCCCAAACACCTCAGATAGACCACAGATTGTAGTCACCAAGCATTTTAAATATCGTCCCCAGTGGTCCTGTAAAAAGTCCAAGAAGCTGTAACGGTGGACACGAAGGGCCAGAGGCATCTGCACACAGCTGAGGGGACCGGCAGGACCATGTGGACGAGGACCGGGAGGGTCGCAGAAGCGCACCGTGAACGGCGGCAGATTGTAGGCAGGACACGCAGCACCGCATGGACCGACTTGAACCACTGCACAGCTCTCCGTTCTTCGCCACGGACCAGAGAGGCGCCATTGTTCCAGATGGTGTTGGAGGAAAGCCGGGCGGACTCTCTCAGGCGCCCGCTTCGGTCCAGGTACCGTGGAGGTAAAAATTCCGCGGGCAGCGCCAGCCGGAGGAATGCGTTCAGCTTCAGCATGACTTTCAGGTGAAAGGCCAAGCTGTTGGTGACGACGAGCGCAGTTTTCAGGAAGATTTCACTGCACATGCTCAGCACCATAATGGTTTCACATGCGACCGCAGAACAGTTGTAGAAGTCAGCCATAAGTCTGAGCAGAAATGGTTTCAGTTCTCCAACAAAGGGTAGTTTTTCATGGACAAATATCATCGTGTGAAGCAGCTCGGCGTGCAGGCCCTTCTTCACCAGCCAGAGGAGAAAAGCGGCACAGCAATTAACCGAGTAAATGAACACAGGTGGTTTTATATCGTCCTTACCTTCAGGCTACAGCTGCATCTCAGTAAATCACATCAGTGAAAAGCAGACCTTTGACAGTAATTCAATTCAAAAAGTGAAGCTCGTTATATTGACGAGATACACAACATGGATGTAGCTTAGAGCTTTCACTTCATTTTGACGATTGCATCTACAGCTAATGGAAATTTACAAATGACTTTTAACACGGAAAGTCAGCCTACAGAAAATTGTATTTAAGTACTGCACAGCATATGCTCTCAATAACTGTTTGGGGCTCCTTTTGCATGAAGTACTACTACATAAATGCAGTGATGCACAGTGGCGGAGCCAGAGTGGGGGCCAGGGGGGCCAGTGCCCCCCCTGTCATCTGATTGGCCCCCCCAGATGATTGACATGTAACAGCACCAGGTTATTCCTGTACATTATTTGGAATCATTCTAAGTCAACCTAATATCTAAAGAAGAAAAACAATAATAAATATATCAAAAGAAAATGTATAAAACTTTATATAAGTCCATGTGATGACATAAATAAATAGATTTAGATCAGGCGCGATACCAGCCTCCTTTGTACTCATAAAAACAAGCTGAAATTCTTGTCCTGGGTGTTTCAGTTGTGCTGCGCTGTGGTGCAACTCAAAGGCTAAAGCACTTCATACCTGGTGGTGATGGTAAAACACCAATAAGTTATTTATTGATCCTCCGCAAAAAAAAGAAAAAACCGAAGAGGGGCCGACGATGTTCGTAGTTTGGAGGAGAGGTGGCGCTAGAGTTTTTTCGTTGTCCGTCAAAGAAAAAAATAATTTTATTTCCAATTTGTAGTCATCAAACGAAACATTTATTATTTCTCTGTTAGAACGTTTTTGAAATCAGGTAACAATTCACGAAATGACGTGATTAGAAGACGACAGAACTCTGATCGTTTCCTGATCCCGCATCACTTCCCTCAGCGGGAGAAAAACTCCGCAGAAGCGGATCAGCTGAGCTAGAAGCTCCAAAGTCTCTGGTCCGTTAAAGCGTCCAGATCAGAGATGATTCTCTGACTGATATTGTTCTTAGTATGATTAATAATGAGCTCCACGATGTTCTCTGTGCGTAAAGTTGAAACTGTCTGCGCACCAAGTGGTCAGCTGACCACAGTCTGGACAGAAACCAGCGGACTGCTCTCTGTTCTTATCAAGACGAGGCTGAGGAGGGAATCTGACATATTAACTAGTTTTTACTGGTTTTGTTTTTAAAACACCATTAACTAAGCAGTGTAACTATATATTGTATATTTGGCGTTTGTCATCTCATGTGTGATTAGTTGGAGCGTAACGGTGGAGCATTTATGCGCATTTATTGCCCAGCGCTCTGCGCTTGTTTCTGCCTAACGGATCTGCACTTTAAATTCTTTCCTCTCTCAACAGTCAGCTGTTATTCCTCTACTTAAACTACAATAAGTAGATCACATTCTCTTAAGGTTTTCTCTGTGTGCTGCAAACTCATTAAATGTAAACTCATTAGAAGCCCGAACCACCATCAGGCAAATAATTCTGGTCCGACCCGAAATATTGTTACCTGTCAAATTACCTGCAAACCAGAGCTTCCTAACCAAGGTGTCCATAACTCTTCAACACGCTGTCAGCTCTCGGTCAGAAAGACGCATTTAGTTCAGTGTCCATGAGATGATATTCAGAAAGGATCTTTTATTTGATTGATTTTAGTTTCCTCTGCGATGAACTCTGCATAAAGTCTATCATGTCTCCATGTGCGCCAGTCAAAGGTGTTAATTATAACATGTCAAATGACAGAGGGGCTTAAAAATAACCAAATATTCAGTTTGGTTATTTTTTTAAATGATAGATAGATAGATAGATAGATAGATAGATAGATAGATAGATAGATAGATAGATAGATAGATAGATAGATAGATAGATAGATAGATAGATAGATAGATAGATAGATAGATAGATAGATAGATAGATAGATAGATAGATAGATAGATAGATAGATAGATAGATAGATAGATAGATAGATAGATAGATAGATAGATAGACACACACATTTTAAATGTTGCCCCCCCAGAGGTAGTCCTGGCCCCCTCTTGGCCCCCCCAACTTTAAAAGTCTAGCTCTGCCACTGGTCTTTACACTTATATGTTAAGTATAATTTGCATGATAAGTGGCTGATTTACAATTATATGTCAACCAAAATTTACATGATGATTATTATTAATTGAATTGAACATGATTGTATATAATTACAAAAGGTGAAGTGAAACATATTTAAGTGTGATTTATTTGGATAGAGGAAGTCTTTTATTTTGAAGAATGCTTAACAGGATCTGGTTCTGTCTTTTGTCACTGTCTTGCTTCTGTTGATTTTAGTTGCTAGGTAACGAACAGCTGTTGCCGTTATCAGCATGGGCCGTTTTCTCCTCAATAAAAACTGAACAGTAAAAGACATCCGAGCCCTGTCTTGATTGAAGAAGCTTTCTCTCCGTAACATAGGGACTTTATATATATATATATATATATATATATATATATATATATATATATATATATATATATATATATATATATATATATATATATAGTGAAGATTCCTGCACACCTCAACATCCCGGAATAGCACAGTCTGACCCAAACTCTTGCCCGAGTTGTTCTTGAAATCTGCCTTTGAAATACAATCATGAAGCCCTTTTATACCCAAGACTCCTGAATGACGCAAGACAAGAACTTCTAAGTTTTGGACCTCAATAAAATGATGTATACTTATACATCATTTACTTATACAACAGGGCTGGATCCTGTTGTTTCTTATGTTTCGTAAAATAGTCACAGCATTAAATTGTCTGCAAAAATGTATACAAATAAATATAATAAGTCACAGACTGTTCCTAGCACTGTGCAATTATTAATACATTAATAATCCTAATAAATTTCCGTAATTGTAATTAAAAATTATAGTGGAAAAAGGCTTCAGAACATTTATACCACAGCAGGTATGGAAAACCACAAAAGCAAAAACTAAATCATATACAAATCCTTTAATCTCTTCATGTAAAATAAAAATTATAATGTTTTATTTAAATATTTATGCCAGCTTGAGTCATGCAGAGCTGAGCTGATCATTTCCATAGCAACGATCAGAAGCAAGGCGTTGCACCAGAAGTCCAGTGAGCTCACTGATGAGGTCATAGGTGACATTATGTACATCACAGTAGATCAAAGAAGTTCTAATGCTTGAATGCTGGAATCTCTAAGCATCAGTCAGGATCCAGACATTTCTACATTTCTTGGAGTTTCACAATTGTGTAAAGCAACAATGTTCAGTTTTGCGACAGCGCTTGTTCCCCTGATATTCCCGGTTGGTTGGGGCATCGGATATGCCGTGACGACTGGGATGAAGAAAGTGTGCGATCGTTTTTTTCCAGGTAAGGATGGCAACGAAGAAAACGATCAGAATGAAGAGGACGATCTGTTTTGGAATGGATTTCCATCCAATTCCAAAGAACGAACCGACCCGGCTGGGGAGGTTTGTTCTCTGGATGTTGGGACCTCGGACTCCATCTCGTCCTCTGAACGAGACAGTACAGAGGACGATGGTACTGTCTCTGGACAAACCGACCCGGCTGGGGAGGTTTGTTCAGAAATGATGGTACAACGTGAGGGTGAGACTGCAGTCGCAGAAAAATCTAACCCGGCTGGGGAAGATTGGTCTGCGGCTGATCTCGCAGCCAAAGCTGTGGCTGAAGTGACAGCCAAAGCTTTGGTTTCGCTGGTCCCATCCTTACAGGATCGTAGTCCTCTGAAGGCCACTTTCTCAGGGTCCTTTGAAATACAACGTTTCCCGGACGGGGATCGTTGTATTTCAGAACACAACAGAGTTGCTTGTTTGTCTGAAAAACCAGCTCTAAATGTAAATGTCTCTGTTGCTGTCGAGGTTTCCTGTTCCCCTGACGTTAATGCAGTGGATGGCGTTGGCTCAGATCTGCCAGATGTAGGGACGACATCTGCAGGACCAGGACAAGAGGAGGAGAACTTCAAGTTCTCCGATGAGCTCCAGAACAGCTGGGTGAACGCTGCCTTCCAGAGCGTCCTAAACTTGAGCGTCACCAAGCGGTGTCTCGCTCAGGAAAGGGTTTTTCTGGAGGCATCGTCCATCCCTTGCTGTGGGAGTCTCCTCCTCTCAGCTGTCCGCCAGCCCGGCAAGCATTTTAGTCAGGAAGACCTTTCCCCAGTTCTGATGGAGCTGAGGGAGAAGAAGCTGCCATCAGGCGGGGGAAAGGATTTTGACACAAAAAGTTTGCTGGAGTCTGTGCTGGTCTGGCTGGATTCGTTTGGTGGCGACACAGATAGAGAGTTGTATGACAACGACTCCTGCTCTAACTGTGGAGCCACTTCCCTCAGGCTCCTGAACGACGGCGCCCTCATTTCACTTCCACCAGTATTATTTTCAACCAGTATTTCTATACTGCTTGAATACTGGTTGGATTTGGCGTGCAAACGCCGTTGTTCAGGCTGCGGGTCACCCTGGCAGAAGAAACACTGTCTGACCGATAACAAGGTCCTGGTGTTTTTTCTGCATAGGTTTACCAGGGAATACCGAACAAAAGCCACTCAGACCATCGATGTGCCTGCAGAATGTGGGACGGAGACGTACCACCTGTCCTCCGTCATCTGTGGGGATCCAAAGCAGACAGACATTTACTGTTACTTAATGAAGGGAGAACGAACCGTGAAGGCAGACAACGAGCATGTCTTCACTGCAGACAGCGACTGCAGTGAAGACATGATCAACAACGGTTTCATTTACATTTACGAAAAGAAGTGATCAGACACCAGAGGTTAGTTTCTCCAGCCCCTCCTCTGGAAGAAGACAAAGGGCCCTTTGGAAAGGAGCTACAAATATTAACATCGGAAGAAGAAAAGAATCCTAGAAGATCTAATTAGTAATCATTTTGAGCTGGAGAAATCTGACTGGGACCAAACATGTGTCTGATTTAAATTTATGGGACAAAATGTAAAAAGATTTGACAGGTTTCTCTCCGGGCACTCCGGCTTCCTGCCACAGTCTGAAATCTCCACTGAAATGATCCAGTAGGCCAGGGGTCACCAACTCCAGTCCTCAAGGGCTACCTACCATCCTGCAACCTTTAGATTCACCTCTGCTCCAAAATGTCTGAATTTCCTCACCAGCATTCATTCATCTCTGCAATAGGCTGGAAATGAGCAGCTTATTTGATCCAGGTGTGTTTGAGCAGAGACACATGTAAAAGTTGCAGGACGATAGATAGATAGATAGATAGATAGATAGATAGATAGATAGATAGATAGATAGATAGATAGATAGATAGATAGATGTACACACACATTTTAAATGTTGCCCCCCCAGAGGTAGTCCTGGCCCCCCCTTGGCCCCCCCAACTTTAAAAGTCTAGCTCCGCCACTGGTGATGCATAGAGGAGATCAACAGAAGAAAGCCCAGCTTCAAAACCCAAAAAGACAAGTGCCTTTTTTTTCCTGCAGTTTGTCCACATTTCCTGGGGATTAAATGGAGTCTAATATTTTCCAGGATAGATCACTTCATTCCAGCATGCGACATTAATGCAACATATTGACATCTGGAATGTGTTAGCCATGCCCTGCATATGCTTTCACAGGGAGTAATTGAGGTCTTCTGTGCTTCTCTGCACTCAGTTCCTTCTCCACTGTGAGATCCCAGAGGCAGCATCAGCTCTCTATGTTGCTGCTGCTGGTGAAAGAAAGAACATAGAAGAGTTGTAGAGTTAATCGGGATTGCACACATTCTGGTCTTGTCATAAAATCTTGCAAAAATAAAGGGCATAAATAAGAATACCAGACCTTTCATGACCCTGCAGTAAGCAGTAGGTGGATACAGAAACAATGGATGGATTGAAGGTAATAAGGGATAAGACAAAACTGTCAATATGTGGCATATTTTGAATAGAAAAAAACATACAAAAATAAACAGATCTGCTGAAGCATTTCTATATCAAGCAAATATTCCACTTTTTATTACAACAGCTGTTGTCTTAAGCTTCCAAACCTTGATAGTGAAACCTAGTGGTAAATGTACAAGAATGTAGTTCGTGTATTTGTCCTTGTGCTACTTTCAACTGGGTACATAGGTAAAACCATCGTATCTTTCTTCTTTGTTTAGTTTTTCTATTTAAAAAAAAATTAGTTAGATATACATTATTTTTTTAAAAATGTAATGAAAATCTTATATAAAAAAAAAGTAAAACCACAACGCTCACAGGAGCTTTCTTTGCATGCAGTGGCTGAAACCTAAAACAATGTCAAGGAGTTTCAGATTCCTTTAAATCTGCTAGAAACCAAAAAAAACCATTTGAAGCCTGAGTTTCATCTCTAATTAGAAATATTACAACTGACAAGGATGCATTTTAATGTCATGACCAGTACAGGTTAGCTTCTTGTTGAGGGCCGACAATATGCAGACGTTTTAGTCCGCGAGGCTCCTGAGGATTCATCCAAACTTATGAGGTGTTCTGTGGCACCTCTGAGCATCATCTGCACAAATGTTCTGGAGCCGGTCTGCATGATCTCATTCGTATGGACTGTAGAGTGTAATTCAAGCATCTGAGTAATTGCACTGTTCTGCTAGATGTGTACAAAAGTCAGTGTAGACAAATAGCTGGATGGAAGTGTCCCTGGCCTCTCTCCACAAGGCAGAAGACTCTCATGTCCTTGCTTCAAAGCACAGGAAACATTCTACAAACTGATCGCTGTCCTTCAGTTTTGCGTCTCTGCTGTGTGACGCCACGGCTCTACAGGCCGGGACGAGGCGGCGGACGGGCAGGTGGCGGGGCTCGCCCGGGGGGAGGTCCCTGTGGAGGAGGAGGCAGCGGACCGGCCGGAGGCGCACAGGGCGGAGGGGTGGGTGGGGACGCCAGCGGAGCAGGTATGTACATGGAGGTTGGAGGAAGAGCTCGTTTGGGAGGCGGCGTGTAAGGGTGGGGCGTGAGGGGTGGCGAGGGAGTGGGGGAGGCAGGAGGAGGAGTTGAAGGCGGTGATGGAAGCGGGGAAAAGGAAAATGACTGAGGGCTGCCAGGAGTCGGTGGCAGGGAGCCCTGTGGTGGAGGAGGACTTCTGCTGGGGGGGCTGCAGATGGGTGAGGGGTGGCAGTTAAAGTTGGGGTAGCGAGGAGGCTGTGATTTCATGCGGGTGAAGTTTATACATCTCCCCTAAAAATTTAAGACAGAAAATATTCTATTAGAATAAGTAAATGCACTTTCATCAAAAAAAAAAAGCCTTGCATAGCTCATATAAAATGGCCGTCTTTTGGACACCACAGATTTTTCCCCCTACTGGCTGTTAGAAGGAATGCAGAATTAACTTTTAACCCTCCCACAAATGTTGCTGTGGAGATGCAGGAGGGTGGAGTTGTCCCATCAGACCGTCATTTCCCTAAACCACACAAAATAAAACTTTGCAGAAGTGCGCTGGGGGTCAATGCGACCCAACCGAACTGCACAGAGTGAAAAAAAAACAACTCATGAGGTCCAAAAGTAAAATGAAAATTTGGTCATATGAGTAAAATGACCCTTTTTGATTTAGTTTTAAATCTTGTTTCATTGTGATGATTCTAACTAAATTTTTCTGATTACTCGATGTGTAATGAATGTTATAAGTTGCATTTGTGTTTTCAAAGGGTCACATCAGTACATGCATATTTAATTAAACCGAACTGTAACAGGACAACGTAATAACTTGTATGCCGCCCACTAAAATTATACAAAAATCTTGGAAATGAATACATGCGGAGCGCCGACTTCAGTTCTCCTTTGGCCGTCAGCAGGAAAAGAAACGGGTTTCCACCCTCCAGCCACTGAACTCATTTTGGTTAAGTCATAAAGTTTGGGGCTTGACAGGAAATTTCTAATTGCAATAAGAACCTGGTTTTTAACTGCGTAAGGAAATTAGGTTCAACTGTTCTTCTTTAAAGTTTTTATAAGAAGGAAGTCTTCCCAGTTTTATATAATTGCCGAGTTGTTGGTAAACCATACAGAAGAACCAGAAACATTGTCCTCTAAACTTTGATTTCAAAAAGCACGTTGGGCATTCACTGATGTAAAGCTGTACTTTCAAGTAGGATAAACTAAAACTTGTCAAATATGAACATAAAATTAGCTTTTATTCTACATTTAATGGGATTGCAGCCAGGTATCCACAGCGCCAGACTACCTGGTAGTCTTTGCCCCGTTCAGCTGCTACAGGTAGTTGCTTTTGCATCTTGAGAACCCAATAAGCTCTCAATAGTTTTGGAGAGAGTGGTGGTAGGGGATGCATAAGTTCACTGCATGTTTTATAGTTGCAAGTTAAATGAGTTGTAAAAAAGGCAGCATTTATCATAATGGTTGCCTTCCGTGTTTGGGCAACTAAACTCTGGATTTAGATAAGTGGAAAATCTCTAAAAATTAAAAAAAAAAAAAAAGAAACATGTGAAGCTCACAACTTTTAAACGACCAGCAGTCTGCTTTTTGAGTGTTGTGATCCTACACACTGCTCCCAGAGAATAAGGAAATTGTTAATTTTGGGTTCAAATACAATGAAATGACAAAACTAATAAAACGAGAGAAAGAAAACAGATGCAGAATAACAACATAGTGTTAATTTGGAGCCGAAAAAGAAGGATCTGCTGGATTAATGTTGAGACGGCACACATGTAAGTTGCATGTTGTTATGTAGCTGCGCTTCCGCTACAAATGTGCACAAATCTTAATCTATATTCCGCTAATATAAAACAAAAACAACACACAATTTCACAATTGCAGTGTTTCCATTAAATAAGAAATGGCATGAAATTAAAATCACACGTGAATAAACTTGCCCACGCAATAATTTGTAAAAATCATGGCAGCGACGGATTTAAACAGTTAAATGAAATATAGGCATAATTCTGCCATGGCGTCGGAGCTCACCATCGATCGGCCATCAGATGTCGGCGTCTCATGCAGGAGTTCGACTCACTAATATACATTTATATTTATATCTGCTTGGCATAGTGTAGGTAAAACTCCTAATGGTTCTTCCACTTAACATGACATAACGTCTAAGTCGTGCTCACATGGATATTATTTAAGGTAAAGCCAGCTGTATGTTCTCTGGTGAATTGAACCATCCACACAGCTGTCTGTCACCCTCAACAACGACAGGACCAAATCAGGCCCAGACTATACAATGGGTTGTTGTTTAACATAGCCAAAACCGTTTAATATCATACTTTGGAGATTAAGCAAAAAGGTCAAGCTAATTTACGTAAGGATTATGTCACATTGCTGTTAAAATGTGCAACCGGGAAATGAGAGGAAAGGATCTGAAGATGCCTCAGACTGCGACCGCCTTGAGCTTCTTCACAGACTTCGCCGTCTGACGTACCCAATGTGAAGCGTTACGTAAACTCTTGCGGTAAAGGACCATCACAAACAAAATTCCCTCAAACTCTCTCTCTTTTTTTCTTTTTTTTTCACATCTCAGCTGCCAACTTTTGATGTCATTACATTGTTACCGTCCCACTGCAGCTGGCCTTGCAGCAATTACTCTGGCCTCTTTGTAATGACTTCACCAGACAGCCCTGCATTGCAGAATTCTCCAGCCAAATGTTGTGCTCAGAATCTTAACTCACCAAGCGTTTTTCCCATGAGGCTTTTCAGTTCGCACTTCGCTGCAGACAGCTGGTCCGTCTTTTTAAATATATGTTCTCATTCCTAATTCTCGTCGCCTTTGGTTAAAGGCTCAAGTCAGGTCGGCCCAAACCAAGACGTACGATCCACGTTGAGGTTGTTTTTTGTTTTTTTTACCTTGTCTCCTGGATGAGGTCTCATCACAGACACGCGGTCGTAGCCTTTTTTCAGCAGAACCCACAGGGCGTCGAGTTTGCTCTGCAGAGAATCAGAGATCAAACTTTACTTTCAACAGGAAACTGTAATGTTACACGCAATAGATGAAGTCTTCTTTTACGGTAGAAATTTCAAACAAATTCTGACATGTTTTTAAACGACTTTGGTGCGAAGAGTCTCCTCATAGTTTTTAAAAACGGTAAATATTTCAGGGATGTGTGCAGAAAACACAGCTGTTTTCCCTCCCAAACTGCTGGCTTTGCAGTCCTCCTCCCTAGAGGTCAAGTCCAACAGCGCTCTGGCTTCTATTAGCAATCCCCTCGCTGACTGGAAACGCTTCACTCCATTAACCCCGTGCTGGCCTTCAAGGAAGGCGCTGCATCCCAGCAGTCACCAGACATTATTGCCTTCATACATCTCGAAGCTTTTTCAATGCGACAGCACGGTAATACCTGATTATCCTCATCCTGACTAGCATGGAATGACTTTCAGCAGATGTTGTACGTTTATCCTCAACACATGCTCGCAGCTGAGAAAGACGCTTTGTCCCTGCAGAGCTATGAAACGGTTCTGAATGTTTTAGTAAATTAGATGTTTGCCGAGACAAACGTGAGATTTTGTTTAGCACAGATCATACGTCTTTGGTTATAATGAGCAGTTGAGATCTGCAGCTCTTCAGGGTTGTTTTGAGTGTGAGCTATCTGCCGGAGTAGGAGAAATGGGGGGGGAAAAGCTTTAATCTCACTTCGGACAAGCGAGGTTTGGGAACCCTGAGTAATTCGGCTTTCAGTCATCAACAGTTCATGGGAAGGTTTGTTGAATTTGCTGTTGCGTCACCTTAATAGGTGAGTACCACTTGTGCGGCGGCGGAGGTTTCTGCATGCCGTTGTTGAGGACCCGAGTGGCCGGCAGCTCGTACTCCTGCTCCGGCATCTTCACTTTGGCATTCTTGGCTTTCTCCAGCTTTGCTCCTTCTTCCGTGGAGCCTTTCTCTCCCCAGCGGACCTGGTGGCAAACTTTAATCAGTGATTCATTGCACTGTAACTCAACATCTTTTATGTTTGACTCCCCCCTGTCTCTGAGGTCCTCACTTTTGATCAGCATCAGATTTGCATGTATTTTACCTCCATCCTTTTGATCCCCCCCACTCCTCTTCCTCCGTAGTAGGAGGCATCTACGGTTGGCCATTTTTTCTTTGGGGTTTCAAAGTCCTCGTCGTCCTATGAAGCGGATGATAAACATTGATTAGCACAATATTATTTTTCTATGTTGTCTTAAAAGGAACACTTTATTCATACAAATGATAAAGCTAATTGACATTCAGCTCCTCCCTCCACATTTCTTGGCGCCTGAACAAAGATGTTTATAAAGTTTTATAGTAGTTTAATCTTTAGTTTCTGTTTTCTGCCCCTCTGTCTCATCATCGTTGTTGTGCATGGTGTTCAGTTCAGCTTGTTCCAGCTCCAGCTCTTAAGCCCTCTAGCTATTGCTCTTACTGCTGAGAAGCTGCATAACTTTAGCTTTTAATAGAGACACGGTTGCCTTATTTTATTGGCATGTTTTCTTGTCTGTGGTAAATAGAAATGTCTCTCCTTGTCACATCATTTATTTATACAACTGAGAAACAAGAAGTAATGGATTATAAGGGGAAAAAAAATAAAGCAACATCTCAGCATCAGCTGGGAACTAAAATGGTGTGTCCAAATGAACAATGACCCTAAGCACGCCACCAAATTAGCTATAACGTGGCTAAAAGGATATAATTTGGTCAGGCGGAATAGACCAAAGTTTCAGCAAACTGCAAGTCAGTGGTAAAATGACTAAGTGTGTTTGAAGAAAGTAGATAAGAAAAAATGAAAAGGTAAGATTCTTATAAATAAATACCAAAAATATCCCTCTCAAAACTCATATTTAGCAAAATGAAATGACCTTAGAAGTCCTTACTAACCTAAAACAAAAAAAAAAGATTTTATCAGATTGAACAGTTTTTATATTGTGTCTGTATCTTGATTTTAACTCTCTTTCTTTCCTGCCCTCCTCATTCAAACTCAGGGCTCTTGTGCTGACTCCTCTGGTAAAACCTCTGAAGTTTTTGCTCCTATTTTTTTTTCAGCTTGTCTGACTCATGATCTGCCAGGCGGCACAAAAAGGTCACGGAGATGGAAATAGCGTTTTGGAGAATTTAAATGCAGCACGGTGTACCCCCAGTATCTGTGTTATACAGGGGATTTTTATTTTTGTCTGAAAGACATGAGTTTGTTCATCAGATTTTATGAATTTCTTCACATCCACATCAAGCGACGAGATGAATTGCAAAACTTGCATGTTATTTGCCTAAAGTCCCGGGAGCTGTGATTTAAAAGACAGAAACTGTCAAATAAAGCGGAAGGCAATTTTTCTCTTCTCCCATCAGGGCGTTAAGTAACTCACATAACATTTAATGAATTATCAAAATGAGGTACGGGAGTTGTGAGCCAGAACTTGGATGAATGATGCGGCCTGGTCATTGAGTTTTGAGCTGACAAAGTCAGCAGTTAAACGGCAATTACGCAACTTAAACACTGGCAGCTTGCGAACTCATAAATCACGAGCAGTCTTTCTCTTTCTTTTTTTTTTTAGGTCTTAAGAATCAGACGAAAGGCGGAGCTTTGGCCGTCCCTACCGAGCTTTCCTCCACATGTGGTGGTGGCGGTTCGTGGATGATCTGTGGGACAGGAAACAAAACGTTAGCACACGCTAAAGGTCAATGACAGATTTATCAAAACGGTTTTTCAAAAGTACCCACAGCAATGCGTCCTCTGTTTGCAACAAGATAGTTACACAACAACGAGGAACTGTTTTCTTTTTGGTTTGTTTTTTTTATTTCAGTCTCCACTATTTACAAGTCCAGTGTGCTGACCTAAAAACCTGCTCTCCAGATTCCTTTGGCCTGAGGTCATTGATTAGGAAGAATGAAGAGTAATCAGGTTGTAAATGTGGTTATTGTGCACCAATTTTGTTTATGAAACAAATCTAAAGCATTATTTACTTGCTAGCTTTACTTGAAGATTTTCCTAATTATTTGATCCAAACAATTTGATTAGCTCTATTTTTTTTTACCATGTAAAGATCAGTTTTTATGTGGTCTGTAATAAACGCAACCTTTCAGATTTTTAAATACCTTAAGTTTTTTTTTTCTTCGTAGGTTTCTATCCCTGCCCCTTGAAGCCTTGGACCAGACTGGGATTCCCCATGGTAACCTTGCAACGTTTTTCCAAAACACTTTCTTGCTGATCAGACTCGCTAAACGAACAAGGACAGGAAAACTGCACAGAGTGAAACCCACGCCGTAAAAAGATCACATCTCTCACTGGCAATTCCCAGCTTTCCAGGTTCCAGCACTGGAAACTCTGGAGGGAATTTTGAGGAGAGACTGACATTAGACTGCTCGTAACAAATGTATTTAACCCTTTCATGCATAGTGGTCACTACAGTGGACAGCTATCTAAAAGCCATTTTCTTGTGCTTGTGGATTTTTATGTTATAAATGTAATGTCCACTGAAGTGGACACTACATTAATTACAAACCCTGCAATCAACTTGATTCTAATTTTTTCTTGAGTTTGGATATAGCAGAATTTCGGACAGTACATGGAAACAATATGTTAGAGGCAACAACACATTTGTGACTGGGTTTGACACACACATTCCAGCAGGACAACAACACACTAAACATGCAGCCAGAACCACAATGAAATGGTTTAGATGTGTTAGTCCAGTTTAAAGTCTGTGCTAAGAATTCAAAATTGATGTTCTGATCAAACTTGAGCTATTTTCCAACATTACACCCTTTTAGATGTCCACATATCCCAAAAGATGCTGTCGCAGCAAAAGGTGGTTGTAGAAAGTCAACATTTTTCCTTTCACTTCACAATAACACGTTTGTTTGTCATGGACTATCGCATAAAATTCCAATAAGCTGCATCAAAGCTTGTGATTATTCCATGACAATATGCGGTTGTAAAAGCACTTTTACAACCGCATGTAAAATGTTGAAAATTGAACCTGCTGCAACGCGAAAAGCTGCACGAAAGACACGCAGAAGCCTAATGGATAACTCACCACGGTGCAGCAGAGAGGCCAGAACCACCAGAGGAGAGCCAGAACCAGGAGCAGCATGAGGATAAGCAGAGCTATGGCCAGGATGGTCCCGTCAGACTGTAACGCAGACAGAATCGTCAACATGGCGTCGTAAAATACTGAGTGCTAAAACACAGCCAAAGCTTTTGGCCTACTGCTTTGCACTGAAGAAGCTCTTTTGGTTTTATCTATCACAGAGATCAGATTTCAAGACTTTATGGCTGCACAAGTAGTTCTTGGTTTAATTTGCGACTGGATTCTTTAGAACTATATTTCATTTAAACCCATTGTTCTGAGTTATTCTTTAAAAGCACACCATGTTACCCTTCTGCTGCTGCTTCAGAGAACTACACTCACACATTTCACTGTGGTGATGGTGACCGAACTGGAGATGAAACTGAGGCCCTCGTTCATACTGACATCCAGATTCGCTGCCCTGGAGAGGAAAAGAAAAAAAACATCTCACCTGTCAATAACAGTCGTTGCTGTTTCCTTAGAAAAGCAACGAGCAGGTTTCTTATGAAGCCCTTCATTTGTTTAAATGAGCTCAAGGACTTACATCCCCTCCTCCTGAAGGACTGGGGCAGGGCAGAGGAGATATGTGTCCTCAACAGTCAGAGGCTTCATCACTGGAGAAAAACATTTTTAAAAAAAAGAAGATGATGGAAAATTGCTGTAGCCTTCAACAACCCAGATCGCAAACTAGATGATTGTGTTGACAGAAGCAAACATGGTTGGTTAATCTTTTGACTAACCGTGGTAAAGTTAGTCAAGAGCAGAGAAAAGTATACC
Source organism: Poecilia reticulata (assembly GCF_904066995.2). NCBI lineage: Eukaryota > Metazoa > Chordata > Actinopteri > Cyprinodontiformes > Poeciliidae > Poecilia > Poecilia reticulata. Next base: position 13,312,834 of record NC_088838.1, read on the forward strand.
ACGGGTGCATCTAAAAACAAGTTGAATATTGTGAAAAAAGTCCAACATTTGGAGTGAAACTCATATATTATGTAGATTCATTACTCTGAGTGAAGCTTTTATTTCTTGTACTTTTGATTACTGTGGCTTACAGCTAATAAAAAACCAAAATTCAGCGTCTCAGACAATTGAAATATATAATGACACACACACACACACACACACACACACACACACATATATATATATATATATATATATATATATATATATATATATATATATATATATATATATATATATATATATATATATATATATTCATAGAATATATACAAAAAGGTTCTTAAATGAAAAAACGAGTGGTAGTAGGAAAATATGCACCAGCAGTACGGATAGCTGCAGGACTGGGAGGATTGTCAAACAAATTCCTTTCAAGAACAGCAAAAGAAATTAACTGTTGCTCGGAGGTCCACATTTCTCCTCTCAGACGAAAGCAAAGTTTGAATTTTGTTTGGAAATGAAGCTCTCGGAGTCCGAGGGGAGAGTGGAGACGTCCAGTGACGTTTCCTCAGTTGGTGATGATTTCGAGCTCCATGTCATCTGCTGGTGTTGGCCTGCTGTCTTTTCTGAAGTCCACAGTCAACACAGAAATCCACCAGGAAACTTCAGAGCACTTCGTGCTTACTTTTGTTGGCAAACTTTGCAGAGATGTCGATTTTATTTTCCAGCAGGACTCGGCACCTACCCACTGTGCCAAAGGCACCAAAAGCCAATTCGGTGCTACTGCGCCCGACTGGCCACCAAACTCTCCTAACATGAATCTTGTCAATTATTGTTGAAATTTTAGAAGTCAGCATGACGCATCCACAATTTGCTTCACTAAAACTTTATTTAATAGTATGTGGGTGAACGGGAGGAGAACAAACCCAGAGATTTTTATTTCTAAAAAGACTGAAATGACCTTTTATTTCCACTTCACAGCTAAGCACTACTTTGTGTTGCTCTCCAACATCAACCACCAAGAGATACATGAAGTTTCACAAAAGGTGAACGTGCTTAGGGGATGTGATTACTTTTGCGAGGCATTGCAAGTCCACCTGTTGCTCAAATAATTGTTCTAAAAGTTTCTCTAACAAGCGCCGTCACCTGTGGCTCTTGCTTGTCTTAACATGGGGACAGCAAACCCAGGAACTGACCGGATCAACATAAGAAGCTGTTTTGTTTTTCCTACAGATGCAAAGAGCAATGCAGAGGAGGGGCAGCAGGGGTGGAGGTGGCCAGTTTCTGCCAGAAATGACTCCACGTCACGACAAACGAGGCCAAGCATGTTCATGGACTCAAAGGACTCATCTAAAACAAAAAAAAAAAACTGTATAGGAGAAAATCCCAGTTCAAGAGTTGATGAGAAGTGATTTGCTGTCGTCTGCACATTTTCCAGAGAACCCTTTGAGGACAAGGGCTTTGGCTCAGCACCCTCAGTCTGCGTCACGATGTTTTATTCAACCGGTTGCTCCGGGAGAAGTCATGTTTTGCTGAGGTGCAGACAAGTGCCCAGAGTTTAGAAGAAAAGGGATAAACTTTGGAAGAAGACAAATATATAAACACTGGAAAGATGCTGGCAGCACAGTCAGCAAGCAGATTCTGAGGAGAAACTTGTATGTTTGGAAAGCTGGAGCATTGGCTTTGAATTGAACATTTATCAAATTCGCTTGCTAAGATTTTAGCAACAGAAAGTGGATTCGACAGAAACAGGAAACAGTTCTGACCTTTGGTTGAATTATTGCCTTGCAAAGTGATGCATGTCTCCATATTGTTCTGACATCACAACTACAAAAGGATAATGTAGTGCATACTTTTTAAGTGAAAGGAACATTATGGATGATTTTCATATCGCACTGTCTGCATCATGTTAATGTTAAAGTCTGCAAAAGACTTTAGACTTCAGCAGGAAAACAATCTGAAACATGCAACCAGAGCAATAACCAGATTGTTTGAATCTAATCATATATATGTGTCAGAATGGTCAAGACCTAGATGCTATTGAGAATCTGGCAAGACTTGAAAATTGGCATGAACAGATGCGCTTCTTCCAATCTGAGTATGAGACATATTCACCAAAAAGAGGGGAGGGGAGGGGACCAAAAGGTATGAGCACTTTTGCAAGCAACTGTAGAACTGGAAGAACATTGTGTTATAAATGTGATAAATGTTAACATCCTTGAGCCAAAGATAAACTTATCTGTTTCATACTTTATCCAACTGCAAAAAAACAAAAAAATAAACATGGAAATTATCTGTTTGTTTTTTTTAAAGGAACAGAGGAGAAAATTGTTTACATATCTTCATTTTGCACTCAAAATGAAAGAAAGAATCCCAGAATGTTTCCATGTTTTGCAGTAATCACCCGCTGCTCCACTGAAACATCTGTCACCGAACAGCGAACAGCTCAGGACAAGACCTGCCAACTCCCCGCGGGTCTGACTGTTTTTGCTGCTACTTTTTTCCTGGAGACACAAACTCAAACATCAATTCATCTGTTTAACACATGTCGTGGCACAGCACTGCTTTCCTTTTGTACCACTTTGACGAGATCCACCTCATATGAGGGAAGGTTAAGGACAAACGCATCAGCAGAGGACAAAGGCTTTTATCTCTGGGAGACCCAACCACGACCTAATTATCTTCCCTTAAAGTTTACCTCTTAGGGGAAATAAGTTCCACAGAGATTGTGTGCAAACATTCTCAAGAAGCAAATTGCCCTGAGGATAGATAGCAGGGCGGACATGAGGAGACGGCTCCTTTGCAGAAAGCTTGCAATAATATAATCAGTCACCAAACATAGAAAAGAAAAAATGAAAAATACTGACCAATTACATCAACAAGAAAACATAACCTGAGCAAAGCAACCATAAAGATGGCAAAATAATTTCCTAGGATCAGGTTAAAAAGTTTACAATCCTTTGTAAGTTTAACTAGAAACTCAGACACGTTTGATGGTAAACAGTTTTCTTTGCATCTAATGCAGCAGGCGTAGCAGGAGGGCTGCTTTTACTGCTGTTACCGTAAGCCGCTGTAAAGACCAGAGGGGGATCTGTTTGGATCCATACAGACCTTTTATCTCTGTTTGCCCTGTGTGCGGTGCAGCCGTTCTTTTATCTCCTGCTCTCCCCCTTTCATCAGCCTATAAAACAGCCCAAAATGTCGCCTTAAAACGGCAATAATGCCAGTAACAACAGTAAAGCCGCTTGTTTGATCAGGAACGATTCCAGCTGTTCAGATGACTCTACACGCTTGTTGTTCCAGCTGATTTCACCGTAAAACAACTGAGTTACCGGCTCTGCAGCTCCGGGTCACTCAGAATGTGTGGTGTGTATAAGAAACATTTTGTTTGGTGATGGTTGACTTACTCTTGGTCACAGTGTCGTTGATCCGGAAGCTGCACAGAACTTTGTCGACGTTTCTGGCATGGAGGAATCCGTTTCCTGTTACCACAACCTGGAATGACTCTGGTTTGAGGTGGCAAGACAGAAACGTGCAGCACGTCAATTCAACAGCATCGATAATGGACAAATGCAATCACATTTTAGCATCCAAAAATATACAAGTCTTAAAGGTAAGACATTTTAATAGAGCACAGTTGAGTTTCTACTATTTTTTCCAAACAAATAGGTTGTTTTAAAACTTATTTCTGTAACAAATTGACCATTTCCCAGTATGACTGCATGTAACACTGGAGCACAAGTGTGATATAATTTATACCTGTTTTCTGATTTAAAGAGAAAACAAATTGTTTTCTTGATTAAAAAAATTTTAAAAAATCAAACAGGTATAAATTATATCGAGTGGCTGTGTAGCCACTTATTGGTGCCATAGAAAAGAATCATTGAAAAGAATCATTCTTCATTCTTTGCCCAAAAATCCCTTGTGAAACAAAGGCCGGGGAAAGTTGATAGAAGAGTAGGAATTGTTGCCCACCAAATACAGTTTCCCCACTGGAAACACTTTTCTCCCTAAAATTCAGAGCAACTCAAAAGCTGAGCGACGAGAACAAAGCACATTTCATGCCACTGAGCAGATAGACTCAGTGCTGTCATCAGTCAGTCCAGTAAGGCAACCGCAGCCGTTGTTTGTAAGCACAAAGTTTCTCAGGTTGTCAAAAATGTAGATGTTTTACCTTGGCTTTTACACCTTGCGTGTCCTCTGTCAGTATGCATACTGATGTCCATGAGCTGATTTATTAAATTAACTCAGTTAAATACACAACTTCCATGTTCCTCCTACATGTTCACCTACGATGATCAGCTGCAGCAACACATTTTTTTTTTTTTAGGGTTGTAACATAATAAATGGTAACTTGTATAACAGCATTTTAAATTCGCTTCCAACCTACGCATGAGTAGCAAATGGCTTGAAGGGACCTTTTAGAACAAGCAATATGCTGTGGTAAAAAAAAGTGTCTTGAGTTTGAGTGACATACAGTAGATAGATTTTAAATTTTAAATAACATCCTGACAGCTCCATTACTGTAGACCACTACCACTGTAGAGCAACCTAATAAAACAAAACAACTGTTGACACCAGTGGACCTCAATACAATAGGCTGTAGTTTTTGGTTTTCAATTTTTGTCACTAGTGGCTGTTTGCATAACTGTGGGGAATTACAAGAAGACTGGAGTTGCCAAAGAGAGTTTTCACATTGTTGGGTAGCAGCCTGGGTTGTTAGGGCTACAAACCTTCTCTTCTCATCTCATAAGCCTCATGAACTCATATTTGAGGTGGAGACTTTCTTTCAGTTGCAGTTTTTTTTACATATTTCTCAATTTTAGATATGGAGATAAATATAATCAGCTAAACTTCTGAACACAGCCAAAAAGGAAAAGTTGTAAAAAAAAATAATGATAAGTGTGCTAATGATAGTATGTGACTGTCAAGTTAACAGATGTTGTTAAATATAATTCAGCTTAATTTGCTTCTTATTTATTAATGCATGATATTAGAATCATTGTTTATTTTCTTACTCGTTGCAGTGAGAATAATTTATTGTGAGATTTGTATTTTGTCACCTTCCAAAAAACAAAAAACAGGTTAAACTAAACTGTACAGTGTGCTACATTACACCTTGTTTTTATTTAAATGTCAGAAAAAAGTCAGGCTTTGTCAAGATGTGGGGAATGAAAGCACTCTTAAACGGGGAGTTATTAAACAGACGGAGGAAGTTAAACAAAAGCCTCATCATTCCCATCCTACCTCCTGCACATATGCTGGAAGGCTCTGCTGCCAGAATCTCGATGCAGGACTTCTTCAGAATCTGAGGAGAAAAACAGAAAACAAGCGCAATTTATGTCTTTCAGAAACACTAGAGTTTGTTTTTCTCACACTGTAAACCGGTTTGAACCACGGGGCATTTTGAGGTTCATGTGTGGTTACTGCTGAGCTGTAAAGGACTGACCCACATTTATCTGGAAACATGTACGCTGTGACCCATAAAGAGGAGGAGGGTTGATTCATAACCCAGTGGCACACACACGCACACACACACACACACACACGCGGTAAGAAGCTGCAGCTTTCAGTTTGCTCTTAATTTGATCCAGATGTCTGCAGCTGTCTGACCTTTACTGCTTCTCAAAAGAAAAGAAAAAGAACTTTTCCACTTTGTTGTGCATGTTCTAATGTATGATAGTTTCGAGGAATAATGGGGGAACTAAATACGAGGCTAATGCGAGAAGACCAATTAAGTAAAATCGTTTTTGTTTTCTTGGTGTTAAAATCTGCGTTTTGTGTAAATGTGAGTGTGGCGACAGAGAGAAGCTTACCGAGTCTATGACTCCTTGCAAAGCCTCAAATCCGCCATTTACAGGAAAGACGTGGTCTTTGCTGTCAGCAATCTTCGCCAACTAGAAATGAAACAAATCATTACAGCTCCAAATGACAGGGGGGAGATGGTCTGGTTGAAAAAAAAACATGATCCTGTAGTCCCTGCAACAGAACAAACTGTTGACTGAGAGGAGGTGAATATAAATGCATGCCACACGTTTCAGATTTATATGCGTCATGCATTGTTTACCTCTGACCTCACAGTTATGAGCTACTTCGTGTAGATCTATTACATAAAATCCCAATAAAATAAATTGATGCTTGTTATTATAATGGGACAAAATGGGGAGGGGAAAGAAACTTGGGATGCCAGTGTTAATAAAAATACAAAAGTAGCTTGCTGGAAGAAACTGAAAAATATGCAACATTTGTTGTTAAAAAAAAGACTTGTTGGCTTGACACGACACATTAATCGAGCTAACAAGCAACAAATGCTCAATTACTTGTTCTTTGCAGAAATAAAATCGCTTAATTTGGATTTCCAAAGTTTACACGTTTGTGTTTTGCTGAGGTTGGAAGTTGCAACTCACATAAGGCGACCCTTTGATGTCATGAGGCAAAAAAAACCTTCAAAACCACACACCTGTGTCTCATTGAAGTCCTTGACTCCAACGCAGTAAACTGTGGCACCCAGACTTCTGGAGCGGTTTGCCTGTCAGGTATGCACACAGGGTCACAGTGGAAAACAGGAAGAAGCTTGACGCCTGGCTTCAATTACACCTCAGCCTTTCACAGCATCATCCGCAACATGTCTCTAAAAATGACTTTTGCCTCTAACATGACATTACAAGCAGTTGAGCAATACCGTTTTACTGCATAACAATACTCAAAAGCCTAAAAACATCAATGCTTCGCTGTTATTATCTGTCTGCCAAGCAGAATATGTAGGTCTGATTGTTCATTTTACAGGAAATTATTACCCTGGAGTTTGCAGTTGACAGTTAATGACATTAAGACCCCCTCTACACCCGTAATTTCCAAGAAGCTCATCTCCAGCTAACAGGAATCTCAGATCAGCCTAGCTAGTCAACATGTATCTGAAGCAATAAAAGCAAATAACGGAGGGACTGCTGCACGCAGAGTGCCTGCAAGGTCTAAGGAGCAGACAAATCATTAGATCCCAGAGAGCAGGGAGATAAAAAGATGATACATGTCGTGGCAGCCTTTCATCTGGCTCATTTAGCGTGTCGGTCACATGCTAAAGTTTGTCATATTCTCTCTGTTTTCACTGCCTCACCTCCCTCTCTGCGTAGAAGAAAAAGTCCTCGAGCAGCTCTCCATCAGTCAGAGCTATGATGACGCTGGCGGTGCGGTAACCTGCGCACAGAAGCGATCAAGAATATGTCTTATTGTCATGGCTCATGTTGTTCTGAATATTTACAGGGCGACAAATGCAGGTCAGTTGGACAGAAAGTTTCAAAACAACCCAAAGCCATCCATCCCGCAGGTTGATCATAATCTAGAAGACGCTGGAACGACAATGACGTTTCATCTTATCATCACCTACGACTGAGGGAGAACCAACTCTAATGAACGTCTTCAAAATTACATATGAACAATCTGTAGGTAAGCACGGTGGTGGCAGCATCATGCAAAGGGAGAGTTTCGCTGCCACATGAGCACATAGAGGATGAAATAACGCAGGAGGACTACCAAATTATTCTTTACCTTGATCTGAAATTAACGCCTGAATTGCTGAAATGTGGACGCAGCTGGGTGTTCTAAGAGTGACAGAAAACTCACACCGAAACAGAGGTTTGAGAATTATTACAAAATTGTATGATGCATCACAATGTATGGGACATTTAATCATGTATTGGGTGCACGTGTACTTGGACATGTGCACATATTTCCTATTTTAGAAAGTCTAATTCAATTCCACTTTATTGTCAAAACTGTTAAGACACACAGAGTTTAAATATGGTTTCCCTAATCTCCCTGGTACAAACAGCAATGCACAAAAATGATAAAAATTGCTCTGTGAATCCCTCATAGTGTAGTAAGTTTTGTTTTTCATAAAAACAGAAAAGGCTTCGGGCCTACCTGTACAGACTGAATAATGAATTGCCGGCAACTAATTACAGCTGTGGCCAAAACTTTAAGTTTTCCTGAAGGACAATTCAAGAAAGAGAGTAAAAACTATTTACCATCACTTCAGCCAGTACTTAGTTTCCACATGGGACATTTTAAAAGACAAATCAAAAGAATTTGCACAAAGTAGAGGCGAAATATTTTCCAACATTGAGGCTTTGTAAAATGTAAAAATCTGACATCAAAACATCCTTCCTCATGCAGCTGAAAGACCCTTGGAGCCGAGCTGTGCTTCTGTTAGCTACAGATAAAACCCACCTTCTGTGTTTCCATGGTAAATCTGCTCACTGGCCTGTGAAAATAAAAGAAAATCCTGCATGAAACAGTGAAGCAAGCAGAGAATAAAGTGAAGCCCCTTCCTGCTCTAACACAGAAACCATGCGGGAGCTCTGGACTGCGTGTTCCTGTTTCTGGAGCCAACGTAGCGATAAGGCCTGCGCTAGCTCTGAGCTGGATGCTGTTCACTCACCCGCTGGATGCCCTCGTGCATATAAGTGTCTCCTCCTGGAAGAACTGCCTGGAGTTCCTCCAGGCCTTTACGGATACGTTCCCTGTGCAGAAAACCAGAGGAATAGATAATGCTATCTGATCAAAAATATTTATTCTGTCAGAATCATTTGTTGATTTATCCCCCCCTCCGAAACAAGACACACTTAACTTTGGTCACAGAATAACAGTTTAACAGCAGTCCTTTGAGAAAATACAAGCAATGCGTAGCAGATGTGTAAAATCCAATCAGTACATATGAGGCTTTGCAAAACTAGCAGTAAAGGTCAAACTTTTGACACATTTTGTCACATTTAGACTGCAGACTATTTTATTTGCGTTTGTACGTAAAAATCAGAACCAAATTACTGCATGATTGTGCAGTGAAAGAACATCCACAAACTGATACGTTGTGCCAACCTGTCTTTACAAATAGTTCGAGTCCAGTCAGATTGGATGGAAAGAGTCAGTGAAATTTTGAATTAAATATGGACTTGGACTAGACCATTCTAACAGTTTCCCGTGCTTTGACCGAAACCATTCCAGTGTAAGTAGCGTTGAATGTTTACGTTTGCGATCCTGTTGGAAACTGAGCCTCATCCCATGTCTCAAGACTTTTACAGCATCCAAAAGGTTTTCTACCAAGACTGTGCTTTAATTAGCTGCATTCATCTTTCCATCAACTCTGACCAGCTTTATGTCCCTGCTTTAGTATTTTTGCAGAATTCTGCAAAATACTAAATTTTGCAGAATTTAGCCATTGGTGTAATTGCCATCTATGGTCCTGAGCAGTTGGAAGGGGCAAGAAATAAAGAGTGAAGGAAAGAGAGCAAAAGAAGCAAAGAGTAAGAAAAGAAAAAAAATAAACAAGACAATAATCAACAGATGGATATTAGTATTAACAAAACCAGACCCAGTCAAACAAGAAAACTGGACAAAAAAACAGTGACTAGATAAAATTAGACTTAAAATGCAGCATGCAGGAGTTAAATTGTTCATTTTGCTTTCTTAAATGTTTCTCTGTATCCCATACATGGTTCCTAGAAAACTGAAAACAGGACTTCTTATGACTTTCTTTCACCAGCGGATTTCTTCTTGCTACTCACCATAAAGACCAAATATGCCGAGTTCACAAAGAGTAACCGTTCAGATTCTTCCATTTGAAATATGGATCTCTGTACATCCTCCAGAGATAAGCGAAGTATTACTAATTTTATATAGTAGCATAAGGGTAATGGAGGCTGAAGGTATACGTAGAGCACGCTTTTCACATTTTTCTTTGTAAAGCCATTTAAAAACACTGGATAAGTCTTCTTCCACTTTACAGATAGTCACCATTTTGTGTTTCTCTATATAGCGACTTCTGACAGTCACTCAGATTGACAGCAGCGTGTTTGTCTATCAACGTTATTTATGACGGAAGCATTAAACCTGCGAGAAGATAGTCTGGATGCTCAGGAAATATAAACTCATGAACTGTTCACAATATGTCAAAATCAAATGATAAAATACTCGCCCCGACTGACAAAACTATCACAACAAGAGAAGGTATCTGTCTGGATTCTCTGCTCGGCCATAAAATTCGTGTTTCGTAACTATCACATCTGTCCAAATCTGCAGCTTTACTCTTTCCTTTAAGCTGTTTGGCAGAGAAGCAAAGGATTATCAGCAAGTTCGGGACATCTGCTCCCACCTGTCTTCTGTCAGCCTCATCAAGATCCGTCCCTCGTTGGAGAACACAATGAAGGACATCCGCAACTGTGGGCTGAGGTGAGAAGAGCAGAAAAATACAGGATCAGTAATTAGGTCTCAACAGCCACTTTCTCACTGACTCTGGGCTATTACCTTATGAATTTATGTGCCAGGTGTTCGACAAAACTGTAGATTTCATTCCAGTGATTCTGCACACTTCCGGATCTGAGAAGAGAGCAGACAGCTTGACGTGAGCAGAATATGCTTCAGCCTCTGTTTAAGCGTCTAAGGAGTTGACGGTGATAGAGGATAGTATGCAGTGCCTTCGAAAATGATGTATTTCCTTATGTTGTCTGTTTTTATTGGGATTTTACTTTTTTTTAATCATTGCAAAGTTTTGCATAATTCTGAAGAGGGAGAAAAGGTATGCATGCTTTTTAGATTAAACAAAAACATTTTAAAAAGTGTGGTTGACCTCCCTGAATGAACACTTTGAAGAACAAATCTTCACTACAAATATAGCTACAAGTGTTTATCTTATGTCTTTATCAGCTATTTTCATCTTCAGATCCAAAAGTTGTTCATTCTTCTTTTCAACGTAGCTCAAGCTCAGGACTGAATGGTAAGTGATCCGCTCTTTTAACTCACGCTAATGATTCTCAGTTTAAATGACCAGACCTCTTTCGAGACCTTTGAATACATAAATATTTCTTGCTCTAAAAAATTCAACTGTAGCTCTGGCTGTTACTGACTTGCTGGAAAGAGATGCTCCATATCAAGTTTTAGTGGAGTCTAATAGGTTTTCCTACATAATTACACTGTTTTCATCCATCCATCTTGCCATTAGCTCTGTTCAGTTTCCTTGTCAAAGTTTCCCAATGGATGATGCAACTATGTTTTTGTCAGGCATTCTGATTTCCCTTTTCATTATCTGTTCATTTTGTTGGACATTAATTACCCATTGAAATCTTCTTTTACTTGTATTTCTCTTTGTGCTGTTTAGTAAAATACAGAAAAAGCAGCTGAATCCATTAAATTTCTCTGAGCTGCTTTACCTCCAGATGAAGCAATGATGCCATACTTACTTGCGTATCAAGTCCTCTAAAAGCAACTGAAACATTTTCTGGTTACTGTAATCACTCTTTGCGTTCAGAAACTTTCATGAACCCAGCTGTGTAATCACTTCTCTGTCAGACAGGACATTGACTGATGGCAGCTGTCTTCTCCCTGATTAAATAATCTCACATCTGACCTTTTCACTGTCATATATTGTAACTTGAGGGTTTCATTCCCTTGCACTGTGATCATGATGAAGGCCGCTGTTTCCTGCAGTGCTGGAAGAAAAGTAGCATTCGGGAAGGTTCCTATGGCATTTGCGTGCTTGTCACTGCTGATTCTTATCAAACGACCTTTCATTTAAACCGTATTTTCATAAGGCTTTGAGTTTTCCTAATACATATTTTTCCAGCGTTACCATGACACAAGTCCCAGCTCGAGCAGCTGTGCCAAGAGGCTCAACATCTGGATGAAATGGGGAAAGGCAGAGCTGACAGAGAGTAAGAAGGAGAGTGCAGGATGAAGAAGACATTGGGGGCAGATGAAGGACATCAGAAAAAGGTTCATCTGGAGAAACAATATGTTGAAATACGGGAAGAGGAGGAGTGTTTTTAGAGAACTAATGCCCAACTAAATTGTTGGTGTAAGCCAACAATTTTTGTTAAATCAACAACAAACAGACACACAGGAAGGAGGAAGCTGGAGAGAACCCATGCATAAACATGGAGAACATGCAAACTCGATACAGAAAGACCTCCTGCCAAGATTTTAACCCAGTACCTTCCTGCGGTGAAATCAACTGTGCCGCTGCGAAGCCCACCAGATGTACATGGGGGGCATCTGACTGCGTCAGATGGAATTTCTTTGTAATGTGACTGTGTCACATTACAAAGAAAACGGGTCCAAATATAAAAGTCTCTAAAGCTGCAAAGTTAGCAAGAACACACTTCAAAAGACACGGAAACTCAACAAAAAGAAGTAAAGACTCAGGGGTTGAGTCAGTTCGTGCATGAACTCTTCACGGTTTTGATTTTTAATTGTAAAACGTTTGAAAAATCAATGCATGAATGAACACATTCAGATTTTAGAATTTACTTTTAAAGACCTCCAAAAGCCATGTCTCATTTCCCTTCAGCCTTAGAATTAAGTACTATTCGGTGTTGGTCTATAACATAAAATCGCAATAAAATACCTTGAGATTTGTGAATGTAAAATCACAACATGTGAAAAGCATTAAGGCAGTAGGCAAATTGTAGACAAATGAGAAAATGCTGTATTTAGCATGGCTCATCCAACATGACTCCCCCCACTGCGACAGTTTACTATGTCTTTGGGGATGGTAAATGCTGCTGAAAAGGTTGTGACCTACATTTGAGCATGAACTGAAATTGCTGAAGCACACATGCAAACCTAACCCTTAACCCTACAACAGCATTTCTTCTTATGGACTCTGTGTTTCGGACCCCGTACGGAGCAGTGGGTCCTCAGTGAATTATTTGTTGGTAAAATGGGCCTTACATGGTGAGAAATACCAAAACACACACACACACACACACACGCACACGCACACGCACGCACACACACACACACACACACACACACACACACACACACACACACACACACACACACACACACACACACACACACACCCACACACAAAACAATGAGTCAAGTCCAAGTTAGACAAACACAGATGTCTGCATGTCAGAACCAAACAAGCTAGTTATCCTAGCTTCCTGATGATTAACGAGCATTTGGAAATTTACTGCTGTGAAACGGACATGTTAGACTTAGAGCACAAAGCACAACTGGTTAAACATCACAAATCATTAAAATTAAAGGCTAATGTACTGTGCACTCTGCTGCCAATGGAGAGTATAACTAGGTAACATACTTTGAGACAATATGAGCTGTGATTAACTGGCAGTAAGACCTGCATGCCCTGCCACTGGGGATAAATTTATGCTACATCTTTTACCATTCTTGTCGTTTTGAGCTGAATCAGTCGACATGTGTAAACAGAAACCATTTGCTCCCCCTGTTAGTGTCAGGTGAAGTGTTGGCTAACTTACATGTCCAGGACAAAGTAGAGATCAAAACCTCCAAAGCATGAGGACTGCTGAGCCTGCTTCCTGCCCTGGTTTGGTCCAGCATCCACAGCAGTGAGCAGAACCAGCGTGGCACCAAACACAACTGGGAACCAGAGCCTCCTGCTCCAGTGCTGAGACATCATTCCACTTAGAGAAAATCTCATAACAATCAGACAGGAAAAAAAAGGAGAAAGGATTGATCCTTTTTGCAGATTCTTCTGTCAATCCTCCATTGATGTTTTCAGATGCAGTAATCCAAGGGGAAAGCTGTGAGTGTTGCTCAGAGTTTGAAGAGGAAGACCGAGACAAAGCAGAGGTGCTGGTGGCCCCCCTCTCATCTGCAGGTTCAAGGCAGCAGGCACATGGATGAGAGAAGCTCCTCAAACTACATCTGAAGCTGCTCTTTTGTTTGTGCCATGTAGGCAGAAAAACCCTCCAACCCTGGATGTGTTTGCAAAAACTTTCCATGTGTTTCTCTCTTTTTCCCTGGATCTTAGTGGGAAGAGTGATGAGGACAACGTTGTGAAAGCGTCATGATCTTCTGACTACTCCTGCCACCTAGTGGAAAGGGCTGCTTTACGCTGACAGCAGTGACCCCACCAAGCACTGTGTGATTTGGCAATTAAGCATTTACCCTATGCCAATTATCTGTAATTACATATCCCTGCCATTGTGTAAACAAAGAACACCCAACACGTCAATGCTTTCTGCAACCTTTCATTTAAATATCACCAAAGCTGGAGAAAAGAAACACCTGGAAGGAATTTGAAATCACGCGGGAAATGTATTTCCCACTTCAACATGTAAGTGAAGTGGGATATATATTTTAGCTGTGCTTGATTTTCTTATTTGTAAAATATATTCCAGAGGTTACATGAAGCTACAAGACATCAATAAAAATGCTCAAATATAACAGGAAAAAACTCATGCTTGGTCTGCGTATGGTTTTCTTTTCAGATACTTACTGTCTCGTCTCGTCTCGTCTCATCTAATCTCATCTCATCTCATCTCATCTCATCTCATCTCATCTCATCTCATCTCATCTCATCTCATCGTGCCTGGAACAAATGGTCTCTCTGATTATTGGCCATTAATTTTTTATGCCTTGCTTGTGTTCAATCAACCAATAAACTAATACTTTTTACTCACTGCATTCCTTTGTTTGTTTATTTGTTTGGCAGCCAAATCTCTCAAGCCTTCCAGACATTTGTTGGACATGTGTTCCTTCTATATGACTTTTTTTCTTTTTTATTTGCATTGTTTGTTATAAAGGGTATTAACCGTTAATTAAAGTGTGTGAGAGCACTCGAGTCTTGAACTCCAAACAACTTTAGAGGTTTTTGTTGTTTTTTGCTTTTACATCATCTATTCTGGAGTAATCACACATAACATTCTCACAGTTCAGAAATGATGGAAAAAAACAAAGTGTTCTTCATACATGGAAACATTTCATGAGGAAAAATAGAGCATTTGTACAAACTTTATGATATGGATCAAAAATACTTTCTGCATTTAGTATTTAAAAGTGGCCAGATATGAGGTATTAAAAAGGACCGATCCATAGTGGACCTGTTAACAGCTGGAGGCGGACACCAATATTCAAAGAGTTTCTGGTTTTTCACCCTGCTTGTCTCCTGGTAAATCTCTCTTTTTGTTTCTCCCTGGTTTTCATCCAGTCACGACACTCATCTCTGTTTTTGTGTTCCAGACGTGCCAGTGTAACCACATCTAGCAGCACCACTTCAACACCATCGCTTTGTGTCTAATAAACCTTTCGGTAACCATCCTCTTGTCTTGGCTGCGTGTTGGGTTCTGCCTCGTTTACTTGAACGTTACAGGATCTGGATATTCAATGATGAAACACACTTACAAGGAAATTACTAAAACATCGATGAAAGAAAATGTCGATGTGACAGTTTGAAACTCAGACAGTCATAATGAAGTTCATATGTATGTAAACTTCTGAATTTTAACATTAATAAAAAAACTGACATATGTTTTTCTTTATTGTGGAATTCGACAAAAAAAAATTGTTTTTGAATGAAACAAGATTAGTTTGGCCTGATTTAACTTCATGCAGACAGTGAGGGGAAAAAAAAGAAAAGAATAGTGTGTTTTTATTTTATTTATTTAAACTTCTGGTTTCAACAGCACATACTGTGGCTTATTTACTGTTTGTGTAAATTAAAATATATATTTTCTTTCATAGGTTTTCTTGTAAATTGCAAAATATAGCACGTTTGTATCAGTTGCATGATCAACATTGGTGTCTGTGGTATGAATTTCTATAGTTTCTTTTTTACTTCCTTCCTTTCAAATATCTGAAGCAATAGCTGGATTACCTCATTTTTGCAGCTGGCACTCCAGCTGCAACCACATTTCTGTATTTCCCTTTTTAAGGTGAAAACCACTGAATCTACAGAAAAAGGCACATAGTATCTGTGAATATTTGTTCCCACTTTCATTAATATGAGGTCGAACTAAATTCTCCTAAATATGTTTTTTCATATTCATGTCTAACTAATTCACAGAATAACTTACTTATTCACTGCAAACACCAAATGCTTACATTGAAAGAAATACACTATATGGTTCTCCCTGTTTATTAGGAATGAAAAACACACTAGACCCACAGAGATGAGTGTGAAAATGACTTTGCCGTGTCCTTTCAGCCTTGATCTGGCTGCCACTGCTAATCAATGATTTACTAAAACTGAAGCTGTTGTTTTCCTTTTCCTAGTTTTTTTTTTAAATATATTGGACCACAAACATTCAGCAAAGCAGACCTAGGTGCGCCTATCTGTCTAAACACAGTTAGACAAAAAATGATCAGTGTTTTTGTAGATGGGCATAAACTAAAGTTTTTTAAACCAAAAGAGAAGACAATAAACCCAAATGAAATTACACTATTGTGGATCTACTGTTATCATATATTCAAATTACTTTGTTTCATTAATATATGGCACATTTAGCTTACTGTTAGATTAAAACAATAATTTACAGTAATTTATTTTAGCTAGCATTTTTGGCCAATGATCCCTTTCAACTTGATATTTTTGGCACTCCTGGCAAAAGTTTTGGACACCACAGGTTTAATCTCTTGAAATCGTTTGTCACTTTGTCACTTTTGGAGATGAAACAGTCAGCCTTGAGTAAATATTTGAACCAATAGTTAGATTATGTATTTGTGCAAACACATAACAACCATGCTGAGCTGAAATGTGTAAATTGTCACAAGTACATTTTTTGTATTCTGTTTTTATTCTGTAGGCATGTGAAGGTCCTTTACAAAGTCAGATTAAAGGATCTTCTTAGCATTTCATAAAACCATTAGAATGTTTAGATCAACCGGATCAATAATTGCATTATTTTCCTACAGCACCAAAAATGGGACAGAGCACGGATGGGTCGTCTTTCTTGTGGACAACATACTGGCATGCCTTTGGGTCAAAAACAGAAACACAATCTTCAGGGAATCTTGTTGGAGTTGCGTACCTGAAATCAGACGGCAAGCAGAAGAAACAATGAACTGTTTGTAAATCTAACTGTTCTTTTACATTCACAATATCATAAGAGATTTTTTGCACGTACCCATAGCAACATTGATCACAAGTACAATCTTGACACACACTGTTCCTCCATTTTGTCTTTTTAGGATGCCATGTCAAATCCACTTCATCCTGGCAATGGGTCTGATTTTCTCTTTCTGCACCGTAAAAGGGAAAAGCAAAGCCGATATGAGTGTTTAAAGCAAAGAAACCTTATCATAAGCACCATCCATAAGTATTCTGTGAATGTTTCGTTTTACCAGGTGTCCTGAGTTTGAAAATGCACTGAGAGTCTGACAGCGACATCAGGACACAGAGCAGCAAAGCCAGCGCCAAATATTTCTTTAGATTTAAGAACACACAGTGCACTTTTATAAGCAACTGAATAAATGTTTTATGTAAATATAATCAATCCTTTTATGTATGCGTGCACATTTAAAGTTCAAGCAAACAATTCATTAAAAAACAAGAGTTTTAAAAACCCTCACAAGGAACTGTCAATGCAAATTGTTAAATAAAACTTACCATTGTGACTCTGATTTGTCAGCTTGGATTCTGTCCAGGTAAAGAAAAAAATATGCTGAAATCTCCTTTGAGGACTGTGTCTTTTAAATACTGTGTTTGCAGGGACCTTTGGAATCAAACATCAATATAGGAGTGTTTACTTCATTTACTGGAAAGGGTCAAAGCCCCTTGGGGAAAAAAAATGAATAAAAAACAAAATGTGCAAAATATTTTTTGGGAGGGTTGTTCTGTTAACTGCTTGAGCTCAATTTTGTACTTTTATGACCTTCAACTTTTTGGTGTCTGTGCATGTTTAGAAGTAGGTGTGATTGTTTTAAGATGGTGTGTGTAGAGGTGGGCGATGAGGACTTGGAATTTTATCAGAATATTTGATGCTACTATTGTGATAAAGTTAAAAAATGACGATACATTTCTTACTTGTTTTAATGGTATGGCCCTCTAATTACCCTGTTTTATTTATTTATTGAAAAAATAAACAGTCCGTTTAATTAGTATTACTTTTTTGTATTTTTAACCAGTTTCCAGCTTTATGATTCACTGCAGTGATCCAGTCCATGTTTTGCGTCACTCTCTGAGGCGCCACAAATAGGGTTGCCATATTGGGTACATTTCAGCTTCTTCTGTCCTGCCTGTTTTCAGTGCGAGGAAAAGGGGGAGAATTGTAGCGGGACAAGGCAACAAACCAGACAACAAAAGGAAGTAAGGGCTTTACGCAGAGTGGTTTTATGTTGCTTGCAACATTTTCATCATATTGTTTAATACAAACCTCTTTTTTACTTACTCGGCTCAGAGGCGGTCTGAAGTCATACCGACAAAGATGATCTAATCAGATGAGGAGGTATATTTCACTGAAAGCTCTAACGACGTCTTACGTATTTGCTTTTAGCTTGCTATGCTAACATCCTTCTGCTAGGCCAACCCACTCCGCCCTCAGTGTCTTTAGCCTGTTAAAGCTAATAATGTTTTGTAGTGTTAAATATTTACTAAAACCAATAATGCGATATTGTTCGGTGGGGGTCATCATGATTTATTTAATGTTACACAAAACTCAATTAAGTTTACGTGCAGTGACTGAAGCTGTATTTATTATGACAATTGTCTTCTCAGTTTGTGTTTTGTTTTACTTCTTTAACCTTTTTGGCTTTTTTTAATCTTAATCCCGCTCACTGCTTCTTCGCGGACGAAGCATTCTCAGATCAACATACAGACCGGACATTTTTGTAATTTGAGCTTTTATGATTTATGTGTGCTAGGCTATTGACACATGAGCACGAATAGCGAAAAATATTCTGGGTCGACAAGATTCCATGCATAATTTTTGAAGCTATGGATTCAGTGTTTAGTTGTCCTCCACAAATGCAGGGTTGACAGCATGGTAGTTTAAAAAAATCACATCCATTATAAAGCATAAAGTTAATATAAATAATATATTAGCTAAAATACATATAGCTTTATGCATGCAATAAATACGACGTGTGTGTATTATATTTTACCAATGATCACGACACAAGGTTCAAAACTAGGACAGCCACTGCATCTTCAAGGCAAAATTTCTGTATTAATTTACGTTTCTCAACTTTACATTTAAGCCTATGGAGTTGAACATTTACTTTATTAAAATTTTTCTCAAGCTTTGAAAAAAATCTAATGTGATTTTGTTGAATAGAAACTTCAGTACTAGACTACGTATTATTATTTAGCATATTTGCCAATAAAGTGCTTGGAAACTTGCTAAAAGTAACTTATCTCTTAGTGGGACAATCTCCAATTGGGTCTGTTCACGTTCACATTATTATATGATCTAAATCTGCACTAATTCCTCTTTAGTCACCTCCATTTTATTTGTTTCCCCTCCAATATGACCAGATGAGGTATCTTACTTTTGTAAGATACTTTTTGTGGTTTCAAATGAATGTAATTTATTTTGCATTAATGTGCTTTTCAGTGTACGTCACATTGAACACTGCCGATGCAGTTGGGATAAATCAACCAACATAAGAGGTGAAACCTGTAAACAAGATTTCACCTCTTTCGGCGAGAGGAGCAGTAACGCTGGGTTGGGTAAAACAAGATTGTTGACTGGTTTCTGAAAAGTCACAGAGGAATTCTCCCTCAGAAGCCATCACAGTGAGGAGAATAGTGCATAACTTTGCAAAACACAAAGTATGACATTGATTCCTCAGTAGGCAGTAAAACAAGAGAAAAGTTATTTTCTTATGTCTTCAAGCATCTCTAAATGCTCTCCTGCTCCTCCTTTTCCAGATTCATCTAGACGCCCCACCAGTGGCTGGGGTCTGTTTCGGGCCGGGCGTGGCTCAGGTAGAAGATGCATCGCGGGGATAAGGACTTTCAGTCATCCGCACGCAAGATGGGCACGTCTTTGCTTTTCCAGCTGTCGGCCTACGAACGCGAACTGGACCTGGTGTTTCTGGACCACAGCTACGCCAAACCGTGGAACGCTCACCCCGATGCTAGCAGCGCTCGGCCCACAAGAACGCTGTTTGTGACGCCGCGTCGTCAGCCTGAGGCTTTATCGTGAGTATATTTCTAAGGAAACAGACGCGTGGCTACTTTTTTGTTTTACTCTAAAGGGCGGATTGTTTCTAAACTGTTCCTCGTACGATTCCTTTATCGTTTTCTCCCGCACAGAGACTCGGATTCCCTAATAGATGTGGAAACGGTCACACCAACACCTGTTCCCCTGTATGACAACCAGAAGGCTCTGAGTGTGATGAAGGAGTGTGAGAGGCATGTCCTGTTTGCTCGAACAGCCGCCGACGGCCCCCCACCTCCAGATGACTGGGAGGAACATATAAACAAGTAACCAAACATGCTTATTGACCACTTCTACTGCAATATTTGAAGCTCATAAGTCTTAACACACCTATCAGCAGGTCAGTGTTTTGAGATGGTTTTTCCTTTTCAGGACGGGCTGGTCAGTGACCCAGAACAAGTTGTTCAACAAAGTCCTTAAAGCTCTACAGGGAGAAAGACTGGCACGACTGGCCAATGAAAATGTAACTTTTTTTTTTTTTTTCGCTGCTGTTTTCTATTAGTTTTCAACTCTAGGCGGTTAATGTGTGTGGAACGCATCAAAATGTTTTTTTTTGTTTTTTTTTCTTTCTGTGCTTGAATATTTTAATCGCCTTCAGTTTTCTGTGAGTAAAAGTTGATACGTTTTTCTGGATTTGGTATTTAGACGAAAGACCCAGCAATGTTGCACTCGGATCAGTAAAGACACGTTTTTTTCTTCATCCGTGTATTTCAGACTTCCAACGAGCCCATTCTGCGGAGGATAGCAGTAGACAAGTGTGCCAGGAAGGTGCGGCACGCGCTCGCCAGCGTGAACTGGGAAACCAAGCTGACGCAGTGGCTGCACACCACGCTGATCGAGTCGTTGAGCCTCCCCATGCTCGCTGCTTACCTGGATGTGCTGCAGACTTTGAAAACCAAGGTATGATTTAGTCACTGAACGAACACCGAGAGCCGGTGTGTGTAATATTTCATTACCTTGCTTGATCAGGGAGCTAAATTTTGATTTGTCTGTTTATGCTAAGCTGCCGACGCTCATCGACAGAATGCTACTGCCGTCTGCAAAGACTGGAGCTCCCAGTGCGGAGGCTTTGTCTCTGCTGCTGAAGCGTCCCTGGGATCCTGCTGTTGGAGTTCTGTCGCAGAACAAACCGGTAAAAACCACGACTAATGACAAAGGAAACATTTATTGGATGTGTTTTTTTTTTTGTGTAAGTTGTGGTCAAATCTTGAATAAATTACAACAAAGTTTTTCCTATGCTTGTTGAGTCAGAAATCTTCTAGCAGCGACTTTTTATTTATTATTGTTATTGCATATTTACCCTACATCAAACAGTCCTGGTTTTTAACTTAAATGTATTTTACAACAATTTTGTATGAAAAAAAACTAACGTTTGACTAAGACCGTGAGACGCAGCATATTGCTCAGACAGATGTGACTCGAGCCACTCTCCTTCCATCTGTATGTTGCAGTGCAAGCTTCCTGGCTCTCCTCTGATTCTCATCGCGCCGTCCAGCCCAACAAATCCGGCTCTCTCCACCTCGCGGAGAATGAGGTTTTGGCAGTCTCAGCTCTCCTGCCTGGGAAAGGTCGAAAATCTCCCTCTGTTCTAGTTTTCTATTTGGAATGGAAGTCATTTTATTTTCCTTGCAGATAGAAGTTTTAATGAGTGCCGTTTTTACTGCAGGTCATCCCGGTGCACACTCATGTGAACAGTGGGGCCAATATTGGAATCACACAGTGTTTGGAGCACATGCTGGGGACGGTCAGAGCCAAAGTCATGGAGGTGTGTCTTTATATGTGTGTTTATCACTGTGTGGTTGCTTCCTAAGGGTGTTTTTAAGATGTACGTTAAAAATAATTATGCCTATAAAAATATCATCTTAAGAAGTTGTTGTTTTTTGTTTGTAAATATTATAACTAGCCTAACAAAATCCTTGTATTTATTGATAAAATCTATGGCTCTAAAGTCAGGATAAGAATAATTTGGCAGTTCACCAAGTGTGCAAATCCACATGCGTTGTAAAATGTTTGTAGTGATATTATTCCGTAAACTTTGTCCGACAGGTTCATAGTCACTTCCCACACAAGCCCATCATCCTGGTCGGCTGGAACGCCGGCGCGCTTATCGCTTGTCATGTAAGAGTTGGATAATTGTATCACGATCATGCATCATCACATGGAAACTTGTGTTTTGTTTTGTTTTTCTTTTCTAAATAAAAACTTGAACCCATTTTCTGCCAGGTGTCCCTCATGGAGTATCTGACGGCTGTCGTGTGTCTCGGCTTTCCGCTCCTAACGGTCAACGGGCCCAGAGGGGTGAGACCTCAGCTGTCCTCCTACTCGCTGTTAAAAAGTGTGACCTTCAGCTTGAATTCGGGTCTGTGACGAGCCACTGGCGTGTCGCTGGTTTGCAGGACGTGGACGACCCGCTGCTGGACATGAAGACCCCCGTGTTGTTTGTGGTTGGGCAGAACGCGCTGCAGTGCACCACAGACGGCATGGAGGAGTTCAGAGAGAAGCTGAGGGCTGACAACAGCTTGGTGGTGGTCGGAGGAGCAGACGACAACCTCAGGTCGGTCGCCGTCCTGAGCAAGGTTTAAACTGGTGCAAGAGCCGGTTTAAAAGCTTACTGGTTCTGTTGCACCTACAGAGGCAGCTTGACTTAAAACTTAAAATTCTCTCTCTGTTATGTTCTGAGCTTGGAGAGTCACAATGCGGGGAGCCGGTGGTATCAGTGCACGACTCTTTGACAAAATATGCAGCAGTTGACGTGAAGATATACCAGCATCAAGAGATTTTAATTTTTAAAGAAGATTTTTCAAGCACTTTCTGTCAATGTTGTTAAATGTGGGCGTCTCCTGCTGTAAAACTGCAAATTACATCGACATCCACACCTGGAATATATTGGTCCAGACCGCCGCGATATTAATATTGCACATACTGATGGCGGTGTTGCAATATTTTATGCAGTTCTGCATTTTATCTGCTCACATACTGTTGTTTATCGCTTTGCTATTGAAAGTACATGGTCTTTTATCACAGTCTGTCAAGAACAACATGTTATTTATTAATCTATGTAATCTTGAAAAGTCTGGAAAATGAAAGAGTTCCCAGAGTTTCACATTTAATTTTCTAAGAGACATGTTTTACTCTGACCTTTATTTTGTGAAAAGAGGGGCTTTAGCATCGATTAACATTCAGCTGATCATCTTTTTACTTGACAACTCATCAGATTTTGCCTAACTCACCGATTGTATTGCTTCCTCAGTTGCTAACAGATGAACACGTATATTGAAAAATGGGGATTAAAAGAGGTCACGTCACTTCTATAGGATTTTAAACTGGGCCCCAGGTCATTTTAAATGGGAACAGTTTTAGGAATCCGGGTGAATACTTTATAATCCCAAATAGCTGATCTGGGATCAGGACAAGGTAGCGCCGTAAAGGTGAAACAAAGCTCCGTTTGAACTTCTTGTGTGTCCGTGAAGGCGAGGCGCTCGCTCGCAGTTTTTCCTTCTGATTTTTGCTCGGCTGAAGCAGCAGCAGCGCTCCAGTCATTGATTTTCGCTGCTGCTTCATTGGGAGGGCGTTAATGTGCTGGTTTGTACGCCGTCTCGGTGTATTGTTGGAACAGGCTTCTCCTGATGTTGCGGTGATTCAGTTGCTCTACACGCCAACATTTTTGCGTGTAAGCAGCACAGAGCTGGCTCAGTTTGGTCTGTGGAAGAATCGCCAAAGAGAACAGAGGCGGCAGAATAGCTTGGGTTTATTTTTCTCTTGCTGAGAAGTCTCAGCTGATGTCTGAAAAGAGATTCAATAAGCCTCACGTTGCAGGTTCATGCATGCAAGTTATCAAGCTTTTCTCCACTAAATAAATGTAATTTTTCTTTGAAAAAAGAAAACATCAGTACTTTATGTGAGGCAAAGAGACTGTGAGGAGCTGAAGTGGCTGCACCTTGGATGTCACTTTCTGTTTTTGGAGAAAAAAAAAAAATCCATGAATTTCTCCACAGAATCAATTCGGCAAAGATGAAGTCGGAAGGTTTGACGCAGACTATGGTGGACCGCTGCATTCAGGATGAGATAGCTGACTTTCTGTCAGGGGTCTTGACCCGGGCAGAGGGCCACGGTCACGGCTCCGGAGAGATGAGAGACCTGGACACGGAGAAGAAGAAGCGGCCTCGACGGGAGCTTCCCTTTGACGTGGAGAGAGGTCGACCTTCGTCTCCGGCTCTTAGAGTTCCCATTTCACCCTCGGGTTCAGAGGTTTGTTACAATCCTGTGACCATTAAATTGCACAAATTGGAATTACAGAAATAAATTTGTTTAATGGAAACATTTTGAACAATTTTGGGGGAAGGGGGGTGACAACGGTAAAATGCAGCAGGTCCACCAGACCCACAAGCCAAGATAAATAATTTACAGTTAAATAATTTACTAGGAAGCGCTGTTGTTGGTCACCTGCAACAGAGGTGTGTAAAAATTGATAACTAGCTTCAGTTTTCGTCTATATAAAATAATAAATCCTGGATATTTCAGTTGACTCAGAGTTGTGGCGCATCTCTTCTGTTGTCTCAGGATTTGTCCAGCGTCTGCAGCAGCCCCACTTCCAGCCCCAAACCGAAGACGTCTGGTCTGTCTCCAGCACAAAAGTCCAGCCTGATCACAGCCACGCAGCTCCTCAAGACGCACATGCAGCGCTCTGGCACCGTGCTCACACACAAGCAGGCTCAAGGTTAGCTAATCTCCCAACTCTGGATGCATTAAAAAACGCTCTGTAAGCTTTCACATTCCTGGTACCTGAGCATAAACAACCCTCCCTTTGTTTAAACATTTTTGGAAGCTAATCGCCTCAACTTTGGCTGAACTCTGCGCGAGCAGACGCTGTGGTATGCGAGATGTGAAAACGATTGCAGCGTGTTTTATCGTGTCACGACATCCGACGGGGGTGAGATGGAACGTGACTGAAATTGCTTTCCTCTCATCCTCTTTGTCTCCTCTCCTTCTGCAACTTTCCTTTCTGGCTTTTTCCGATTCGTTCCAGCTCAGTTTGCTGCTTTTATGAAACAAAACATGCTTGTGAGGAAAAATCTTCCTCCCGGCACCCCTCCTTGTATTTTTGGTAAGTATCTATCTATCTCTCCTCCTCTCCTCTTCTTTCCTGTCTTCTGGTCTTTTCTCTTCCACTTAGTTTAAATAAAGTGCAAGAATATATAGAAATGTATTATAATCAAAAGAGAGGTGAAAATGATCATACTTTGGCTGGCAAAGGAGTTAAACCCTTATTAACTCAGACTGATTCAGTGCTTCTGTCTTTGTGTATTGATGCTTCTTTGCCCCTGCAGTTCCAGTGACCAGCGATCAGCTGGAAGGCCTGGACAGAGACGAACTACGCCCTCACGGCAAGAGGAGGCAGACACCCAGTCCCACGCCCAGCAAGGCCTCCAAGAGAGCAAAGATTAAAGTTACCATTGTTTCCCAAAGTGAGTCAGCAGGAGGCGCCATCAGCCCTGCTGAAGGTAGAGAATCTGGATAACATCCATATTTCCACATAATGTGCTGTTTTGGTTTGTGCTTTCCTGTTGCAGCAAAGTGTCAACTTTTGTGTGTTTTTAATCATGAAAATGATTCATCTCAGGTGACGTGCGCCGCTCCCAGCATGTGTTCAGCTTCACTTATTAGTGTCTTTGTTTGAAATCATCAACTTTGATTCATAAATGTGTAATTTGCGTATTTATTTATTGCACACTTTAAACCCTGAAATCAAATTAAATTTGGCATAAACTTTGTGGACACGTTGAAATGACAAGTTTTAGTGTGTGTGTATGTATTGCAGTTTCTATTTTCTTTGGAAATATAATAATAGGGAATGACCACAGATGTTGCACCGCAGTGCATTCTGGGTGTATTGGCAGCGCTCCAGCAGATTTTTAGACACAAAAAGAGAGAATAGTGAAATAGCAAGAGTGATGGGCAATATTATTTATCATAACAGGGTTTTTTATAGAGTTCAGTATTATGAGAAATGTGCCTCTTAAACAGGTTGAATCCATGTGAGGCTTCTGTCGGTGAACAGAGTGAACCTGTGACCCCGACTTTCTTTCTTTGCTTTTTTTTTTTCTTTTTTACTTGACATTCTTAAAAGGTCTCCAGAAACCTGTTCAGAAAAATCAAATGCAACCATTTGAGTCGTGTCTTTCACTGAAACACGACACGTTTTTTGCACAGGAGATAAAAACAGTTTAAGTATTTTAAAAGAAGTTGTGGAACATTCTGTTTATTTTATCTGAGTTTTTCAAGACCTCCAGAGCCAACAGTCATTTTGAAGAGAATCTCATTTCCTCACCATCACATTAAGGCGTGTTAGTGATGGGTGCCAGTCCAGCATGCAAGTAGAGACAAAGTTGAAAATGAGCAGTTTTTCCACACGTTCTTCACGTCTGCGCCATTTAAATGATAATATCTTTAGGATAATGCTTGGATCCATTAACTCTCATTCTGAGTTTGAAGCCTGGACTCGTCACGTCCTGCAGTAATAGCAACCGTAGCTACCAGTTGAGAAATATGCTGTTAAAAGCTTCACTTTGTCCGGATCAATATCTCCATTATGAAACCTTTGTAAAACCTTTTTCATTTAGTTTTTTAATAACCCTCGCCATCATCATTTCAGATTGTGACGATACTGCTCTGGTGCTCTATCATCTTTATTTTTGATAACTTGTGTACTTACTTTTCTATTTTAAAAAAAAAGCAACATTTTATTATTAATTTGCTGATACTTCTCCTGACATTTATAGTTTGGATAATTCTTTCAGAACATCCAAACTATAAATGTTTTTATTTTTTATCTTGGCTCAGAAGTTGTTTGGGGATTCAGTGATAAAATCACCAGAAATCCCAGCAACTGACTAACATTTAGATTTCAAGACAAAATGACACGATCCAAAGCTCTTTTGTTGTTCTTCTTTGGTATTGCAATATTACAGAAGTGGAGCACAGTGCTTCACAAACATGACGGTGTTATATAATTCACAGAAAGTCAATCTACTGTCTTCATAAATCTATCCGTAGCTGCCTGTCCTGATCTCGGGCTCTGTCTGTTTCTCTTCTCCCAGTGGGTGTCTCTGGCAAGCCTCTAACTGTGGCAGTGGGACAGACCGTGCCGGGTGCCAAGGAGCTTTCTGGACTCCTCACAGGCCAGCGGTAAGCTTGCCCACTCTCACAGGCACAACGTAGAGCTCCTAAAACCCTAAGCGTACCTACACCCACGTCCACGCCTCCCCCCTGTTGGTCGACAATGTGTCTGGTGCAGAGGGGATCGATGAGAGGTGGTACTCAGAATTTCGAGAGCTGAATGACAGCCAAGCAGCCCTTTACTGGTGTAGCTCCTGAGCAGACTGGTGGTGTGTGTGTCACTGCAGGTCTGGTAGTCTGTCAGAGGTGTCTGCTGCCCTGTCCCCAGGCTCAGGCTCATTCAGCAGCGTGCAGCCTTGCATGGTGTCGGTGTCCTCCACACCAGCCCAGGTGCAAGCTCCAGCTACTGCCCAAGGTATCTCTGTCTTGTCCCGCTTCGCACGCTCAGTTGCACGCAGCTGTGCAAACAGAACGCAGCACGGCAGCTCCAGCACACACACACACACACACACCGTAATCTGTTGGCCTGGGTCAGAATGCAGTTCTGAACGCTGGATGAGGACAGTGTGTGAGGGCAACATACTTTAGCAAACATCATCATTGATCACCTCTTGCGCCATTGCTGCTCGTCACCAATCCAAACCTTTCCCCCTGTTTTGGACGTGATTGTCCTCGTTTGCGCTTGTGTGTGTTTGTCTACGTGTTTAACCTTTTGGTTTCTAAAAATATTAATTTGGTCCTAATGTCTGCTTTTTTCAAATTTAACTTGCGTATTTGCTGTTTGTGCTTTTATTTCCCCTGCAGCGGCGGCTTCCGCCAGCAGTCTTCTGCAAGGCCTAAGTTTCAGTCTGCAGGAGATCGTTACCAAAGCTCCTAACCTTCCCTCCATAGCAACAAGCACAGGCAGCACTCAGGTACACGAGGAAAGAAACTTTACGCTTTGTACAAATTATAATGATGACAAAGAAGGTTGTATTGGAATAAAACCACCACAGTTGCTGTCAGAAGTTTTGCTTACACTCAAGCTCTTACAAAATGTCTGAAAAGACAAGTCCTATTTCACAGATTTTTGTTTTTTTGTCTTTCTGTCCCCTAATAAGATTTGAAATTTTAATAATAAATTGATTCTATGAAGCTGGATTGATGAGGAAAATCTCTCAAAAGTTTTTTGTTCCTTTTTTTTTTTTCTTTCTTCTCTCAGGCAGTTTGTGGAAAATCCCAGGAGGCGATCCTGAGCTCAGTCAGCACCGGCGGCAGCGCTCTGCTTCGGGCAGTTCCCGTGGTCACAACAGGAAGCATCTCGAAAACCACCGCCATCCATCAGTTGCTCACCAACGGCGGACTTGCCAAGCTGGCCAGCAGCTTGCCCGGCTTGGCGCACATCACCAATCAGACCGCTGGTATGTGTCGAACTGCCAAAACGCGACGGCCACGTTGAATGCCTGGGGGCGGGGTTAGGGGGGAGTTCATTCACTCTCTGTTTTGGAAACAGTAGTTCAGGACATTTTTAGACCAGAGAGGATTACGGCATTGCAGAGACACAGAGGACGGCTCTGTGGATGAGAGTGAAGATGGGTTTACTCGGAAGGAGTCGACCGGTGGAAAGTTTGCAGAGTCGCACGTTCAGCTGACTCCGCATCACTAGCATATTTGGACTCATGTTTATGGAAAAATTGCCTAATTATTTGATTCTGAAGAATTGAATATAAAATTATGTTGGATACGTTTAGTACATTTATTAAAACATTCAATCCAGCCTGCTGCAAGTCATTTGTTATAATTATCATCCCATGTTTCTTTTGTTTTTGTCTCATTATCTCGTAACATGCTGTGAATTGTTCCTTTTAATCACCTGAGTTAAATAACATTAACACGTGGCATTATTCAGTTCCTGTGCCTGTTGCAATAAAGACTGAAATCAAACTCATCTGCTCGTTTTCCTTTTATTTTGGTTTTCCTGTCTAACCATTTGGGTAAAACAAAAAGCACAATTATGTTCTATATGGAGTACTAGCATGTCTAGGTTGTTATTGTTACAGGGTTTTTATTTGTGTGTTGTTAGGAGGGCAGAAAGCCCCGGCTTCTATAACGGTGACCCTCCGTGGAGCACGGCCGAGTAGCGCAGCAGCTTTCAGCCAAGCAGGTGAAACTGTGACAGCAGCTCAATCAGCTGAGCCCAAGGTGCGTCACTGGAGCCCGGTGAAACTTTTTAGTTCCTCTTGGCTTTATCTTGCCCTGTGCATCAGCATGTACAAACCAATTTAGAAACATAAGTCTGCCTTATAATGGGGGTGCCAAAGCGTATCGAGGTGAATTTACAACTTGCTCTTGGAAACGTGTGACTGAACGCAGGGCAAGACAAAACAAAACGTCTACATATAAAATCTCAACTTGGGTTGTTGCAACACATTGCATTAAACTGACACGCAGTCGTCTTTGCTCACTTTTTCCTGCGAGCTGCTGGTGGACCAGTGGAAAAAAGTGTTTCCTTGCTTCCAAAAGACGGAAATCGGGATGTTTGAATAATTCCCAGACACAAAAACGCTAATGGAGTGCCATTCGTCACTCATGCTCAGAGTGAAAACTCAGTTTTTTGCTCCTTAAGGAGTAAAAAACATTCTGAACAAAAAGTACTTAAAAACTGCTGCTGAATTTAGTGGGGGTTTTTTTAGTGTAGATTTGCTTCAGTTTGTGTCGGAATCACAATAAATGTTAGTTTTATAAAGATTGTTATTTTAACAGCAGCAGAAATGATTATTTTCAAATGTAAAGAATTGGCTGATACGACATTTTTACTTCAGATTTTTTCTTTTATTATTGTGAAACCAATATTTTTAACCGACACTTGGTGAGAATATGTCGGCTCACGTAATTGCATCAAGCACTTGAAGGCAAAATAGGGAAGTGAACTGATTGCTCCTGCAGATTGAACAGAACAGTTTTGTCATTGGGTTTCACTGTGCCCTTCTCACAGCAATGAACCTCTCGGCTCACTGTGTAAGATGATGCCGCGTCAGCGACTGCTGTCTCCCTGCAGTGATGGACACAAACCCTGCGTCGTGCAGAAAAAACAGCTGCCTCGTGTCCTCCGGGGGGGTGTCCCGTTGAGGTGGGAGGAGAAGCTTTGGAGTCATGATTGCTGTTTGTAGAGGGATTCGAGCGTCAGCACAAGACCTCCTCATTGTGCTTTTAAGTAGGGCATTTTGACAGCAAGATGTACGACTTGATCACATGTTATCCTCTCTGGAGAAAATTATATTGTCAGTGTAAGCCACAAAACTACCTGCATTGTGGTAAATTAGCTCTGACAAAGGCAATTGTCAAATAAAAATAACCTAAAATGTTACTTTGATGCTTTTTTTATGCACTTCTCAATTTGCAGAACCCTAGATTATTGTTCTCCCGCAGCTTGTTGTAGATGGTTTGAATGTCACAGAACATTTTGAACATTTTTGTTTGATAAAGTTGGTTGCACTGCGGTGTGATGTGTTTCAGCATCATTCCTTAAAGCATAATGTTCTTCCGGCTGGCTTGCAAAAGTATTTATACCCCTTCAACTACTTAGCATTGGTTATGTGATTCACAAACTTTTGATACATCTTACGGAGATTTTACATCAAACTAATCCAGAATAGTTGTGAAGTTTTTGAAAGATTCTTACAAATATAAATGTAGAATTGTGGCATGATTTTTTTGTTCAGTCTCCTTTAAACTATTACCGCTGAATAAAATTTGGTGCATCCGGTTTCCTTCAGAGGTCTCCTACTTTAAGATAATCTATACGTGTGATTTTCCCAATTTTATTTAAGAAATTATGAAAATATAATTTTCCTTACACTTTGCTGGTTTATGCTGTTTTAGTCACTAATTCTCATGAAATCACAGCAAAATGCATTCAACTGTGCAGTCATAATGTGACAATTATTAGAATAGTTGTATGGGTATGAATATTTAGACAAGCCTTTGAACATCATGTCAGAATTCATTTTTTGACTGTGTTACGTGGTTTCTCTGATATACCTTCGCATTTGTGCTAAACTAATTTCAAATGTTATTTGTTCATAATCGCAAATAAAGTTGTTAAACATGTTTCTATGGAAAACTCTCACATAAAACGTTGTTCCACTTAAACCACCATTTAAGTTGTATTTGGTTTGTACTGTTTCATTGATTCATTTTATTTGGCCTTCTTGTTTGCACTGAACTGGTTTCTTCCCTCTGAGAACATTTGCTTTGCCTGACCAATCTAAACACTTTCTCCTGTGTGTTTAACAAGTAAAGAGACTCTGGCGTTATATTTTGAGGGATGGATACGATTTTGTGTTTACAGAGACTGTATAAATACAGCGCACTCATTGCAGCAGACTTCCTGTCTTCAGTTCCACCAAGCAAAAGCAATCAGATAAGATAAAGATAAGAATGTGTCTCGTCCTTCTTATGAAAAGCCTCAGAATTTGCTCAAATGTGCAGGAAGCTGGTGCCAGACATTAAGAAAAACGTTGTTTACTTTTGCTACCACTATCAGCTCCAGTAACTGATAGTGGGTTTCTTAGGAATCCAACATGTTGATATATGAACTTCTCAGAAGTAATTTTTATGAGTTGGGGGTTCCATTTAGATGCAGTGCGTTGCAAAAGTACTCTCACCTTTTGCCACGTTAAAACCACAAGCTTCAATGTATTTTACTGTGATTTTGTCTGGTAAGTAGCATGGGGTGGAAGGAAAACTATGTAGGAATAAGATTAGTAGCTGAGTGTAATTGTAATAAGTATTACAATTAGCTATAAATATAAAAGAAACAGAGACATTCGTTATATGCACCATCTATCCTTTGGGGGTAAACCATGGGCAGGCTGCCAGTCCATCACAAAGACACAGGACAGACAATCAAGAGCAATTTCGACAGACCAATTAACCAATTAGTAATTTAAATAGTTTAAATAAATAAATAAACCAATTAACCTTTTTGGACTGCAGTAGGGGGCTGCACAGTGGCGCAGTTGGTAGAGCTGTTGCCTTGCAGCAAGAAGGTTCTGGGTTCGATTCCTGGCCCCAGTCTTTCTGCATGGAGTTTGCATGTTCTCCCTGTGCATGCATGGGTTTTCTCCGGGTACTCCGGTTTCCTCCCACAGTCCAAAAACATGACTGTTGGGTTAATTGGCCTCTCCAAATTGTCCCTAGGTGTGAGCAACAGACTGGCAACCTGTCCAGGGTGTATTCCGCCTCTCGCCCAGAATGTTAGGTGGAGATAGGCACCAGCACCCCTCCCAACCCCACCAAGGGACAAGGGTGTAAAGAAAATGGATGGATGGATGGATGGATGGACTGCGGTAGGAAGTGGGGAAAAAAAACATGTATGAAGGTGGAAAACATGCAAGCTTCATTGGCACAAAATAAAGCCAGGTTAGTGTAACAGGCCAAGGTTTTTGCAACTTCTCAGTGGATTAAATAAATAAACAGCCAACCATGTGTGTAGTATTTCCTATGTCATAAAAGAATCACCAAAAATAATGGTAGTTGGCATTAAAGTTGCATAAATTAACAGCATACCTTATTTTGTTTAATTTTCATAATTCGTCGTCTATTTGTTTTAATAAAACACCAACAGGTGGCGCGCTAATTGCATTCTTCAAAAATGCCTGGAAGGTCAAGCAGTCTGAGCGCGTGCGTGAGGCAGCGTGAGGGACTGCTGGCGCACGTGCGAGGATGAACCGAGTGCGCATCGTGTGCGGAAGTAAACAAGGCAGACGGAGCTGAGTATAACCAAAACTTTAATTCAAGTACGTGAGACCATGGAATTGTAACTCTGAGATATGACACTTTTAAAAACCAAATGCCGTCACAGCAAAGCCCATAAATCATTCATTAGCTGGATATAATTTACTTCAGCTTCTTTCTATTGACCTAAATTAAATTTTTCCGAGGCAACCGCTGTTGATGGTTATAAAAATGAGGAGAACCACCGTTATGCGCTCGTCAAGGCTCCCAGATGGACTAAGAAAGTAGCAATAAAAATGCAGCCGGGCATCACCGACTGAAGGAGCATTTTCATTGCCCCGGTGGAGCTGCTGCCATATCATCAAAGTTTCTCAGGCGGTAACCCGCAGCTCCAGCTGGAGGAGAGAAATCACTGCCCCCAGAGCCAAGAAGACACCGGAGAGAGGGCTGGATTTAAAACCCGCCCCCCGGCGGGATCTCGTTCCCCCCCTGAAAAAAAGAAGAAAAAAAAACCTCCCATTTTTCTCTCTCACTGTGTCTGTTTCTCACTCACTCTTCTCTCTCTGTCTTTCCCTCTGTCCCTCTCTCTTCCTCTACCTTTATCCCTCGCCTTTCGCCGTCTCCCCCCCACCACAAACATGGATCTCTCGGCGAGGTGTTTGTTTCTTCTATCATGTCTCGGCGTGATATTGGCGATCGATTTGGAGGCGATTGATCCGGGCTACTATGTGGAGCCCAGTGCCACATCAGAGGCGATCGACTACAAGGATCCCTGTAAAGCTGGTGAGATTTCGTCCCCCCTCTCTGTTTGGTGTTGTACGTTTTTGACGAGATTTTCCTCATTTGAGAGAAGGTAGAAACATGCCTCTCGCGCAGACCGAGCAGGAAAACGCTTTTAGTGGAGATGACAGCAGTGAATGTAGTTTTTAGCAGGATCTTGAGAACATTGTGTGCAATTGTTTTGTGAATGGCATAGTTTCTGCAGTTTGAAACATTTGAAACCGTCGGATGAAAACACTTTTTTTTTTTTTTTCTGAAAAGAGTTCAGATTTCATCTGCAGAGCCATGAAAAGTTTTTGTTTTCAGTGCTAGTTGAAAAGTTGCTGCCTTATCTCTGAGAAATGTCAAGATCTTCTAGATTTTACAGTTTATGGTTCTTGATCTGTTTAAAAATCTGATGATTTTTGGACTTTTATATTAAAACTTCATCTCCCTTTCACCCCCCCCCCCTTCTGGACAAATAGTCTTTTTTCCCCCACCGTCTGTTTCACACAGCCTCTAAAAAAAGTGGAGGAGGGGAAAAAACAGAGTACAGTGGAGCTTAAATATTATGCACACATAATTCTCTTAACTCGCACACCACAGTATAAACATGTTTATCTTCTACTTCCAGCAGACAGACCATTGAATTGTCCTAAAGATACCCGAGATGCCATTGTAAGCTTTTTTTCCTCTCCTTTTTTTTGTAATCTGAACTCACTGTCTTGCCAAATCCCTTCGGGGAGAGTTTGAGCAGATTGTGTTTTCCATCTGGTAAAAGTATTCAGGTTACGGACACAGAGAGCTGGCTTCAGTCAAAAATGACCTCTGATGTCCTGGAAGTACTTCCCAGTTGGGAATTTAAATTTTCTTTTTGATGTGTCAGCTCAGTACAGAGCACATTTCACGCTGCCAACTCGGTTACCCAACTGTCTTTTTTTTTTTTTTCTTCTTCTTCTTTTTTAAAATCGTTCCTCATCTGTCCAAGAATATACGCTGGACGTAAAACTTTTTGGAACTATTGCAACTGTGCGTAAACACGACAAAGGTCAGACTCCAGTTGTTCGGTGTGTCATGTTCAAGTCATTAAGTTGTTGCTTCCTGCGTTTACTTTGCTTATGTTGAGTCAGCCGAAGATCAGATTCATCGGACACTTGTGCTTGATGCTCTGTGTGATGAGTGTAGATTTTTTTTTCTCTGATTTAGTTTAGGACTAATTGTTGATGTTACAGCTCTGTGTCTCAGCAGGGACATTCCCACTACACGATCACTAGAGGTGACTGCTGTTTATCTTGGCAAGGACGTTATCATCAATTACAGCTCAGTTTGTCCAGGGCGTCATTTCGCCATACTGCAGTTGTTTTTCACGGTCTTCCTCAGGGCGCGCCTGCAGGCAGGTGGTTGAAAGATGGTCACCCATATAAACTTCATCCGTCCATCTCTTCCGACCCTTGACCTAAGGTCCTCCTGCCTGAGTCTATTTTTTCCAGCATTCATCCAGAACAGAGTGTGCATGGTGGCCATTCTTGGATTATTGATTTTTTTTTTCTTTTTTTTCCTCTTCTATTTTTCCCATTTGTCTCACCTCGCTGTACTCGGTCTGTTTGATCTTTCTCTGTGACTAGGGGTCAGCATTTCATGTTGCAGTCCTTCCACTTAGGGAAATGCTATATTCAGGGGAGGTGGGAGACCAGCTTTTCATTAATTGTTGTGTAAATTAGCTGATGCTTAAGGTTTCAAGTTTGTTCCTGGAATTTTTTTTTTTTTTTTTGCAG
Organism: Poecilia reticulata; assembly: GCF_904066995.2. Taxonomy (NCBI): domain Eukaryota; kingdom Metazoa; phylum Chordata; class Actinopteri; order Cyprinodontiformes; family Poeciliidae; genus Poecilia; species Poecilia reticulata. The sequence continues at coordinate 13,348,106 of NC_088838.1, forward strand.
TGGCTATTTACCTAAAGTAAGGCATGACTAGGAGGAGATTAGATAATACAAAATCTTGAATAATACAAAATCTAATGCTTTTATTTTAAAAAAAGAAAACCAAAAATGCTGCAAAAATAAGGTTACATAATGAACTTCGGGTTATGTATTCTGTTTATGTATTATTTTAATTTAGTTACACAAACTTTAATAATAAAAAAAATAGGGTAGCAGTTTTCAAGTACTTATTTTTTCTGAATATTATAACCTTTTGGCATTTTGCTCTTTAGAAACTAACACTAATACGCAGAGGTGACATTAGCTGGTTAAATAGTCTCTCTATTCAGCCAACAGTTGGTTACTTTGCATACAACCAGTAGCTTTTTAAACATTACCTTAATAAAAGTGATTTTTAATTCTCCTTCAGGTCCTCGACTGTCCTTGTTTTTCAAGAATAGGAATTTTCTCATAGCGATTGAAGTGTTGTAGCCTTCTTTCATCCAGCTGACCATCAGTGTACAGCAACACTTGGGGAGGGACCGTGCTGCGTTACTTTACACAGTCAGAAAAAAAAAATACAGCTCAGCCTGGCACTTATTAGAAACTTTTTGCAATTTCGAAACTGTGATATTTAAAACATCCATACATGTGTTGTGGATAGTTAATCCTGTTTTGTCAGACTATAGATTAGAGCTATTCTGTCTTGAACTTTGGGGTCTTCAGCCTTAGAGATCGGGTTTGGAGCTCAGAGTAGAGCTTCCGCTCCGCCGCGTCAAAAGGGGACGCTGCTTCTACTCGTTGAAATGAGCTAATTGAATGAAGCTAAGGCAGTTCAGGCCTCTGAATACCTCCTTGGTATTTGCTCATAGCACATCCTATTCACCTCTTAGAGATTTTCCAACCAGGTCCGACTGGAAAGGGATGCAGAGGAAGACATGGGCTTTTCTGGAGGAAGTGTATCTTTTGGAGAAATAAATGAATAAATATGAATTGACCAGTAAATGGCTAATAATATGGAGAAATGCTAGCTTGTCAGATCAAAGTAGAAAGGATTATATTTCCTAATATTAAAACTACCAAGTTGTCATTGCATCTCCATCATGACGGAGAGATGCACTGACTGAAGCAAGCAGAGCACTAAGAGTAAACTTATTGAATCAATGTATGTCTAAAACCAGTGGAAAATGCCTTGTTTTTGCTGAATTCACAACTTGGCCGTGTCCCAGGAAGTCATTTAAGACTCTAACAAGCCTCTAATATTAGACCCACTTACTTTCACAATTAAAAATGGATGAGAAGCAGACATGCTCGTTGTGTTTTTCTGCTCAGATGATAATCGGCCGGGTCTCGGTGGTTTGACTTATGTCTCGATTCAAAGTGCAGACATCGTAATATACTTAAGATTCCTGTGACAGGGCTGGCTGAGCCTGTGCATCGGAGCCTCTGTGCCGCCGTGGCTGGAGCCACAGACGGGTCAACCTCACAATCCCATCCCTCGCTCGTGCAAGGGCTTTTTTCTTTTTTTTCCACAAGCCTCAAGCTCTGTTCTCTGATTGGCTAAAGCACTTCACACAGACAGTCATTCACCTTGTGCCAAGGACTTGCAAGGCCAGCCACACTCTGCCATGCCAGCTCAGGTGAGGTGAGTATAGGCCATTCATGAGGGATCCTGGCAGGTTCAAGCCTTTCCTTTCAGACAGAGCTTATGTCATTCCTAACGCCATTCACTGCTGGTCATAAACGATAAATTTTGTTGTCTGTGGAAAGCTTTGATGATTGTTCAAATAGCATGGCTGATACAGGGGAACTGCACACACACAGACCCTAGGTTCCTACTTTGGGCTTAAAATATGGCTAAGTGGTTACTTTCCTTTTTTGAGTCCCAATAAATTTGAAAAAATTAAAAAGAATGAAGATGCAGGGTTAGTGGTGTGGTGTTGACCAATTACAAATCATTTATTTAAAAATATAAATTTTAATCTCTCACCTGGCAGTAGCAGTTTTTGCCGATTCCACTTTCTCACGAAGAACACTAAATTACAATAAAATATATATATTTTTTTGCTTTCAGATAAAAAGCTACCTGCCAGTGTTAAAAGTTACAATTAACCTGCATTTTCCTGACTTTTCTTTGCTCCTGCATCACAGTAACATGAGCTTAATCATCACAGATATTAAAATAGACCCGAGGATTTGGTATGAAGGGCACTCAGGGTCCATCCAATTGTTCAAATGTATTGTTAACATGCAGAGCTTGAATGCATGGCACTTGAAATGTATTCGCCTATCCAGTATTCCATCCAAGCAGCCTTTGGTGTATTGCAGTCACGGCTGCGATTTAATCTATTATAAAGCTCAAATTTCTATAGTAAGATAAAATATTTTCAAAAACTAGCCAAAGTTATAGAGCTGTGTCTCTCTCCATTCCTGGAAATCTGCAAACAAAGCAAAATCCTGCAGGTTGTGGGACAAAGGTATCTGTTCAAATTAAAGCCATCTGAAAAGCATTTTCAAATACATTCTTTGCTCTTTTTGTTTGACAAGTTATAGCTTTTTTGCTCAACTTGAAATGTTTTCTACAGGATCATTTCAAAATAAGAAACAGCTGGGTCCAAGCTAACATTTGAGACGAGAAAAGCTCTGATCTAGGGTTGCTTTTCTTGCAACCCTAGATTGCAAGAAATTGTTAAATTGATTTATTGGGAAAATGGAAGAGCCTTAAGCAACTATTCCAGTGTAATTAGTTATTAATTATTCACTACCCACACCTTTAATAACTTCGACTGTCTATAGAAACTTACATTAGCATTTTGCACAATTACCAGAGAAAGTATGGGCCTCTGTGTTGGCCAATCACAGATCAGGTCTAGTCAAGCGTAAAATTGTTCAATTTCGATACATGGCTAATATCTTCGTGCATCTCTTAAAAAAACAAGCAAAAAAGTAAACAATAAATAAATAAAAAACTCAGACAGAAAGTCATCCAAATTCACAAACGCATATTGCTGAGAAAAGCAGAATACCTTTCAGATTAAGGTTAAAGGGAGTTTATGAATAGGTTGGAGCTTTTAATGGCCTAATATGGGGTATGAGTCAAAAGACAGAATTAGCTTCATGACATGTCAGCAAGTTTTGTAAAGACCTGCTCATTAAATGTTCATTCCACTCAGGTGTGCTGGAGCGGGGATTCATCCAAAAGTTGCTGCAGACCTCTGGTGGTATCATGATGAAGCATCACCAGTGTCAGGACAAGAAAGAAAAACAATCTTACTTACTTAAACTGAAATGTTATGCTTTGAAAAGTATGTGACAATTAAAACAATCAAAACATTAAAACTGGTGCTCAGTGAAAAACGTTACAATATTTTCTGATAGAGATGATCGTCTATCTTGCGCGTCCAGAGATGGACGAGTTGGCGATGTCCACATACCCCACATTCTGTTCCCCAATAGCTTTATGTCTTATGTCCTTATTTAGATCTTTGGGGAAAAAAATGGCAGCTGGAGACAGATGTTGCTTGTTATCCAGCTTCTTCCATCCTGTCACGCTCTGGCAGGGTGATGGGTCTCTGTTCTGCTGGACTGCTGCAGGATTGGGCCTTTAAGCAACACTTAAGCAGATGCTTTTCTTTTATTGTGGAATGCAGCCTCTGTAGCTGAGCCCAAGCTGAGTGTTGAGTTTTTTGTTGTTGTTTTCTTTACATGACAGGACCCCTGCCTCTTCCCTCTCTGCAGGGTTCGGGTGATTAGGGAGCTGATCCATTGGCATGGTCTCAGTGCATTAGTTAGAACAATATGTTTGTCGTCAGAGCTAAGCAATAAGTAATCTTGCATAACGCTAATACCAAGTCTGGGTGTGGAGCTGAAGTAGCAACAACAGTTTTGGGTGTGCTAATTGAAGGGCTTTGAGGATGCCCGTTCAGTGCACTGCTTGATTCATAGACCAGATTAAAAATTTACTTTAGATTTGCTCTCTTCTCTCTTAATGCTTTGCAAATATGCACTTGTTAGCTTCATAACCCGTAATTGCGAAACCAGGTTTAGGGGAAAATCTCTAAAAAGGTCATGCTGAATTATTCATCCCTGCAGACGACCTCAGATAGTGTGCGACAAATGATTGGCAGGCTGATGAATCGTTGGAGGGAGTTCGACCGGCAGCGGAGTGTATCAGTAATCGGCAGCGGCGGTGACAATGAGCTGGGGAATCCAATCTGCTAATGGGCTTGATGGAGTGTGAAGTGTTAAAGGTGAGGCAGTCTCTTGCTGTGCGCCCTTTTAACTGAAGCCGCTCTTTATTTTGTCAGATGGAAGCTGCCGTGTGGTGACAGTAGCTCCAGCTGTGGTTGCTGAGGCGTTGGGCTTTATTAGAGAATAATTACTTCACTCTCCAGCTGATGTCTGTGACTTTGCTGGAGCCATTCTCTTCTAATTATACCACAGCTACCTTTTAAAAATGAGCTGTGTGGTTACACAGATTTTCTTTCTTTTTTTTTTTTTGTTTTGCTCTCCTGCCTCGAGCTCAAATTGTGGTGTTAGGAATTGTCAAGGTAAGCATTCTTTGCAGAAATAACAGCTGGTGTTGTTTTTACAGAGGAGAGAGGTACCGGCTTAACACGACAGCAGCCCTGCATGAAACAATTCATCATATCCAAGTTAGAGTTGCGTTGCTTCTGAGAAAGTTTGACTCGAGAAAGTTATGCTTTGCAAGTTTTGTTGCGTGAAAAGTTCACAAAATCTTCAGGTAAATGGCAAACAAAGACCTCCTGGTGAACCTCTTAAGACCAAATGAGTGATACTCACCCTGTCATCACATGGTAATCACCCAAACGCAATACGATGTCGGCCTCTGTAGGAATTCAAATCGCTGCGTTTGTTTCCAAACATGAGCCGTGAAAGGCGGCGCCATTGCATTGTGATGCATTTAGGGTTTCCGTCGGTTCTGGGAAAAGGCCGTCCAACTGTCCTCCCCACCCCGGGGCCCCATAAGCTCTGCCTCCCAATGGAGCTGCTCTTCCAAATATAGGCCGATATTTAGTGTCTATAGCAGCTTAGTATTGATGTTGGTGCAGGTTTCCGCAGCAGATGTCCCAGTGCGTGATTCCCCTGATAGAGATTTATGGGAACGGTCCTGGAGCGTCTGACGGCCCGGAGGTCAAGGAAAGGGCGTTACACAAATCAATGGGATTAATATGATTGAGTTCTGATGGGTAATCCTTCTGGCTGTGGTGAAGCCGACAGAGATGAGCGGGATTATGGTGGTTTAGATGAACAAAAATAAAATAAATAAAAACACTGGTGGACTTTGGTTTTGCGTAATCTAAATTCCCTTCTCTAAAGAAGAACTTCCACCCTTCTGCTGTTTTTCTAATTACAGTGTACACATATTATCATTTTCATACCCGCAGCTGGTGACATCTACGTGATGAATAATGTTTGGAAAGGGATCCAGCTCTGCACTCTCCTGTGATCACTTGCCATCTGCCACATTAGCTTGGCTATAATCTACGGTGCGACACAGCAGTGTCATTGTGTTTGCGCTTCACGTTATTACACGGCCCCTGTATCTAGTTTATCGCATTTCTCCACAGCCTGGCCTCAATCCCAGCACTGCACCGAGAACAAAAAGATTCCTGAAACCGTGTGTCTGTGGATAATTAAAGCCAGGAGACAAGGGGATTAATTCATAATCCCTGTGAGTTTTTTTTTTTTCCGTAGACCTGCAGCGCTGTCTCTACGACGACCACTGCACCCGGGGGGAAATGGGCCCTCGGTGTTAACCGGGCTGTACATTATCACTCTTTACTGTTTAAGTTTGCACTCATTTCAGTCTCTTCATCACTGGTAGAACCATTCACCTTACGGAGAACGCTTGTGCTTTATTTGGACAGAGCTTGCAAAAGTATTCTATATATGTCCCTTTTATATATATATCCCTTCAATTTCACATCTCATTCTGTTATATTACTGTATTTTATATGGGGGGGAGGGGTTCATGTGTTAAACCAACACAAAGGGCCACATAATTGTGAAGGGGAAGTAGTGCATTAATCAAATAAAGAGCCAATGGTGCTAAGGTTGCTGTTGAGGAGCTGCTGAAAGTTAAAATCTAAAGTCTCGTTTGATGTTTGCCACGAGCCAGTAGGAGATTTTAAAGTGCTTTTAGTCGAGCTAAGTTTTCTCATCCTGCATCTCATATTTGTAATACAATTCTGAATAACTTCAGTTCTTTTGAAAATTAAAATATGACGACCTAGAAGCCAGAGATGTCATCATAACTACATTAAAGATGTACTTTTACATTTTCTAAGCAGCATCTGATTGTTTTTATTTTTGTTTTGGACATCAGAGTGCCAGGGTGATGAGAGATGGAAAATTCACCAATTGGCTTCAATGTCACACATAGGCTACTCGTAATAAATATATCATCCAATTTTTTTAAAAGCAGACTGGACTGAGCCAAGTAGGCGACAGAGCTAACATGGTCAGTTCAGACGAGGTCAAACGTAAACTTGTTAGGCTTCACTCAAAATGCTACATGCGGCAGAAGCAAACACACCAAACACGCCTTCAGTAGAGTGACACATGGTGGTGGTGGCAGCATCAATCTGTGGGGATGTTTTTCTTCAGCTGAGACAGAAAAGTTGGTAATTGTTGATGGGAAGATGGATGAAGCTGAAGTTCTGTGAGAAAAGCTGAGTGGCTCAGTCAAAGTCCAGACCTAAATCCAACTGGGAATCTGTTGCAAGACTTGAAGATTGCTGTTCACAGATGCTCTCCTTCCAGTCTGACTGAGCTTTCCCAAAGAAATGACAAATAGTTCTGGCTCTGAGTGTGCAAAGCTGGTAGCAAATACTTAGATATAAATGCTATTGAATAATTAATCTATTGAATAATGTGTGATAACACAATCTCTTGGGGGGAGTAGGGGAACACATATGGTTCCTTATTTAATCACTTCATTGAATACTGTTCAACATTTCAGAGATTTCTTCTCTACACGTGCAGCTCCGGTACTCTGTTCATTTCAGCTTTTCTTGGAATCAAAGGACTTTAAGATAAAAAAGAAAATTTTATTCTGCAGGGACCCCATCCATCCTTTGTAGAATAACATCTGGTCGCTTCTCCATGTGATTTTTTTTTTTTTTTTTTTTGAAGATTGCTCTATGAGCGCTGGCTGCCTGCAGTCAGGTTTGTGTCTCAGATTTGGTCATTTACTGTTCTTTGAACCACTTTACCTCTGGAATTCAGACCCGTCCTCCATACATGCCCCCTCTTGCGCCTTTTCTTATTGCTGTCATTAACCTCTTATCCTTTCGTTATGTGCTACGTCCTCTGTAGCTTGCAGGGTGGCTGGAAGTTGTTTGCATTGAACAAAGTTGATTCCAGAAAGTTTTCATCACACTTCTTCGGTTTAAAGGGACTTCAGCCAGATTTTTCTCTCCATTTCATTCTTCCTCTCTCGACGTGGACCATCTGTGTCTCCATGTGCAGATAGTCGAGCACAATTTGGTTTGCAAATGCATGGATTCTAAGGCATTAATCAATCAGCCGGGGTTTGGAATTTTCCAATTTTCCTAAAATTGGTTGATTGATGAGCGGTAGGTCTGGATTTTTATTTTAGTTTCCGTCTGTTCATTAAGTATATCAAAACTCCTACAATTTTCAGTCAGTAAATCCCACAACCAACTGTATTCTAATGTAAAATAAAAGAAAAGGTTGGGGACAAATTCTCTGATATTTAAATGGGGATGATTCTGTAATTGATTCATTTTCAGTTTGATTCAGGACTCCTCTACTTAGAAGAGGTATAGCATCTAAACTACGAAGTAGGATATTAAATAAAACTTCATTGAAGTATCTCTACTAAAACTTAACCAAATACAATAAATTGTCCACATGTGTGTGTTTGGCAGTGGAGAAAGCTTGTGCAAGGGCGACATTATGATTAGGACAACTACCAAAGAGCACCTCATTAACCCAAATTTAATTGCACCCCTGGGTTTTTCTGGCTTTCCACCAAACTGACTGACCAAACAGGCATGCAGAGACCTGTCATTTTCCACTTTGCTGCACATCTGCCTTTCCTATTCAGAACCGTGCTGTGGGCAGAGGGGATGTGTCTCTTTCCACTAATTTCTTCTCTACTAGATGTCCTCTACTTTTCAGAAATGAATCGTCTGCCCTCGCCCTTCCTCCCCTTTCCACGTTCCTAGAGAAAACTCCCCCACCTTCTCAAACCAAACTCCTGCATACAAACTGAGCCATAAATCCTGAAAACACGCTGCTGTTAAAAGCCTGTAAACTTGAGCACCCCGTCTCTGTGGCGAAGGCTTCAGCAAAGGAGCGCTTAGTAGGAAATCTAATAGCTCACATTCCTCATAAAGTGGGACTGTTTGGTTATTTTCCACCTCCTTGGCCTAATTAAAGAGCTGCTACTCGTTCAAGGTGCCCCATATCCTTCCAAGGAGGCAATGTCAGCATGTCATTGTTTCACATAGTGCCGAGAAAATTTATTTCCCCACTTACAGATTTTCTTGGGGTTGTTTCTCTTCAGATAATCAAACCTCCTTTTGTTAAATCTTGATCTTACTGTAATGAACCACTTTACTGTGCAGTTTCGCTAGCACTGTAAATCAAATCTGATCATTAAATCATTAACTCAAATCTGTTGAATCATCAAGTCACTTATCCTTGAAGCATGAACTAGGACAAAAGAACACACTTCTTGTGGAATTTCAAGAAAAATTTGTTTTAAAGAAATTCAAGAACTATAAGGAACAAATACATCAGCATGTGTCGGTCTGCTAAACGTCACCAAGCCTTTTCTGTAGCTTTTTGACTCCTGAAAACTATTATCAAGAAGCCGTAGAACAGTGGAGAACCTTCCTAGGGGTGTCGACTGACCAAAATTACCCCAAGAACACAATGACTGTTTATTTAGGAAGAACCCAGAACCTCATCTGAAACCGTCCAGGCCTCGCTTGCCTCAGAAACCATGAAAAAGTCCAGCCATTAGTTTGTCACCTTAAGCTCAAGTATGCTTATTCAGCAGGATGACGATCGAAGGACCGTCATGGCTCCGAAGCCATCCATCTCTGGATGGCTCATTAACAGAACAAAAAACACCTCAAAATAAAGGTTTTATATTGGCCTAGTCAAAGTCTGGATTTAAATCCAACAGAAGTGCTGCATCATCACTTAAACAACTTGTTTGCGCTCAAAAACATTCTAATGTGGCTTAATGTAAACAATTCTGCAAAGAGTAGACCAAAAGGTATCTTATCTAGATCTCTCAAACACACTACAAGGGTGTCACAACCAGTAGGGGGAGATTACTTTCTCACACACAGAGAGATTGCTTTCATTAGATTTTTTTTTCCTGAAATGTAAAATTGGTTGCTATTTGCTTTTGGGTTTACTCAGGTTGTCTCCGTCTGATTTTTAATATTTGCTTGATCATCTGAAACATTTAGGTATGTCCAAAATGTCTGACTGTACCTGATTCTGATGCTTCTTCTTCACCAAGCTAAGGTGTTTGAAGATATAATGTTAATTGTTTGCTGGTTAACATCTAAGCTGAGTTTCAGCACCAGTGTTGCAGAAAGCAATGCAATTCACATGGCGTGTAAAATGTTGCTCTCTTTTCTTCCTGTAGCTGAACCGAGATACGGCTGCCCTGGAAACCAAAGCAACACACTGCTGACCCACAGCTCTAATTTTATTTCTCTGCAAGGAAAGCGTAAACAGAACTGAGTCAAATAAAGAAAAGTGTATATTCGCATCTGTGTGCCTTGACTGCGTGCAGCCTGCTCGATCTGAAGTGACTGAGTGATGCCTCGCTCTGTTTTAACCCCGATTCTGTTTGTCTGTTTCAGCTGCCTTTCTGGGAGACATTGCTTTGGATGAAGAGGACTTGAAATCTTTTAAGGTGGACCGAATCATCGATTTGGCTCAGAGAACCGTCCAGACCATAAATCACACAGATGCAGGTAATGACAGTAAGAACCCACTGGACTAAAGAGACAAAATGGCAACAATGTTTGGGATCATTGCTCTAAATCAAATTGTGTGAAATAACCATAATTGCTACACTGCTGGTTTCTGCCTGTGGCATTGTGTTGTCTGAGGACATCCTGCTGCATCTGTCAAGCCACTCAGATCCTCTCCACCCTGCAGCTATGTGTGTGTGTGTGCCAGGTTTTTATATCCTTATGGGAACCTATTTCTGTCTACAATGTGGGGTTATGTGGATCATTGCTCCTGGTGGGGACATTCTCTTGGTCCCCATGATGGAAATTGTTGTTTTTGGGTTGGTGGTTAGGTCTGTGATGGTTAGGTTTAGGGTGATGGTTAAGGATAGGATTATGGTAAGGGTTAGGCTGTAGAAATTAATGGAAGTCAATGTGAAGTCCCCACAAGTGATGAAAACACGACTGTGTGTGTTTTAAGCCCTCTTTAAATGTGCCTAAAGACGGGTTATCGGCACACATTGCTACACCTCTAAGATGAAGTTTAAGAGTAATTGCAGGGCTTTGTGGAGCTGAATAAAAAATAACAGCTGTGAGTCAAAGCAGACCAGAGGCTTTGCTGCTCTGTACGATCCAGGCGAACAGGAACCAACAAGTGTGTCCAAGTCGGCGTCTGTGTTTGAACAGGGCTAGTTTGTTGTTCTTTTGATTTTGCTAAAAGGCATGTAGAGCGAGAGGGACTCGTTGAAAGATTAAGAATATATTGCAACATCTTAAAATATTACCTTGAGGGTTGATTTGTGGCGTGAACGGGAATCCCTCAGTCACAGAACTGGAGCAGAGACAGACTGTCCGTACGCAAGAGAGCTGGTTAGTCACAGCACATTTCATTTTTATGTAGTGAAAAGCTACTCTAATTTTCAGAATGAGCATCTATCAGCTGCAGTTTTCCATTAAAATACATCAAAATGTGGGAGCAGCATTTCGTAACAGTAATGTTTCGTGGCTTGCTGTTAGCATTAGTCATTTTACTGTCTACAGTACTAATGCCCCTAGAACGTCTCCGTATTTTAAAGTGGAATGTCATGCAACAGACCAACATACACTACTGCATCACTGTGTTCAGGTTACTTATTAATGCAGGAAGTGTGATGTGCATTTGAGTTTAAATAAAATCCAGGGTTGTCCATCTAAACTGTACAGAAGGGAATTGGAGCCACTTTAAACTCAGAATGATGGTTATAGTCTCGGAGTTTTCTGATATCAAAAATCAAAATTCTGAGGAAAAAAAAAGTCAGAAAACTTTTTTTTTTTCTAGTGGCCCTAATTTTCTGTATAATTGACAGACTAAGAAAGCCCACCATGTGTTGACATTTTAAAATGTATGTGGATGTAATGTAGCAGGATGTAAACAAGTTCAAGCAGCCTGATTTAAGACAGTAAGTGAAATTTGGAGAACAATTTCCTGTGTTTTTGACACTAAATGCATAAAGGACATGATATGTACGAAATAGATTTCACGCTTCATCAGTTGCATATAATAATAGTATTAATAACAATAATAAAAAAACGGCTATTACAATTGGTTTTTGTCCATGCTTTGTCTCTGCATGTTTTATCAGTGAACTGAGATGATTTGCCTGTTAACATTTTTCCACAACGTGTGCACAAGTGAACGTGCTAATTGTTCTCACCAGGCGGCCAGCATGGATTTCTGCAGACTGAGCTGCAGCAGAATAGATTTGTCCTTTACAGATTGTATAAAGGACAAATCAAATTGAAAGGAAATCAGGAGTTTCATAGTGCTTCTAAAGCTGCTGCTACAAATGAACAATCTCATAAGGGATGACCCAGCCCTTTGTGAAGATTTAAGTCAACAGTGACAGTTTTGATTTTGTGGTGGATGAGAAAAAAAAAGAGACAAAGGGGCGTTTGTCTCGTTAAAATGATCCCTTTTTATCAACAACTCTAGGATGGGAAGAAATACTGTAATTGGCTTTCTCAGCAGTTTTTCAGTCTTGCTCATCAGACTCCCATCAGTTTCCCCTCCTACACAGAATACTGCATTTTTTTTATTATTTCTTCTGTTTCAACAATGTGTTGTTTTCTCATGAGGTTATTCAGAGTCAATTTTTAAAAGATTTTTTAGGACTAAAAAAACAAACATAATCACACATTCTCTTCAATCCATTACGCTGGGATTTTATGACAAACACAAAATAATGCGTAATTGTGAAATGTAACAGAAATGACTCAAGGTTTTTTAAATTTTTCTTTCTAATAAATATAAGGTATTGGTTTCTGCTACAATAAAATATTTTGGAGTATGTCTCTACTAGATTAGGTCATTCACAAACTGGAAATTGTTCCCTTTTTCTTTGCAGACCTGTTAGCTCTTAGGTCTGGAATTTGACTAGGCCAGTGCCATTAATGTGCTTGGACCTAATCTATTCCATCATATCCCTGGCTTATTTTAATTCAACCAAGAAGTTTGTTTCTGAAAATAAATCTCTGCACTTGATGCTCTATACAACAATGCAAAAGAAACATTACTTTGAAAAAGAAAGTGTCTTGTTGTTTGTTTTGCATTTTTATATACATAAAAAAATCACCTTGAAAGATTGTGTAAGTTGATTATTTTTTATTTTTCACAATTGCAGGACAATTTAAAAAAAATTTTTTGGTGATGTTTTGAAAATGTTAGTTTTGAGATTGGGAGGCCTCTTTTCCATTACCCTAATCTTTAGCACAGTTTCCCTGAGACTCAAGTGAAGTGGGTCACATCAGAACATTAACATTACTTCCAATCAGACGAAACATGTAGTCAATAATAAATTATTACTTTAAGCTTAGTTATGCAATTGAGTTTCCCATCCATCCTCATGATGCCGGAGAAGAAAAGGTGAAACTGCCTCAAGCTAGGTATGCTAACCTTAGTGGATGCTATTAAAAAAAACTTGAGGCTGAAATTGCTGCCAAAGTTGGATCAAAGTATAACGCTGTGAATACTTATGTAAATTAGATTTTTTTTTTTTTTTTTTTGCTTTTCTGTTTTTATTAAATTTGCAAAAGATGCAATAAAAAATGTCCACATTGTCATAATGAGGTATTTTACACAATTTGGTTTAAGGCTGCAACATAACAAAATTTGGAAAATGTGAAGCGCTGTGAATATTTTCTGGATAGACCTTATACACAGATCGAATCAGAAAAGAAATGTTTCTTTTGTTAATCTTCATTTTTAGGTTGGGGCTCGGTCTCCATGGTAACGTTCGTCTCTGGTTGAGTGACATTAAAATAGTGAAATTAATTTGCCTTCTCTCATATTAACATAAAGAAGGGTGCGTGCGAAGGGAGGAACAGTGCTGTTTGAAGAACATGCCTCTTTAATTAAGGAAAAGTCAGAATTTAAAATGAAAACTAATTACGCAGCTTGAAAGCGTCAAGGATTCAAAGAGTCTCTTTGAATAAATGCTCAATAAACTTTCACTATTGTCTCTATGGAAAGTGTTGGTTAGTTTTTGCTGGTTCAATTAATCGAAGGATTGTTTTGTTGTCTTGTTTTGTTTAAATCCACAGATTCAGTCAGTAGCAGTGATCCAAACAGAGAGGCTGCACAGCGCAGGAAAAGGGCTGCCACCTCCAGACCTGAGCGCGTTTGGCCTGAGGGGGTCATCCCCTATGTCATCAGTGGCAACTTCAGTGGTAGGCAACAACAACTGACTTATAGTGATCATTTGTAATGCTTAAGAGGTAAATTAAATCATGTTTCAGTTATTTATTTATTTATTTTTTGCCATATGATTTATCAGTAGCTATTGTAAACAAAAAGGAGAAATGTGTGGCTTATGTTAAAGGCTTTGACCTGCTCATAAAGATATTGTCAAATTCGTATTTCTGTTTAAGAATTTATAAAAAAAAGTTCTAATATTGAAGTGTTTAGTATGGTTAGTGCTGCTAGGAGAACAAAAAGAACACAATCTGAGTGTGTATTTTAAAAAGACTAAACATTTCAACAGAGGTTGAAACATAAAGTGATTAGACAGAGCACTCTTTTTTTAACCTTCCTGTTATCGACTGAAAGTCTTGCTCTCTCCCTCTGGTTTCTTAAAGCCTTTGAGCGTCTTCTGACTTCACTTAAACATCTCATTGATGCTAAAAGGTAGATACTTTTGAGTCTTCAGTGAGTAGCGGCATCCACACTGAAGAGTGCTTACCGATATTGGTCAACAATTTCCTAGTTGGAAACAGTCTTTGTTCGTTCAGCTGTGCTTTCTCACCCCCTCTGTGGTCCTTTTCAGGCAGCCAGCGAGCTATTTTCCGCCAAGCCATGCGGCACTGGGAGAAGCACACCTGCGTGACCTTTATAGAGAGGACCCAGGAGGAGAGCTATATTGTCTTCACTTACCGTCCATGCGGGTGAGTCAGTGGGGTTTTCAGCTTGCTCATGTAGGAACTTAACAATGCTCATGCTACAAGCATTCGGTATGCACAGCTAATTATTTTTGCGGGCGAGTACTCCTCCTTGTCTCCTGCTCAGCAGCCTCGTCGCTTCCCTCTGTCTGCAGTCTCTCTGCAGTCGGGGAGGTGCTGTTTAGCCCACTGACAGCTCTGAAAGTGACAGTCCTTTCAGTGAGCAGGAATTTCCGGTGCCTCTTCAATGAACTTCAGGACTTGCTGAGTGTCTCTGTGTCATTCATGGCGTACAGGACGGAGCAGAAGGAGGACATGTCCTGTCAGCGTTTTTTCTTTTCTCAGGGGAGGTGCTCATTGTGTTGTTGCTATGCGACTGCTGTCGATCTGTTTAGACACGCAAGGGTTTTTTCTTTTTTTTTTGGTTTCCTGATGATTATTTTCTCATTAAATCTTTTAAAACATACCATATTTTTAGCAAAAGAGGCCTTGGGCAACCTCAACCCACAAGCCATTACGCCATTCGCCTCTTTGGACTGATTTTTATCATTCAACATCAACAGTCCAAATAAGAGCAGATGCAGCTCCTGAAACTGAACTTCACCAGCTGACTGCGAGTTGCCATTTTTAGCCTGTTAGCTGGCCTTTCAAGCAACAAGGATGACATTATCCGCAGGCAGCGGCGGTTAGCAGTGGGAAAGCTCGACTCTGCTGCATATTCAGCAGGCCCCCATCTGTCCTGTGCAAAGTTCAAGGCGTGTCTCAAGAGAGCCCGGGCTGGCTTGCAGTAATTAGAGAGCGGCTGTCTGGCCCTCTGAGCCACGATATGTGTGCCTGTCCTGCAGACTCCCACAGTGAACCTTTCATGTCACGGTGAGGTGGAGAGCCGCAGGCAGCCAGGTTCTGGTGCCACGCTCAATTTTTATTTTTTTTATTTCTCAGGCAGATGAATGAGTGTCGCACCTGTGTGCATGCACGATGGGTCACCTTACCTGGAGGTTGTTGAGCTGTTCCTAATCAACTTTCATTGGAGTCATTACAGAGTAAATGTCTTGTGTTATCCTTCATTTCTTCATACTTTGCTTCTAAGCACCCAGACTGCCTGGTAATCTTCTAAATTGGGCCTGAGCAGTAATTCTTCAGACTTTCTGGACCTTTTGGATCCAGAATTGAAATTTCCTCTCTACTAAATATTCCACAGTCAACTATTAGTGGTATTGTAGCAAAATGTAAGACAGCAACTCAACCATGAAGTGGAAAGTCCTGTAAAATCACAGGGCTTGCGGATGCCTGCGGACAGCAACTTTCTGGTGACTTTAAAGCTGCAGACAGCAGAACTTCTATTGGTTTTAAGATTAGCCCCAGAACCATCTTCATAGAGAGCTTCATATAATGAGAGCAGCTGCATCTGAGCCTTATATTGGCTAATGCAACACAGAGCACTGGATGCAGTGGCACATTTTGATAAATTTTATGCACCTGACTTTGTGGGAACAATTTGAGGTTGACCTCTTCCTGCTCCAACATGATTGCAAGGTCCATAAAGTAATAGAAGAATGGGTTCGGTATGGAGGAACTTGACTGAGCCTTGACCTCCATAGAATACCTTTGGGATGAATTGGATTGGAAACTGGCGATCTTGTCCAACATCAGTGTCGGACCTCAGAAATGAAATGGGCCTCAGGAACAATGGTACGACATTAAGAAAAGCTCACTCGGAAATGTCATAAACAGCTTTCCCAGAGGAGTCGAAACATGAAACTGATGTGCATTTGCTTCAAGGCGTTTTACAGTGACGGTTTCTTATTTTCCCATACCTGCTTGGAAAGAAAGTATGTACACGTT
Source organism: Poecilia reticulata (assembly GCF_904066995.2). NCBI lineage: Eukaryota > Metazoa > Chordata > Actinopteri > Cyprinodontiformes > Poeciliidae > Poecilia > Poecilia reticulata. The sequence continues at coordinate 13,364,311 of NC_088838.1, forward strand.
CATCCATTTGCACAGTGATGAACAGAAGTAACAAACGCCTGAGCTGTTAGAGACACAATCCTTTTGTTTCTCCTGGTATCCATTCAACTCGTTAATAATTATTTTATCCCTGAAGCATAGAGTTCTGGTATTTTAATGTTTGTCTTGGCTTGTGTGTGTATGTGATGATTCATAGATGCTGCTCCTACGTGGGTCGCCGAGGAGGAGGCCCCCAGGCCATATCCATTGGTAAAAACTGTGACAAATTTGGCATTGTGGTGCACGAGCTGGGACACGTCATCGGCTTCTGGCACGAACACACGCGGCCTGATAGAGACGAACACGTCAGCATCATCAGGGACAACATCCAGCCAGGTAGAGGAGCACGGACCTCGCCTAGGAATGTTCCCACAGTCTCTCACAAAATCCCCATCTCCTATTTTTCCATACGTAGAGAGAGTGAACTAAGTTGCAAAACAGAAGAAAAAGAAGAAAAAACGCGTAGAGATTTGCTGGAGTTTTACTGGAGTTTTACATGTTTACATATGTGTTCTTAGATCTGCTTTGGCACATATAAAAGTGATCTCACCTTTGACACACTTACTGATTTACAGTCTGACTCTGTTTCATAACTTTTTTTTTTCTTCTCTCTCTCTCTCTCTCCCTCAGGGCAGGAGTATAACTTCTTGAAGATGGAGCCAGGAGAGGTGGACTCTTTGGGAGAAGTCTATGACTTTGATAGCATCATGCATTACGCCAGGAACACATTCTCCAGGTAGGCGCCAGGCGAAGTCCATCCCCCTAAGACTCAAGCACAAATATTAGTCTCAGATAAAGTCAGACTGAGCGGTTTCTCCGCTCAGCTCTACGCTTTTAACCCAGTGCCCTGTTTTCCATTTCAGCGCATATCGCTGAAAGACTTGTCTCGATCTGTAACGCACCAGCTCTGTGTCCACAGGCTACTGCTGAGTAATCTGGCAAAATTCCCAAATCTTGGGAAAAGGCAATAATGGAACTCTTGGTTCTTCTCTAGTAATAAATCATGAGCAAAACACGCTTTTTGAGGTAATCCTGCTTTTTCAAAAAAGCCCCCTTTGTTTCTTCAAAGTCAGTTTGGATCTGAGTGTTTGCTTCTCAGCCTTACTTCCTGTAATAAACAAGAGTGTTGGGGAAAAAAAATATCTTTGAATCTAAGTAGAGGATGTTAACAATTTTTGATGTGAAACAAGGATCCCACTCTGTTTCTGAATCTGTTTTTTGACCTTTTTTTCCTTACGCAGCATTTCCTATGGGAGAACACTAATGTGATTCATTCAGTATTTTGACAAACTCAAGTTACATATGTGTCTGGAATTACAAGCACATAGGTTAAAGTGAAATTTAATGAGAAATTGGATTTGTCTGGATCCATTTACCACTTCCCTGTTTTCAACTCCTCAGTGCTTGACAAAAGTTTTCACACCCTTGAACTTTTTTTTTGTGCTTTTTCACATTACAACTCCTGGAACGTGAAGCTCCATCCCAATCTCAAACTTTAAAAAGTTTGAGATTAGGGTGAGGGTTTAGGCACAAACAAGTGATGCATCACCTTCAAATCAACTCTGAGCAGCTTCTAAAAAATAACTCGCTGCACGTTGCTGCCACTACATTGTTTTCACAGTGAGGATGGTGTGTTTTGGATTTAGGTCACCTTCATCTTCTTCCTCAAGCATGCTCTCTTGCTCTCTCTCACCTTTACGGCTTGTTGAAAACCGCAAACATAGTGCGTTACTAGTTAGAGCTGGGTGATAAAATTATTTTTTTTTTTATGATTCTAATTCTATATTTTATAAAAAATAAATTTTGGGAAAAAAGTTCTGTTTCATCATAGCAACATGTCTTTACACCTCTTTCATGGTGGTATGAAGCTTCTTGTTAAAGCTCTGCTCCTGTCCCATAAAACACCTCTTTATGCTCCTGGAAGCTCTTTAAAGAGGCTTTCATGATAAATCGGATGGTTGCATAGGAACTCATTTCAGCTGCGTTTGCTGCAAAGCGCTTCGGCACCTTTGAAACACTCAGGTGTTATAAGGGAAACGCATTAAAAGCAGACAGGGTGCAAGTTATTAAACTGAACACGTTCATCTGCAGAAGTGGAGGAAGTTCACTGAAGTTTATTCCTAAAGTTGCTTCCACCTGGTTCTGAATGTGTGTACAGTGGATTACAATTGATGATTTCACAAAATGGTTGTAATACGTCAGCTAGATTCTGGAAGAGTTTTACTGAAATCTTAGATTTTACCAAGTTAACCTCGTTCCTGACTCTCTGTTGAAACCTACTACTCAGCAAGATGTCCTGCTGTCATTTATCACAGGAGTGTTCAAAGTAGCATCATCTCATTCATTTTTTTTTCTTTTTTTTTTGGAGGATAAAAAAAAACAAATGTTTTTTGGGAGAGGCTGGATGATTTTTCCCCCCCTTAGCCCTCCTAACAATTCCTTCACAATAAACTTTTTGCAGTTTACACTTTTCCTTTTTAAATTAATGGGATTGTGTAAGAGCTGAATTAGCTACTCATGACTCCATGTTTTCCTGTGTTATAAATATGCTTCTTTTAGCAACTCTTCAACTGAGGAAAAATGAAGTTTTGTGTCAACCGTCAGGCCACCCTCCTAAACTTGTTCATATATACAATCAGAGCAATAATTAAAAGACTGAAACAACCAGAGCTGTGACAGACGGGAACAGCCGTGTTTATCCTGCCACCACAGATGGTCAGAAAGATGGTCAGGGAGGTAAGCAAATCTACAAAGATTATTGGTTGGAGAACTACAGCAAAGAGTGGCACCTTGGTTCACCCAATCTCCATTACAACCACTAGACCAATGGTGCAACAGGTCCCTGGTACAGATTTTTTCCTGTTGCAACACGGATGAATCAGACGGCCAAATTACTTCCTTACTTCTTATAAACACTACTGGTTTGTTTTGTAAGAAGTAATGGATAAATATGTTGGAAAGTCCCTCAGGTCCATTATTAAGTACGGTAGAGAATTTCTGATGCTGTGGGCGTCTTTCATCTCCGTTGTTAATGGCATCTCTCTTATGGTGTTTAGCGCCATGAACCCTTTGGCACTCAATTCCTTTCTGGTGGCTCTGCCCAAGAAAAACTGGAACTGGTCCAGCATTTGGTCTTTCAGTAAAAATAATTACCCAAAACAAACACAGAAATCAGCACAAACATGGTTTGCCAGACACATACAGAGAGGGAGAGAAAAATTGCTGATCTGTCTTTGTCTGCCTGCCACAAATTTTTAAAACTTATAGAAATCCAAATCCTCTAGTAGTTCCAAAAAGAGAGTGGACAAAATATTCAATAAAGTGTTAAATAGATAATTTTAATAAAACGAGTTCCTTACTCATGATTTTTTTCCACCCTCCACTTCCTAAAGGTTTCAAATTAAAGTTAAGTTTTTCCTAAAAGCTTTTCATCAAGAGGTTAATCTGCCACCATAAAAGATTAATTTATTTTAAGGCCTTTCGCACATTTTAACTTACCAGCTGGGTGACGGCGAAGCCAAACCGGACCTCTGCAGAGAGGTTGGTTCTCACTCAACCAATGATTCATTAATGTAATTATAAACACACCCTTTTGCACAACGACTTCTTGCAGCATTGCCATGTACAAGCTGTGATATTTTAACTTCAAATTAAAGTCGAGGGCATAAACTGTGCTTCTTCAGTAAACACGGGCGATTTCAGAAAAGTGCCAGCATCTCTGATCATCATAGCATTTCTAATCGGATCTCGAAATTTCAAGCAAGAACGACAGCAAAGCAAAAAGACGCAGCCCAGACAATGATCAGTGCTTCCTCCGTCTGATATAAGAAGCAGCTGTTGGCTGCTCCTGCTCAGCCCTCGCTGTCAGCTGTACATATATTCCACATCATAGCCTCTTTGGGCTTACCCTTTCGCTGTTGTGGCCTCTTCCCACATCTAGTGCTGTGCTCTTGTGGCAAATGGATTCTGGGAAGCTGAGAGGGAATCTTTGTCTAAACAGACGCTGAGGCTGGATGTAGGCCAACGTACAGAAATTCCTGTCTGGCCCCCGTGCCTCCACATGCAGGTTAAGTATGTAGTTCACGCAGATTAGCAGTGAAATATGGATATTGTTTTGAGAAGTTTGATTGTTTTTTTGTTTTTTTTGTTAATTTGAATCCTTGGTAGTGAAATAGGGGAAAACCTCTCAATTTTATGGTAACGTTTGTGAAAGACGGTATTTGGTGAAAGATTTGACCCCGTATTCATTCTCTGCACTCTAAGCTGCTGTCACTTGTGGGCCAAGACCTGGATTTAACCTCTTAATCTTTCAGGTTTGCAGAATACCCTCCAGCTTTCTGCCAAACAGCCAATCAGTTGCTTTTGTGAGGTAATCCACCCCTGCTCGGTTTCCAGTGTAACTTCGTTCCTGCTCTAATTCATGGGGCCATGCCGATCAATAAGAGTGCTTAGGAATCAGAGAATGGTTGCCTCTGTTGGGGAACGTTTCACACCGCTGTAATAGCACACCCTGTTAGCTTTTCTCAAGTCATTCCAGGCACTATTTATGAAGTGCTGATTGGCTGATTTACCTGTGCCAGTGTCATTCTGTGCTGCCTTATTGTTAGCCGGCGTGTTTGCATGGTGTTTTACAGTAAATCACCGTGGGAAGCCAGAGTTTCTGCCTGCGGGTGTTCGGAAGATTTCATGGCTCATTTTGATGTTTTGCCTTGTCTCCTGGGGACGATCAGGGCTGATCTCACGCGTTTTGTCTACACTCTAGTCTCCGACCCATAACCCCTGTGTTTCCCCCACCCGATATTTTATTTTATTTTTTTTTCAGGACAGGAGGATGGACCAGTGCCAACTCAAATAGAGATCAGCCAGTGCTCCCATTATTTGTTCTGACACTGGTTGAGTGGCGTCCCTTTTTTCTCTCTTTTTTTTATTTTTTTTTTATCAGTAGCCAGCTAACAGGCTCCTGGAGACTCACAGACAGTCAGGCAGGCAGAGTCCAAAGTGTTCGCTCAGGCTGCTCTGTTTGCACATGCCTGGCGTTGGTAGGCATGTCGCCATGGGAACGGTCGGCGAGCCAAGCCTCTCCTGGCCAAAACTTGGAAAAATGAAGATGATAAACTATCAAACTGTCAAATTGCAGCAATTGAACCCAAGAGAGCGTTTATTTCCCGCACAAACTGTTCTAATATACATTTTTTTAAGCTAACAGACACCCAAATAGATCAGTTTTATGGTCTGCATTTAAAGGAAGAAAGTGAATTGTACGCAAAGCTCATGTTGTTCCGTACGGTCATTCAGTAACTCTGAAGAAGTTCTTGGTGTAGGCCCAGACGTACGTTTGGAACGATGTAGGGTTTTGTTTTTTTTGTTTTTTTTTATCTCTGACAAGCAGCTTAGTCCCTCTTCTACTCTTGATAAGTGGAAAAAGTCTGGACTAAGAAAAGGGTAGCAGAAAATATTTCTATTCCAGTCTTTACTCCCTCTTTCATTCTCCACGAGATAGATGTCTGTATATGCAAAGCTGCTCCTCTTTGTTATAAACTAGAGGGGGAAAAAAATTCATTAAAAAAGATGCAAGTGGAATTTCGAATCATTCTTTTTGTCCATCCATCAATTCTTCCATCTCTTCAGCCATCAGTTCATTCATTAGTCTTTCCTTATGGTCTGATCTTTTGTAGTTTCCATACTTGAAGCCTTACCACTGAGGAATAATGTGATATTTTGTCTCTATGGCTGAAATTCAAGCACTCAGAAATTGACTGATACGTCTGAAATAGTAGGAAAGTTTGAAAACTCAAAGAAATTCTGGTTTCTCTTCCAGCAAAATTTTATAGATCACAAAAACACATGAAGTAGACTTTTAATAATGATAATTAAAAACTCAGAGAATGTCCACTTGTTATTTAGCTTAAATAACATAAAGCTACATAATTTTTAAAGTTTAATCAGTAATACTTTTGTAACAAATTTATGTCAGATCATGATTTCTTGGTTAATGACAAGTTGTCATAACGAAGACATTTTGAATAATGTCAACTTTGTGTTAAAAGTGTCATGAGTTCTCTCTTGACACTTTTAAATATTGTCATGAAACAGTCATGAATATTTATGACAACAGTCATAAATATTCATGACAGGTGTTACGTCATGTTTATGACGGTGTCATAACAGGCTTATTCACCAACCCGTCAATTAAAGTGTTACCAAGTACTTTTTAGCTCTAAAATGCTAACTAAGATGGAATACCAACATGTGACTCTTGGCTCAGAGCCATATTTTTTTCATATACAAAATTCATAATTTGCACAATGTATGAAGTGTGATAGATTATTCACAAGCCGGTTTAATTTTTTCTTCACCAGCCATCAGTGGTGATCCCCAGCTGCACCTGTTTACATCGTTATTGTTAGTCAGTTATGCTCATTAGCTTATAATAATGGTAAAAATGACACTAATCTTAAACATTCTCTACTTACTGTACATCTCGGATTAAGTACTGCATAGCTTCTACACTTTTAGTGCCTTTTTGTAGCCATTTTCTGCATTCTGTGATAAAAAAATTTTTTTAATTCATGAGTTTTGAATGGAACTTTTAATTTGACTGCCTGTGACATTATTATTATTATAGATAAATCATGCTGCCTTGAGTGATAGTATCCTTGTTTTGTGCATGTATGCTGGAATGAAGTGCTTGCCTGTTTGGGTTAAAAGCATCTCTTGGCATCATTCTGTTTCTCCTCAAACAATAGAGGCATCTTCCTGGACACCATCCTGCCGCGCTACGATGTGAACGGAGTGCGACCACCCATTGGCCAGAGGACCCGACTTAGCAAGGGCGATATTGCACAGGCACGCAAACTCTACAAATGCTCGAGTAAGGTCAAAATAACAGATCCTGCCTCCTGTGTGCCTTTATTTTATTTTGCATGCTTACACATTATAACCTGAGAGTAGCTTTCCCTGGCTTTCCCTTGACGCTGCTAACTCTGTGCACATCTACTGTTAAATGGTGTGTCTCCTTGGCTACACTGTATAAGTCTCCCAGGATGGAAGGACTGTAAACACAACCATGAGAAGAGGGGGAGGTTAAACCTCTCCCTGAAACAGATGAAAAAGAACAGCTTTGTCTTCCTTTTTGGAGACAGAAGCTTGTCTGTAAATCACTGTTTGTACAGTGTATAAAGTGTAGCTGCTCACTAAGCCTGCCTTTCTTCCACTGGCCAAACAGCATGTTTATACCTCCAGAGATGAGAAAGAGGGAGTTCAATACTGCTGAGTTAAAAAGATTTTACGTCTTTGACAAATGTACAGAGCCTGGCAAACACACTCACTCACTTTAACTTTACAACCTTAGACTTCCCTGTTCCTTATTGGGGTTTACGTAATAGACATGTAGCCCCATAATTGTGTATTTGAAGTAAAATGATGACTTAAGTAATGAATTTAATTTTACAAATGAAAATCTGAAAATGTGGCATGAATTTACCCTCTTTACTCTGATACCCCCAAATAGATTCTACAACCATTTGCTAGAGTCAAGCTTAACTCAATTTATTCTCTGTCTACTTTCTGTTGTTCTGTCAAAGATTAGGTTATAAAACAATATCCCAAATAAACGTACAAAGACATGACTGTCCAAATAAACTGTCAAAATGGTCACAGAGAGCATTAATTAGCAGCCAAGTCATTCTGGAGGAGCTGTAGAGATCCTCAGCTCAGGTAGGAGAATCTGCTGAATGGACACCCATCATTCATGTAATTCATGAGAGATGGCCTTTATGACAATCACCTTTAAAAAGCTTTAAGAAATCCCAGTCACAGTTTCCCACAAGTCATGGAAAAAAAAATTTTTTTTTGCATGTGTTCAATCTTTCCTTAAATCACAACAAATAAACCCGGAGCTGGGTTGCCACAGACGGACCGGCTCATCTGATATTTACCAGGACGAAGGTGAAGTTTTAGAGCAAGCGTTCAGCCCCATTACTCCTGACTGACTCGGCCTCCTGAGGAAGAGTGAATGATGTGGCACACGTCGAGGAGGATGAGGTAGTGATCGAGTCTCTCCACGTGTTGTTGGGGGGCGGGGGGTGGGGGATTCTTAAAGAAACCCACATCTCCCATTCATGAAGCATTCCTCAGAGTTTTTGTCATCCCTGGTTATTGGTTTAAGACTGGCAGACGTCTGCCAAGCATGATCACACTCTGCTGGAAGCTCAGCTGGTAGCTTTATAGCTTACACACAATGCCCAGGAATTAAAAGATGTTTTCCTAGCTGGTATTAAGGTAAAATAAGACAGAGTTAGCTGTGAATTCATTAACGCTTCTTGAGATGGACAGCTGAAGACAGCCAGCTACTCTTTGTGTGTTCCTTTGTGACTTAATTAAACACATCGTTCCTCGACTTGGCAAGAGGCTCTGTGGACGACGCTTGGAATAAAACCATGCACACTTGAATGCTTATGTTTCCAGTCAAACTAAAGGCTGTTTCTATTTATTATTTTATTTTGTTTGCTTGTCTTTTTTTTTTTCTTTTTTTTTTTGCCACTGGCAACATGTACATAATGCATCGCCTCCCCCAGGGGACTGTATTATTTATAGAGCAGCAAGTTTATTTTCAGAGGATGCTCATAAACGGTGTTTCACACACACTCTTCTACTTTGTGTAATCATCATCTGGAGTGGATGGGAGGGTTGAAGGGGGGACGTGAGGATGAGGATATTATCAGCAGATGTGCCTATAAACATTAAAGCGATGCCCTTTCTGTCACATTCAGTGATCTAATCCAGCATCTGTCTCTGAAGCAAAGTTTTAGTGTGTGTGTGTGTGGGGGGGTGTGTGTGTGTGTTTGCGGGAGGACGGGGTCACCTCGGAACAGCCAGTTTGCAGTCGGGTTGTCGGCTGGCCTTGACCTTCACCTCTTTCTGTGTGTCTCTGCACAGAATGTGGGGACAGTCTGCAGGACAGCAGCGGGAACTTCTCCTCCCCTGGCTTCCCTAACGGATACTCGGCCTACATGCACTGCATCTGGAGAATATCAGTCACACCGGGGGAAAAGGTATCGGCGTACAGACTGTAACAACTTTGAGGTGTTTAAGTTGGACTTGGCTCACTCTGGTGCCATTGTGCAAGCAACTTGTCTGTTTTGAAGAAAGAGCCTCACACACTAGACGAGTTAGTCACACCGAGTGCAGATAACTATTGAAGCTTTACCCTCATTAAATAACTCTTTTCTAGTATTGTCATGACTTTCTTCTGGTAGTATTGTGACTTTGTCATAATATCATGACTATTTTCATAACTTGAAAGATAAACTCTCTTATTCTGGCCCTAATACGTCACCTTAAGAGTCAAACTTCAGGATATCAAAAAATTTACAAGGTTTGAGGAAAATACTCACGCCTCTGAAAGTTTTACACATTTTATGTGTTTTATGCATGTATGAAATTATGCACAAAGTACCCACAAATATTATTAGTTGACATTTTAGGTTTGGAAAGGTTTGCCTTTAGAGATTTATCAGAATAATGTAGATCAAAGCACATTCATGCTTTAGAATGGTCCAGTCAAATCCAATCCACATTAGTAACTGTACTTTCTATGTTTTGAAGATCATCTTGAACTTCACCTCCATGGATCTGTACAGGAGTCACCTCTGTTGGTACGACCATGTGGAGATCCGCGATGGATACTGGAGGAAGGCACCTCTCAAAGGTCTGTCATGTTTGTAGATTACGAAACTGGGAAGACATTGTTGACCAGCAGTTCAAAATTCAAAGATATTTATAGAAAACAAGAAATTCTTTTGTTTCAGAGTTGACTTTTAACAACCTGGAAACTGCTTTTTGTGCAGCTGCTGTCAGACTTGGTATTATTTGTGTTGAGGCAATCAATCAAGATTGGTTTTAGAGATCAGACCTCAAAGAGAACATAAAATAGGCATTGACCGTACTAGGAAAATAAAAGCTCTTATTGGTTGGTGCATCTCTAGTTTCAGAGACTCACCAAACCAAAACTGCTATAAAAACACAAGTCAATAGATTACAGTTTCATCAACATAACGGATTTCTTTTATTAAATTCATTGAGTAAAACTTATATAATTCATGACAGTCTAATGTCCAGCTGAATTTTTGCACATTAAACTTTGACCTAGGTCGATTCTGTGGCGACAAGCTGCCGGAGCCGATCATCTCCACCGACAGCCGACTGTGGATCGAGTTCCGCAGCAGCAGCAACTGGGTCGGGAAAGGCTTCTCCGCCGTCTATGAGGGTTAGCAACGATTGTTTTCCTGTGCCTGGTTGTCGGATGTTGACTGACATCACAGCCACGTTTTTCAAAAATGTGGCCGAAAGCTGCTGTAGCAACGTTCGCCTCCTTCCTCTGGCCTCTTTGACGCTGATGTGTCAAGAACATTATGTTGCATTGATCAGATTTTGGCTTCACATTCAGCTTCACTATTTCCACATTTTGCACATGGATGATGTGTGTTTATAGCTCTTGCACTCTTAACTTTCTGCTGCCTTTTTAAACCATATTGCTGTTAAGAGACCTTTTTTTTAATGATGTTTTTTTTGTGCAGCCATCTGTGGTGGCGAAGTGAAGAGAGACAACGGTCAGATTCAGTCCCCGAACTACCCTGACGACTACCGGCCCAACAAAGTGTGCATATGGAAGATTTCTGTTACTCAGGGCTTCCACGTAGGTCTAACCTTCCAGTCTTTTGAGGTACGCTCTCCTGTTTTCTTCATTTTACTTGAGTATTATTTTACCTGCAATCTGCCCCTTCCTCAACTCCAAACTCTGCTTCTATCCGTAGATTGAAAGACATGACAGCTGTGCTTATGACTACTTAGAGGTGCGTGACGGGCTCTCTGAAACCAGCCCCTTGCTGGGCCGCTTCTGTGGATACGACAAGCCAGATGACATTAAAACAAGCTCCAACCATCTGTGGATGAAATTTGTTTCAGATGGCTCCGTCAACAAAGCAGGCTTCGCTGCCAATTTCTTCAAAGGTAAAGGGTCAGAGAGGGCCTATATCCTATTTGTTCCAGAGAAAAATAAAACAACAAAAAACAACATATTCCAGGAATCGTTCATTGCTCATAGGTGTCCTGCTTGTTCCGTGTGGCGAGCTTTGACCGACTCGTGTTGTTTTGGACGATTTCTCCGCTGAACCGAGGGGGCCCCAGCCTGAAGGTCCCTAACATGTCTTTGTGTTTCCAGAGACGGATGAGTGCTCCAAACCGGACAACGGTCGCTGTGAGCAACGCTGTGTCAACACGCTAGGCAGCTACAAGTGTGCCTGTGACCCGGGCTATGAGCTGGCGGCTGACAAGCGCAGCTGTGAGGGTAAGTACAGGGGAGGACAGCCAGCAGCCCCGCTCACCATGTCATTTACATCCTGAAGCTCTTCACACACTTAGCTACCCAAATACAATAAGTACAGTCATTCGTAAACACCTGAAAAGATCCCAACAGAGAGGACTGCGCCGGTGGGGGCGCTGCGATTTTAGGGATTTGTGTCAGAACAACTCGAGCTTTATTTCTGTCTTAAATTATAGGTTGTCTTTTGGAGCTAAATGCTGGTTTGCGAGAAGCGCTGTCTACGCACTTATTTCATTCCTGCCCCTGGAGGAAGACAGGTGTCACTCCATCTTGGATGTTTAAATAAGAGGCAGAGATGAAATGTGGACAGCAATGCTATTTTCTGTGGTACTAATAAACTGTGCCTCGATACAATATTCATACCCCTTGAACTTTTTCACGTTTCCCCATATTCTAGTCGCACCCTTCGAAGTATATAATGAGATTTTATCTGATGGATCAACAATTATGCACAAGTAGTGCAAAATGAAGCAATGTTTTCAGAATGTATTGCTGTTAAAAAGTCAAGCATTTATATTTAGGCCTTGAGTCAGCACTGTAAAACCGCGTTTGGTTCCAGTTACAGCTCTGCTTCACAAACATGTGCTATTTGTGTTTATCACGTAAATTTACTCTAAAATCTATTGAACTTACAGTTTTTGAAAAATGTTTGAGTCTTAACACTTTTTCGAGCATTAATGCATTTTAAATGCATTGCTAAATCCCCATTAACTACTTCAGTTGACAAATGCATTAGCAGTAGAAATACTGCCCATTACCACACGAAATAATATTTTATATTTAGTCTTCTTCTTGCATGTTGTGAAAACCTAAACTGAGTCAGAATCTAGTGTCTGCACAGGCTGGTAAAAATAGCCTATGCTAGTAAAAATAGTGTTGCTGTTATGACTCCAACGTTCCCCACATCTAATAACTCCATGTGTCAACACAGCCTTTGCTGCAGTTGCTAAGGATCAACACAGCACATTAATTTCTGCCAGGAATTGTCAGGTGAGGGCTTCTGTGCCACAGTTTCTAACATTGTGCGTCATGGAGCTGACAGAAAGCTGCTAAGATCTTTACAGGAAGATCATAAAGTTGTTTTTGTTTCCGTTTTTTTTTTTTTTTCCTGTCAAAATGCTGAGAAAATATTTCAGGGGACAAGTTGAAATGTTTTTTTTTTCTTTTTTCTACACAACTGTTTCTGAGTTTTACAATTTGTCCGTGCCTCCTCCCATGTTGTGTTGTGTCCAGCTGCCTGCGGTGGCTTCATCACCAAGCTGAACGGCTCCATCACCAGCCCTGGCTGGCCCAGAGAGTATCCTCCAAACAAGAACTGCATCTGGCAGCTGGTCGCCCCCACGCAGTACCGCATCACTCTGCTCTTTGACGTCTTCGAGACTGAGGGCAATGACGTGAGAACTGGGGTTTTTATCAGTCGATGCGGGGCGGGTTTGTTCTGAGCTCGGTCATCCGTCCGCTCTGACTTTACAGCAGATACTCTTCCTCTTCTTCTGCCTGTTGTTTTATACAGTTCTGCTCAAAATAACAGCAATGTGTTTACAATTGTAAAGTTCAAAATCCTTACATTAGCTTTTGGTTCAATACGCAAAAAGGGATTGAGAACACTGCCTGTTCAAAAGACAATCTAAATTATTATGTTGCTAGTGAAGAGTTCATAGGCTGATCAAAAATGTAGCAATATCTGCATTTTGTTGTATAAGTTAAAACAATTCACAGTGAATTCCTGAACCATAATTTACATCTGCGTAGAGTTGTCGACTAATTTCTGGCACCTCTGATCGGGCATTCCAGCCCAAACCATTGCACAACATTCAAGAATTCCTCTTCATTTCTTGGTTTCTTGATAGCTTGTCTCCACAAAGATGTTTTTTACCTCCTTTGATCACCCAGTAGCTGATCATTGGAAGAGTCTTTGTTTTGTGTCCTTCTGTTTTAGAGCTTTTAAGATTGTTTTAGCATTTTTTATCGGTTTCTCTTCTTCTGCTACACATACTACTAATTTACTTGCCAGGTAGAAATACGCTTTCTATCATGACTGATGATATTGGACTGCTGTTATCTTGAGCACAACCTCTGTTGAAACCAGTCAAACCGTGCCGTAGCTTATCACATGCGTTGTTTCTCTGCTCAGGTTTGTAAGTACGACTACGTGGAGGTACGCAGCGGGCTCTCAGCAGACTCTAGGCTGCACGGGAAGTTCTGCGGAGCAGAAAAACCAGAAGCTATAACCTCTCAGTACAATAACATGCGCATAGAGTTCAAATCAGACAACACAGTCTCCAAAAAGGGCTTCAAAGCCCAATTCTTTTCAGGTAAGTCCTCTCAAAATCCATCTGTTTTGTATCTGCCATTGGTAATTGTGATCTGCTGGTATTCAGCAAAAAGAGTTCAAGTGTGCCTTTTTGTTCTTTGTTCTTTTATTTTTTTTTATTCATTTGCTGCAGACAAAGATGAGTGCTCTAAGGAGAATGGCGGCTGCCAGCATGAGTGTGTCAACACCTTTGGAAGCTACAGCTGTCAGTGCAGGAGCGGCTTTGTGCTGCACGAGAACAAACACGACTGCAAAGAAGGTATCCCACCTCAAATTACTGTCTCCTGTATTTTGTGGCTCAGAGAGCATATACATCGTCCTTGTATTAAAAACATAATCACATGAATTCTCACTTTTTTTGTCTTTTTTTTTTTTTCTTTTACAGCTGGTTGCGACCACACTGTGAATAGTGTTAGCGGTGTTATTACCAGTCCTAACTGGCCAGATAAATACCCCAGCAAGAAAGCGTGCACCTGGGCACTCACCACCACTCCAGGCCACCGCATCAAAATAGTACGAGCCGCTTCCTCCTGCTCTCAGCCTGATTCCATCGCTCATTGTTTGTGTGTTTATTTGTGCACTGCTTGTGTGTGTAATCGAGCTGCTTAATATAACCAAGGACATCTGTGTTTACTGTGCTCCTGTTAGAATCTGTTCTGGTATTTCTACTGATGATGTGTGGCTCCCCCTTCTGACATTTTCAAAATTTTTGCTTTTTCTTGTGCCGTGTATACTGAGCAAACACTTCAAAATGTTTCTTATATTAAAAATAGCAATTAATGTATAATTTTTCTAAAAACACAAGAAACAAAATCAAAATTAAGTCAAAGTTGATACCAGTTATTTTTTGGCAGAGAACATGACATTACCACTACCGTAATGTAAAACTTGGGGTGGACGGGGGAGAAAAAAAACTTATTTCATAAATGCTGTGTGGATGTAAGCTAAGACGAGCCATTATGTCGACAAGGCTGAACTGATGGTTGACCGGTACACATTTGCTGAAATTTTTGTAAAAGATAACGTTTTTGAAGAAATATGTAAAAGAAAATAAGTTCACAATTTTGAAATCTCTGAAGTCTTTGAAATCATAGAAAATGTAACATTATTGTGCTAGCATTACTACTAGCAACATTAAATAATATAAGATTGACATGATAGATTAGCTAACACTAGCTGCTGTGCAAAACGCCTCCAATCTGCTAGCTTTAGCCACTTGCTCATTTAGCTAACTCAAAGGTCAAAAAGGACGAGACGAAATAAACTCATCATTAATTAAATGTACCAAGAATTAAAGAAGCATTTATTTTACTGTTTAAATAATGTATGTAATGGAAATTTAATGATTAAATATGTCATTAAATCATTAAAATGCAAACTTATAATAGCCAATGCAGATAATTAATTAAACGTGTATTTAATTATTTAATGGTTCCTATTCCTGCAGCCATGAAATAATGTTAATTATCAAACTCGCTCGTTAGAGTTGAGGGGCAGTGCTAACACTGATCTATTGAACTCTAGATTAGCTTCATTCTTTGAAAATCATGGCAGTGCTTTTCATGAAGGATTTTCATGAGCTTCCCAGTGAGCTCATTGGAGAAATTTTCCAATTAGCAGACAACGTAGAAGCAGGAAATTGTCATCCAGGCTACGGGACAGATGACATCGAAGAATTTATTTAATCCCGGCTTTGTGATTTATGTGATAAAAGCTTTCCCGTTTATTTCCATTGTAAAAATGTTTAGAAAAACTTCATGGAAGTTCTAGCTACTATCCAGATTATAATTGTTGAAAATTGTAAAGTCTGAAAGGTTAAAAAAAATTGGGTTTAAATGTCAGCAGCAGGGGGGAGATCTTGACATTGTCAATGCTATATTATATTTACATAATCATTGTAAGTTTTACTCCCCATCCATTTGATCTAATCTTACTTGTGTTTTGTAACAGGCCTTTAATGAGATCGACATGGAGGCTCACCTGGAATGTGCGTATGACCACATAGAGATCTACGACGGGCGAGATGCAAAAGCCTCGTCTTTAGGTCGCTTCTGTGGCTCCAAGAAACCCCCTCCCATCATATCAAGTGGCAACAAGCTGTTCATCCGTTTCTTCTCTGATAACTCGGTGCAGAAAAAAGGCTTTGAGGCGTCTCATACTGCAGGTAAATGTAAAGCTGAGGAATCCTTAGTTGTGTGTACATCAACAGATCTTCTCCCTTTTGGTTTGATTTAACCTTTAGCTTCTCTCCACCTGTCTGTCCAGAGTGTGGAGGTCGTCTAAAGGCTGAAGTTAAAACCAAAGACCTGTTTTCCCACGCCCAGTTTGGAGACAATAACTATCCCGGAGCCTCCGACTGCCAGTGGGTGATTTCGGCAGAGAAGGGATATGGTGTAGAGCTCATCTTCCAGACTTTTGAGATAGAGGAGGAGGCGGACTGCGGCTACGACTACATGGAGCTCTTCGATGGAGCGGACACCAAGTCTCCTCGACTCGGACGCTACTGCGGCTCAGGGGTAAAAACGGCTCACTGTCACCCCGTTTTCAATAAACGGTTTGACTAATCAGTATAATACATACATAATTTTGCAAGGTACTAACTGAATACCTTGCAAAATTATTCCCACCCCTTGAACTTTTGTCAATTTACAATTACAAACTTGAATCATTCTGTGATGGACCAACAAAAAGTAGTGCGTATCTGTGAAGCCAAAGAAAAATAATGCAGAGTTTTCGTAATCTTTCACAATTAAAAACCGGAAGGTGTGCAGTACATTATGTATTCAGCCAATTTTTTTTTGGAATTAAGGCAGCGAGTCGTTTGGAAAATGTCTCTACCAGCTATTTCACAATTCACATCTAGTAACAGTATATTTATTACCAGTCTTTTTTTTCTTTTTTCTTTTTATAAAACAGACAAAGCTCAGCCAATATCATAGCGAATTACATTTTTTAAATTCTTGGCATAGACTCTCTTGGCCTGGGCTTTAACTAGGCCACTCTAACACCTCAGCTTCCATTGTAGCTCCAGCTGTATATTTAGGGTTATTCCAGGCCTTAACAGGTATACTGACATTAAATTACATAAAGGTGAATTTGGTTTACTAATTAGGAAACTTCTGCAGCTAGCTTGGCTCCACTGGATTTTATTTTATGGTATCAAATTAAAGGGGGCCGAATACAAATCCATGACACACATTTCAGATTTTCTTTTGTAAAAAGGTGATAAAAACTTTGCATACTTTTCCTTCCACTTTATTATTATGCGCTACTTTGCATTGTTCTTTCACGCTGAATCACAAAAAAATGCATCAATGTCGCAATGGGACAAGACGGAAAAAGTTCAGCGGGTTTAAATGCTTTTGCAAGGCACTGTCTGTCGCCACAAGCGGCAACTCTTCTGGTGTTGACAGACCATTGTGGTCTCTGGTGCAGGATTGTAAATACAAAACAATAAGCTAAAGCAGACATCGCAGCTGGAGACTGGAGCAATGAAACCAGTAGGGAAAAAAACACTAATTTCCTCGTCCCAAAGAGCAGCTTGATTTAATTTACATGCTTTTATAATAAAAGCTGGCCTCTTACTCACGCCTGTTCCTATGAATCATCCTCTGAGGGGGGGCATCAGTACACGGGGGAACAGCTTCTCAATCAAGTTTCCTTTTATAAAACAGGTAGAAATGAAATGACACCATTCCGTCAGGAGTACGGAGGAAAACTCATTATGATTACAGGAGGCATTCTTTTAGCCAAAGGCCTTTCTCGGTAATTTAACAAAGTTTCTGGGTCCTCAATCAAATTTCTCTTTTCCTTTGTCTCTCCAACTCCTTCCCTGGGCGTTATGGACCATTGTAGATACAGAGCGTTATTCATGTTGATTGGCAGCTTTAATCGGCAGCCTGGTGTTCGTACATCTGTCTGCAGAAGCTTCAGCTGCTCTGGTATTGCAGCGCTCAACAGACCTAATTATTTTTCAGTGATGTTTGCATTTAATTATAATGGAATTTTTTTTTTTTTTTTTAGATAAAATTCACGCTGAATATTTTTATGCTCACATAAAGCAGTTAGTGGTCCTTTTGCTCTTCTAGGAACTATTTGGCAGATGTAATCCTGCAAGAAAAAGTGTTGAAACATATGTGATGTGTGTGTGTGTGTGTGTGTGTTGCATAGTTTGGCTTACAGTTTTGCAGAGCTGTGCACCTGGATAGAATCAATATCTGACTCGGGAGTTATTGCAGTTCTATGGAGAAAGGTTTATAGTCCTAGAGCTTTTTACATTTTTGTCACCTTACAATCAGAAACTTCAGTTTACTTTATTGGGATTGTATGCTCTGGATCAACACAAAATAGAAGGGAATTGTGAAGTGGAAGAAAAAGGATACAAGGTTTTGAAAAGTAAAATATCTGAACAGTGTGGCATCCATATGTATTCAGTCAGTGCTTTGTAGATCCGCCTTTTGCTGCAAAAATTTCAGCTGCAACTGTTTTGCGGTATATCTATACCATCTTCTTGGCCCATTCTTCTTTGCTAAATAACTGATGCAGATCATCTGGGAACATCAACTGGATTTAGATCTTACCTGTTACAGGGCCATTCTTACACATGAACATGCTTTCATCTAAACCATTCCACTGTCACTCCAGCTGCATGTTCAGAAAGTCGTCCCGCTTGAATGTGAGCCTTTACTTCAGTCTCAAGTCTTTTGGTGCTTCTACAGGTTTTCTTCCAGTAATTCACTATATTGTGCTCAATCTATTTTGCCATCAACACTGATCAGCTTGCTTGGATTAAACAGACCATTTGAGACAAAATCATCCACAGGTGGAGTTGGTTTATTAAATTTTAAGTATTTATTGGGTGACTTGTAAAGGAAATTCGTAGGCATTCATCAACACTTTGAAAACCCAAGTATTTCAATTCACAGTTATGCACTTATTTGTGTTGGTCCGTCACATAGCATAAAATTTGTGGTTGCAGTCTGGGAAACTGTGTTCAGACAGAATATCCAAGCGTCCGTTTGACCTTGGCTCCAGCGTGGCAAAAGTTTTGAGTTTTAATTGGAGCAAACTAGCAGAAAGCCACCTGTGACTCTGTTGTTTCCTCCTTCCTGGCAGCCCCCGGAGGAGATCTACTCGGCCGGCGACTCCATTGTCATCAAGTTCCACTCTGACGACACAATCAACAAGAAAGGTTTTCATGTCCGCTACACCAGCACCAAGTTCCAGGACACACTGCACTCACGCAAGTGACCAGCGGGGGCCGGAAGGGGCCGTGCAGGGCAAAGGGGCAAAAGGAAGGGCCCCCGGGGGAGGCGCCAGCCTGTCGCTCGGAAACCTTCGGCCACCAAGACGAATCAGACTCGACAGAACAGCCGCAAGACCACCAACCGCACCTCAGCACCCAGGGGCTCTAGCTCCCCCCACAGACTGTGAGGAGTAAAGCCATTCTGCAGTACACCTTGTTTTTACCTTTATAGGGTTAGGGTTGGGGTGAGAGGATGAACAAATACTTTAGGCAGACAGTAGGGGAAAATGTATTGACCCTCTCCCCTCCAAAAAAAAAAAAAAAAAATGTTTTTTTAATTCTTTTTTTTTTTTTTTTAACATGCTTCCTACTCGGAGGCAAAAAGGAAAACAGTGGATTCTCAGGACCTGTAGGAAGGCAGGCATCAGCTGGACAGATCTCTGCTTTTGTCAGGCCAGCCCACCACATGGCAGGGGGCGGGGGTGTGGAGAGGAAGAGGAGGAAGAGGAGGAGTATGGGAACGTCTCCTTCACTCTTCGGTTATTGCTCTCCTCTCCTCTCCCCTCACTCTCACTCTCATGCCTACGGTGCACGGATTCCTGTCCATAAGAGGATTAAAAGGACTTCACTTGAGATTTTTTGAAACTGTATGTCAGCCAATTGCATGTAATTACAAGGAATGAAGGAAAGCTGTACAGCGGCAACACCAGCATTTGTACTTGGCATTGTCCTGGCAGCCAGTGACAACATTCTTGTTCTTACCATTAACAAGGAAATTAGGGAAGCAGTTACCTTATTAAAGGACTAATAAATGAAATGTGGTCCATGTCTTCTGGTTGGTACTTACTTCCCTGACGACTGGCTATTTCTGTACCTCCATGTATAAAGTAATGTGTTTGATTTTTTATTTTTTTTTCCTAAGGGAACATGTGCTTTTTTTCAGCTCGAACCAGTTAGCACTTTACAGTGAATTGTTCCAAAATCATGAGCTTCTAAAACTTTGTGAAATGCAATGCCAGTTCACTTATTTTTAAATGCATTTTATCTCTTCTTTTCTTTTTTAATTGCTCCATCTAGTTCCTCAGGCATACTTGAACATTGTGTGTGCCCTGTAACATGGGGTGAAATAAAGATATGACTTTATGTTTCAGTATAACTGTTTTGCAGTTCTGATGTAAAGTACATTCTCTCGAGAGAGCAACTTGCCTTTTCTTTGGTACAATGAAACATTTCTTGATGACCAAATGAGCCGGGGTATTTATTGTTACACATATAATGTAAAGGTGGAAAGGATCCTATAAAAGCCTTCTAATGTATAGCCACTTGTGTTTTGTTTAATCTATGTTGTTGCTCACTAACTTTCTCTGTTTGTCGTTCGGCTCCATGTTTAAAGAACGCACTGCTGTTCTTTTTTCTGTCTGACCCGCTTTTTTTCCACAGGAATAGTTTGGACCAATTTAGACAAAGATTGAACCAGCTTTGTCTAAAGCTGGTTCAATCTGAATTGCTGTGAAAGTATTCAGTCAGAGATGTGCGAGAAGGTAACAGAAGTTAAATGAGAACCTAACCCTCAACAAACACACACGACGACTCTGAAGTATTAATATCTCTTGTATCATTTAGTATTTGACATTTTTAGACAGAGGGTGTCACTTCACAGAAATGAGAAAAGTACTGTCACACTATCATGCATCTGCCTTGGATTTTAATGAAGATCAAAACCATCATTTGTGATCCAAAATATTTCGTCTCCCTGTTACGATTTTAAGTTGTTTTTACGTAGGTCTTACTTCAACAAAATTTCTCCAAATTCGATACAAGTCATGGCAACGACCTGAAAATTCAGTCGCATGCTAATCTATGCAGAAGCTCAGTCTTCACCGATGAAGATCGACTTCACAGTCAAATGCTTAGGGTGGGTCTGAAAGACGGGGTGAACTTTTATTTTAAGATTTCGACAATTATTTGATCACTTGAGTGCAGAAGTAATCATTTCAATTATATGTGAAAACCTGATTTTCACAAATTAATGAAATTTACACCTCACTTGGAAGCTACTGTTACAGTGTTTATATAAATTTCATATGAAGGACCAAATAATGAAGTTGTGTTATTTAATCTCATGCTACATTGTTCCGAGGCTCGGTCAGCCACCGATTCAGATTCAATCACCTCTGAATAATTATTTGACTTTTTGGTGGCACACTTCACTCACTTTGTATACACCTTCAAACTTTTAACTCCATATGGATCCTAACCAACTCCGAACTATTCTTCCTCAAAGGACATTGTTTTTAAATTTGCCCTCTTCTGACCAGGCTGTACTCTCGCAGTTTTTACTGACTGGTCCAAATAATTTGCAACACCACTTTAAACGGGCTTAAACCTTCTTGTTCTTCATAAGTGGAGCATTGTGCAGCAAGTGTGCAGATGAGTCATTGAGAGCATTACGTATTGTATTGTTTTTATGTGAATAACTGCACCTGCTATTTTCAAGTCTTTTGTTGCTCCAAAGCTTTAGGACAACTCTTATCTTCACTCCTCTGTCAGAAATCTTGAGGACACCTTGGTGCGGTCGGTTTATGGTAAAATCATTTTCTTTCCACTTTGACTGTAGCTCCAATGGGGCTTACGGTAACATTCAGAAGTTTAGAAATACAGCTGTAATAACTTTCCATTAGTGTGTTCAGCAACTTTAATCCTTTTTATCAGTCTTTTTGCTTTTATCAATCGCACCACCGTGACACAGTTAAGCATGCTGATTTTCATTTGCACATGCCAGCTGGAGTGCTGTCTAAACACACTTTAGCTGCTTTCTGTGCCTTTTTGAGCTAACCCTTCTCACAATGCGTTCGGTACTTATTCCCTGCGACATTTTAACTTTTTACCTCCAACTTCATTTGTTGACTAATTTGCACGTATTGTTTGGTATGTGAGGATTACTTGGGTTATTGTGGACATCTGGTGTGAATTTTACCTCAATAGGCCATATTTCAACAAAGAAAAACTGTTTCTCAGGTGTAAAACCATCTTATTACAGGTCTTTCTGTGACACGATACCAGCTCCACGTAGTGCAGAAAATGATCTCTTCTTAAATTATGTAGCAAAAAAAGAAATTTCAGAGTTATACAAATACCTCCACTGACGTTCCGATAACCCGTGTCTCTTTTTATGCTGCGACACATTTCATTTTATAACAATACACCAAGGCCTTGCCGACTATCAATCATGAACTACATGACAGAGTGACACCAAAACATCATTCTCCTTTTACTTTTCAGCATAAGAATAAAACGCTCTCCTGCTTACGGAGTCTGAGTCGTTTCGTATGGATGATTAATAGCCTAGCGATGTGATGCTGGAGCTCCCACCGTAAGTATGTAAGTAAGCAATCAGCGACGCCTCCATCCTCCTCCATTATACAACTAAGCAGAAGGACGCAGCACTGACCTTTCACTAATGAGAAGACAAATGGCTTTCTGCACCTGCTTTATTTGACATTCACAAGTGTAACACACACACAAAAAGAAAACCCAGAAACGTACCACTCTTGCCATGACTGAGTGGGTTCCTCTCCCTCGCTGTTATTGTGTTATATGGTTTGACAAATGGTCCTCACCTTCACTGCAGGGCAGCGCGTTGCTGCAGCTGATTGGTGTTCGAGTGGTGCTCTTTGCTGCGAGGACAGGAGACTGTTACACCAAGTGCTTTTAAAATGTGATGGAGTGTACACCTGAGGACGGGAAGAGAGGATTCTTTTCATTTGTTGTTTTTCTTTTTTGTTACAAAAATCTTAAAGCAGTTAAAGATCTGATCACATAAAAATAACGCAACAGTATTCACAAGCACGGGTGTGCTGGCAGCTTCCAAAAGCTCAGTTCAGAACAACATTTACATCACACAACACATTTAACCAAACAGTATAAACTCTGTTAATACATCTGTTCGTCCAGCTGCAGATGGACGTAGTAAAAGCTTTCAGAGAGAAGACGCGGCATCAAACAAAAATCAGGAGGTTTCACCATAAAGTCCTGTAAACCGCCAGCACTACAGTCAGACGCCGCGTTGTTAAACCCGTCAGTAACTGTTTACGACTCGACGACGTGAAGCAAGAACATTTTCCAGGAATTACTCAAAGCTGAAGATAAAACGGAACAAAACGGCGTGTCTTGCAAAAATAATCCAACCTCTTAAAACTTCCCCGCACTTTGTTACAAACACAAACCACTCCAGTGTGCTTTATTGGGATTTTATGTAGTAGATTAATACAAAGCAGTAGATGATTTTGAAGGTGGGTATGTGGTTTTTCAATATTTTTATAAATGCAAACCTGAATAGTGTGGCCTACAAAGGGCGGGTCAGCATAATTTTGTTTAACACTTCTAAGCAGAATACAGAGCAGCCAAATTACTAAGAGTTCACCGGTGTGTAATTTTCAGATAATTTTTGTTTTACTTCTCCATCTAACCTGAACGAGACATAACCAGGTTTAGATTTGCAAAGCATGTGCAGTTTTTCTTCCACGGTACAATTATGTGCGACTTTGTGTTGGTCAGTAATATAAAATCCCACTAATTTACACTGAAATATGTGGTTGTAAAAGTAAAAAAAAAGCACAGCATCTTAACCTAGTCATCATGTCAACTCACAGGCAGAACAGAACTGAGTCACGTAGTTACAAGAAGATACTCAGCGGCTGAAGGATTGTTCCCCCGTATGTCAAAGTCACCAACTATTACAAGCAAAATAAATCTGTTCATAGATAACAAATAGCTTTCGATTACTGAGACAGTGTTGACATCTTTGTGCTTTAAAGATCACTTAACTGATCTGATATTTCTCCTGAAGGTAAAGGAAAATACATTGCTCTCGTCTGACATCAGTGTGAGCCGAGGACAGCGGCGTGTTCACGCGCTGAGGGACCGCCAGGCCGATGCCCCCAGCTGCTGGCCCGTCCAGCACAGAGCCCCCACCAAGGCCGCCGCTGCCGTCACGGCCAGGCTGGCCTTCAGCACAGCGCCGGGGTGTCTGCTGAAGCGGGCCGGGGCCATGCAGGCCAGCAAGGCAGAAGTCACAGACAAGGTGAACAAAATGGAGACGGCCGTGTTGATGGCCACGATCTGACCGAACTTGGCGAAAGGCACAATGACGCAGAAGAAAAGAGGGACGGTGGAGATTGCCGTGGTGACGGCGCTGGACACTATGGCAACGCCCACATGGTTCACTGCCTCCAAAGTTCGCCTCTGCCTCTCGGCTGAAGGCTCCTGTAAGCAAACCACACAGAATAATGGGTTGATTTAAAAGCATGTTCTTTCAGCGCTTTCAGAGTCTCTTTTGTTCATGAGACATAAAGGTGTGTTGTTTTTTTTTCCTTTTAAATCTTTTTAAATTAAAAAGCTCAAAGAAATTACTGTAAAACTTTCAGTGTCTTTCATACCCCTTGAAACTTTTTCACATTGGGTTATTTTAACAACCAGAAACTTCAATGTACTGAACTGGGTGAGAGACCAACAGAAAGTAGAACATGGTTCGTAGTGGAACTATGAAGTGGAAGGAAAATGAAACATGGTTCTCAACACAAAATAAAATTTAATGCAATTGTGAGCATCTGTGTGTAATTCAATCTCAGTATAAATCCAGCTGTTGTGTGAAGGCCTCAGACTTTTAAGAGAGAAAATTGAGTTTCATGTTTAAAGCAGGATTAGACCATTAAAAATTATGCAAGATTTTGAATATCTTCCGGAAAATTGTAACCCATTATCTGACAATGGAAAGAGTTTGTCATGATTTAAACCAACAGAAAAGGCAAGGAGCGCATTAATCAACGAAGCAGCCTATGAAAACTCTGGAGAAGCTGCAGAAATCAACAGCTCAGGTGGGAGAATCTGACAGCAAGAAAACTATTGGTCATCCATTCAAATCTGGCCATTATGGAGTGGCGAAAAGAAAACCGTGTTGAAAGAACACCTTGAGAAATTATTTTTTGCAGCTGTGCCCCCAACAAACCATGTTGGGGGCACAGCATGGGGAACAAAATGCTGATGCAAACTAAAACAGTACCTAAGGTAGAAAGCTAACACTAAGCACAAAATGCCAGCACTATGTTGTGTTGATGTTTTTATTTAAGCTGGTCGGAGTTGATGGGAAGATGTATGGAGCTAAATCCAGGACAATACTGTAAAACTCAGTAAAACCCTGGAGACCAGTGCCGAGGCTCAGCAGGACAATACTAAACATACAGTCAGAACTACAGCGGGACGGTTCTGCTCACAGCACACCGATGTGTAAATAAGCCAGTCAGAGCAATGCAATTCTAAATACATGGCAACACTGGTACGTCTCCAGTCGCAAGACGTGCAAAGCCAGTAGAGACCAAGACAATATTGACAATGATGAGATTTTTTAAATAAACCTTTAGAACCCCACATATCGTTCACAAGAATGTGATCAAATCTGACACGGTTCAGATTTGATCACATACACCGTGTGACTGGTTAGAACTGCGACTATGACAGAAATCTGCTTTCCCTTACAGAGTTGTGTCCAGGCAGTAGGGAAGCCGTCTCGCCAGCCAGCAGGTAACCCTCCACCAGGTGCAGACAGTAATCCACTGAAGATCCGACAAGTATCGACAGAGAAATCGCTTCCACTGCTCCCATCTCCCAACCCAGCCAATACATGACAGCCACAACCAGACAGATCACTCCTGAGGGGGGGAAAAAAAACAAACAAAAAAAAAACAACGAACAACCCGGACCTCGATACATCCACGCAAAAGACCTCTGAGCACGTACGTGAGCTGCTTCGTCTCTTACCTATAATTGTTATGAGCACTGGCAGCAGCAGCAGGGGATGCGCTGTAAACACCGACACGGCGGCCACACAGATCGCTAGAGAGAGCAGGAGACTCCAGAGGGCACTCTCCACACCTAAACACATTAAACCTCATTACATTTAAAAAAAAAATACACACTTCACTAATCAGTTAGCAGAGATAAAACGCTTGAGCCGAATCAAACACCCACCTATGATTTCCATGAAGATCTGCTTCCAGTGCTCGCATGTCTGGAAACCACGTTGGAGAGCCGAAGTCTGTGGGAGGCTGGCAAGCTGCTCCTGGATGAAGTTCTCCCACTGGAGGAAGTCTGAGTAGGTCTGAAAGGACGATTTCCCCTTGTATGTGGTCTTTGGAGAGGAGACGGCAGGTATGGCCGGTCAGACAGCTTTTTGCTTTTATTACATATGCAGAGGGAAAGCTGCGAGATTTAAAGGACTTACAGATTCAAAGGCCATGGACAACCAGCGGACCTTGCCGCCGTGCATTCCCACTGCGCCGTGGGAGAGCTGGCCCGGGAGGAGATTGGGCTCGGGGAGGGAGTGGCACTCAGGATGGAGCAGAGGAAGAACGGAGGAGAGCTTGTTGCCTGCCGGGAGCAAAAGAAACACCATCATCCTTCTCCTCATCGTCTTTTACTCTTCACACAGATTCATAACGTTTAGAACATTTCCACATTTTGTCACTTCAGTGTAATTTGCGTTACTTTTGAGAAAACCAACACTGCCCATCACCCTGAACGCACCAGAAAACATGCATGGGGGTGGCAGCATGATGATATGGGGATGCATTTATTTAGCAGGTACATGGAGGCTAAGTCGGCGTTAATGGGACGGTGGATGCAGCTGAATACAGAGTAAAGCTGAAGAAAACCTGCTAGAGGCTACAGCTAATTAGACATTCTAGAATATTAAAGTTTTTACTAGTAAAAAAAAAAAAAAAAAAATATATATATATATATATATATATATATATATATATATATATATAAAATCTTTAACTTCCGATTATGCACTACTTTGTGTTGGTCTGTGGTACACAATACAATAAAATGTGCATTTTTAAATAATTATTTTTAAATAACAAAAGTGCTGACTTACAAAGCACTGTGTATTTCTTTGGCCAACATTTTATTTTGTCACACATTTTATGATTATCTTTCCGTGTTATTTTAATGTGATTTTGACACAAAGGCACTCAGAAAATGTATACATTCAATATTTAATTGATTGCCGTGAGGCACGCAACGATTTGCTTTACTTCACATTTAGCCAGCAAATATCTTTGGGATAAAAAAAAAAAAAAGTGCATCAGCGTTAACACTGTGTGAGTTTTACCCGAAGGCAAACACTGAGCTCCTCCAGGCTTCACCAGTTTTCTGTTTGCACCAACAGCTTTGCAGATTTTGCAAAGATGGCCCATCTCCTTGAAAATATCAAAGTCTGGATCCAGGATAACGCTGCCCTTTAGAAAACAAGAAAATGAAATAATGTAAGAGAAACACTGATGCTGCAAGGTTTTTTTTTTTCTAAATGTCTTGCAATATGGACTTGCAATTACAATTTAGGCAACTGTCATTTACACACTGCGGACAACGTGGAGATGAGCGTCATGCAGTGTCACCTCACCATGTCTCCGATTACATGGTTTTCCTTGTTCTCGCTTCGATTGACTCCCAGGATGCCGAACACGACGAAAACCATGGCCCCGGTGTCGACCAGAGGACGCACAGCTGGGCGACCACAAGCGCCGCCGCTGCACGGGTTGAAGCCAGACGTCTTGGATGCTTTCGTCTTGGAGGCGGATGAGGAATCTTTGAAAATAGAACAAGAGGAAAATCTTTCAACTGTGTTTGTTTATTCAGTGTAAAAATAGCTGCTCAACCAGAGTGCTGTGGGAAACTAAAAAAAAAATAAAAAAATCCTCCAGTGGGTTTACAGAGTGCCACTTCAAGAAGCTGCACTTCAAGAAGCTTGTCATATCACAACATTTTCTTTTCTCAAGTCACAACCATCACGTTGTGGGAGTAAATGACAAAGACGTGACAAGGTAGAGAGTCGCATGCAGTGTTTTCCTAATGAACTGAATAATCACTTTTATGTTGATTATGATCTCAGACAAAGATGCTTGCATACCGCTGGGGAGGGGAGTATAAAAAGATCCCTTTAAGGGTCCGTCAGGCCCGGAACTGAAGCCACAGCCAGGTGTTTTGACACACAGCCTGCTGGGATGAGGTCTCTGATGGCACTGAGCAAAATACAGCCTCCTGAAGGCAGAAGGTAGATTTAATTTGACAGATATGCTGCTAAAGGCCTCCAGAGAGTCCGTACTTGAGCGGAGGATTTGTCATTCCACCTGCTATTCTGCTGCGGAGATGCTGCGACGTAGAAGGAAAACTCTTGGGTCCAGCCGTGGCGGAGATCGCACAAGCCGGACGTGATCATCCAGCTCGGGTACGGGCGATACTCTCGTGAAACGCACACCGTCATTCTGCTGGTGTAGTTTTTCTGGGGATGACTGAAAGCCTGTCCAGACAAACGTAAAAGATTGTTTCGGCGGTACGTGCCGCAAACAGGTGGCAGAGGCGGCTTCGTTTGCTCCCAAACCTGGAACGACGACACCTCGTCACGCTCCGTGCTGCACACTTTCCACGGCGACGGGATGCTGGTGTTGAGCGAGAACCTGTAGATTGTCGTGGAGCCTCCTTGGGCCAGCTTCGACATGTAAACAGTCAGCAAGGAGTCTGAAACCAAGAAGCACACGAAGACATCAAGACCAGCGCTCTCGCATACGGAGGATCATTTCTACACTTCTTACCTGTGTTGTTGGTGCTTGGGCTTGTTTTCATGGAGACGGTCGAAGCTGTTGTGCTTTGACTTTGCTGATGCGTGGAAAACCTCAACCCTGACAGGGAAGTATGCGTGTACAGCAGATGTGGTTTTTCCATGAACACCCCTAACGTGATAAAAACGTGCCTTTAGGGAGGTACGTCTCAAACTGTTTGTAACAAGTACCACAGCTGGAAATAAGTTTCCATGTACAAACATACTGAAACAGTTTAAAGCCGATTTAGACTCACAAAGGGGACCTGGAAAATGACACATAAAGGTTCTTAACCACAGGGACTGCAATTGTATGATTGCACTGCCACATCCTAAATACAAGGACACAATTTAATTATGAACATCCTTTCCCTCAGAGGCTGCGAGGTCAACTTCAGGTTAAAAAATATTAACATTTATTTCTCTGAAGTCCGAATTTTAAGTTCTGCAGCAAAATTCAACATGGCTGCCTTGCACATAAAACATATGAGACATAGTTTATTTTCTCTTCTGTTAGTTAATTCTGTCCAGTACGCAATACTTCATAATCTCTCTGAGTGAGGGTCACTACAGCGTTTACATAAGTAAATGTTTCTTATATCATAAAGCACTCACACAACAGGAAGTAGAGATTTTCAAAACTCATTTACACCGCATTATTGTTTAAACTAGACAGTTTGATTGTGCTTCGTTAATATTCTAGATTTTAAATGTCAAACCTGCATTTATACTTAATGAAGACACCAATTATTCACTGCTGGTAGGATGTTACCTGCTCTAAAACCTTTACAACAGAGCCTCTTTAGCCGCTGTGGTCTCACCTGAGCAGGTGGGGCAGGAGATGCCCTGACCACTCAGGTTGCTGCGCAGAGCCAGCAGCGTCTGAAGGTTCGTTTCCTGTCGGAACAGGAGGGGGGCGTGGGTGGCCGGCCTCAGGAGGCAGCAGCAGCCCGCAGAGAAGAGCAGAACCAGGAGAAAGACACCTGGATGGGAACCAAGACAGGGACAAACAGCGGCAGCTAGAGAGGAGGGTCTGACTGAGCAACATAAAGAAACTCCTCAGGAACAACGAAACAGAATGTTTACTGAAAGGTGCTTTTCATTTCACTGCTTCAATCTCACCGGTTGAAACAGATGCAGATGTGGGCAGATTTAATGGCTGCCATGGTGAAGACGCGTAAAAAGGCCATTTAGAGGTTGAACTATTCCAAGGAGAAACGAGGCACTTGTTCATCAACCTGATGCGTTTTCAGTTCTCTCTGATCTCTACCACGGAAACATTAACAGCTCGGTAAAAATGTTAAGTGTTGTGAGAAACAAAAATATAATAATAAGAGGTGAAGTTGTGTTTGGCTGAAGACTTTCCAGGTGGGTTTTTTCCCATAAAACAAAGGAAAAGCACCTCACAGTCATTGCTAAACAATGGAGGACATGTGATGCTGTTTTTCAGAAAACTGAAAATTGGTCATCAATGGGAATTTTAACAGGATTTTCTTCAAATGATATGGCCAAATCAACTCAGTAATTGCTCAAAGGCAAACTACAAACTAGAGCTAGATGCAATAGATCCAGGACTCTGTCCTTCTCTGCCTCTTTATATGGTTTTTGCTCCAGTCTTGAGAAGACTTATAGAAGAGTCAGTGCTGTCCTGTTGCCAACATGGGGAGCTGTACAAAGTACTAACACCAATAGTACTATTACCACCATAATGAAAAAGAAAAAACAAAAAACATCTATATTTGTGTTTCTTCCTGCTAAATAAGTGCTTTCAATTTAAAAGTTGTGTTTTCTAACATTTTTAGTGTGAAATTAATTTACTGCAATAAAATATTGATTTATTTATTGATTTTTAAGGCTGTTACATCTTTACCGGGGCCACAGACAAATGTGTCTGCGTTTCTATGTGAGTATTTTAATCAAGCAGCGTCGCCCTCATGGCTGCTGCTGAGTGAATTCATGTCATGTCTCACCTAAAACCGCTTTTCGGTGCTTCACGGCCGGTTCAGCCACTAAGTGCTTCAGGCACCACTGGAGGTTTGTGCTCACCACACCCATCTGATGCTGTCCTGCGGGGGATAATGGCACATCCACCGTCAGGGAAATAATGGCTCCGTCGCTGTCTGTGTCACAGGAGCCTGACAAAAAAGGAGAACGACCTCAGTGATGCCTGAGCAGCTGCGTTTTTACAGCCTGGGAATCGTTGCCTGTCCCGTTTCTCCCCCACCGCGCCATCCAGTCATTGTGAAGGAGATAATAATCTCACCTGGCTCCATGTCCACAGACAGAAGTGCCACATCATCATCCTCGTCTGACAGAGGGCTGTAGCTCGCTGACAAGCCCAAAAGCAGCTTCACGCTTCAGGGAGAAGACAGTTTAGGGTCAGCGGCAGCTGGTGGGAGCGCGTCGAAGCTGCGCGCAGCCACCACAAATAACACCTTCCAACAAAGTGAGGAAACAGGAGCTCACCAGTTCATCCAGTCGTGTTCGTGAGGCTCCACATGCCGGGTCCAGATGCACAGGGCTGCTGGCATCAGGACAGACACCCAAAGCCAGGCGCAGCTGACAATGAGGGCCATGAACAGGCCAAAGTCATGCACGGCTGGGATCTGAGTGTCAGTTAAACGCAGCGCAGTGTAAAGGACCTTCAAACATTCAATTTGTGCTTATCGAGTGAAAACGGCTGTCTGCTGAGAGCAGCACTTCTATTCATCCTCTGCAGAGAAGTCGTTTAGACTCAGAGCAAACGTTCAGTTAAAACACCCGATTACCTGAGAGAAGGTGTTGGCGGCGTAGGCGGCCGCGGTCGTGAAGGATGTGAGGAACGTCGCCCGGCCGGCCGTCTTTATTGTGTAGATCATTCGCTCCCGGGGCCGACGGAGATGGGAGGCCTGTCTGAAGGTGCTGATGAACACAAACACATCGTCCACCCCTGAGAGACAGAGAGCAGAAGCCCGTCAGTTATTATCTGTGCACAGGTGCGGTTTGTTTTGTTAATGTTACAAAACCCTTGAATGTTTTCATTCCTCTGGAAAGTGGAATACAAATCAAAACTGCATGCCTGCAAGCAGACGTTGAAATAAAAAGCTCGGCTTAGTATACAGACTAGAAAATATGGGATATTTTTTTGTGAAAAAGAGAAACTGACAATTTTTCAAAGAGGTAGTTTAATTTGGGTTTAGTTGTTGCACATTTTGGTCTGGTGGAACAGACTCAGACATGAGCAGCTGTTAGGACGACACAATATCCAAGAAGTAGTAATCGTTTTTACTGTTGTGGTAAAAAAAGAAAGTACCCTCCATATAATCTGCATACAGTCTGGCTTTTACCAGGTACTGAGATTATTTCACTATCAACCAAAGTATGCAAAACAACACACAGCTGATTCCAATTTGTTAATATTTACTAAACACAGATAACGGCAAAAAAGTTTAAATTCTGAAATATTATGCGCAAAAACATTAGATGTGGCAAAAATATGTAAAACCTTTTCCGTCTCAAGAAGGGATTATGACACTTGGTCACATTACAACCACAAACTTTAACTTTAACTACATTTTATTCAGATTTAACGCAGCAGACTAACACAAAGTCGTCCATAATTGTACAGTGGAAGGAAAAGGCATGCATGTAATGGAAATAGCAAACCAAAATTTCTAGTGTGGCATGTATTTCTGTTTAGCTCTCCCTACAACCACATTTCACTACAATTACAAATGCAAGTCTTTTTGGTGTATCTCTTTACCAGACTGAGATGTTTTTTTTATTCTTCTTTATAAAACAGCCGCAGCTCAGTCCAATGGATTTCTGTCTGAACTATTCAGTCCCAGTTTGTGCTCTATTCAGCTTCATCCATCTTCCCATCAACCAAACCAGCTTCCAAAGTCCTGCTGCGAAAAAGAGCATCCCCACAGCATGCTGCTGCCATCACCACCTTTCACCGTAAGGATGATGTGTTCGTGATGGTATTTTTGTCAGACATATGCACTATTTATGTTCACATCAATTTTGTGATTGCAGTGACACAAACCAGGCACTGTACAAGACATCTGATGCATCTCAGAGGAACTTGAATCTTTGACGTTTGATATCATTTTTTCTGACAGCTTTATTGATCAAATTATGTGGATGTTTTTTTATAAGGAGCTACAAAATGATTAAATGCAACTGAAAAATGTCACTCAAATATTTTGAGAGCAGCTGAAACACAGTGTGCTGGTCGTATAACCTTTACATTAATTCAGCTGCTGGACAAAAGTTGGTTCATTATAGTTGAAATAAAAGATAATTTGCAGCTTCAGCTCAATCAACTTCAACAAAGCACACACATCCAGATCCGTGGTAACAATTTGATCAAGTTAGCTTTTTGAACATCCTCTTTCCTCTCTAAAGAGAAAAATCTTTAATCTCTTGTGTGTTTTGGCACATGGCAGCGACTGTCACTTCTGGAAAAGAAACACACCAAGCTGAGCAGAAGCCCAGAGAACAAGTGTATGTCAACATGAACAAGCAAAACTAAAAGTGTTCAGCTTCTCTATGTAGCTCTGCTATGATTTTCTACTGGAGTCACTTTTTATCAGCAAATAATAACCAAAACCAAATCTCAGCACCGTTTGATGTACTCTAATTACGTTCTCTACATTTGAGCCATTTTTACAGCTTGAGGCCCTGATTGACTTCACATTTAAAGTTTCCTGAGTAATCATTTTAACTTATGCTCCGGGTACGTGTTCAAACACTGCTTTAATAAAGATTATAGCTGAGACTTTTTTTTCTTACTTTTTAAGAAGTTATTAGGCAGAAAAAGTTTGACCCATTAGAAAGATTTTGCCTGTTTTGTCTTATTTTTGCTCTTATGCTAATCTAATGAAAGGCTTATATCTGATGAACAGAGCTGTTTGTAGAATATTTCCTCCACAATAAAACTATAAGCAAAAACAAACTTTCAGCAAGACTTTAATAACTCACCAATCCCAATGATAACAAATGCTGCGACTCCGTTGAGAATGCCGAGGTACCTCACCCCGAAGACAACGTGGTACAAAAACAGAGCCGTCAAGCAGCTCAGCCCAATGGCGGCGAGTCCAAAGAACGTCAGAAAGACTTCAAAGAGAGCAGAAATTGAGCCGTTTAATATGCCATGCTACTGTACGAGTCCAAAGAAAAAATAAAATGGGAAACTGCTCCTGCTGTACCAGAAAAAGAGGTGAGGACGTAGACGAGCACAGTGATGCAGACTCCGCTGATGACGGCCAACATCATATCGTTGTAAAAGGTGTGTCTCACTTCATCATCAAACAGCTCCGTCCCTCCATACAGCACCTTCACCTCACTGCAAGAGAAGGTGCAAAGTAAACAATCTGCAGTGGTGATACGTACTGTGAGGCTTTCAGTGCTCCAAACGCCCTTTTGTCTCTGACCTGGTGGACTGCTTGGCCAGCATGCCTGCATACTGAACCACAAAGTTTTTGAAGCGAGCTCTCTGCTCGTCTGCTCGGTCCTGCAGGGAGTAGTAAGACGGCAGGGGAGCCCCGAAGTGGATCTCACTGCGCAGGAGAGCCGAGGAGAGACGCTCCGGGGACAGACTTTCATCCACGTACCAGTAGAACTGAGGGTGGGTGATGGCCAGACTTAAGGAGCCTACAACAAAGCGCCAAGAGATGAAAGCAGGAGACAGGTTAGCTCGTCTTTGATGATACAAAACATTTCCTACACCTTGAACTCTCTGACATTTTGTCAGATGGTAACAACAACCTTCAGTGCATTTCACTGGTGGCCTTGCGAGACCAACACAAAATATCACAAATAACTGTAGAGAGAAAATAAAAAGCCCATTTAGCTTTTAAAATATGTTTCTTTTATATAAATACTACTCTTAAAATGTGGCATGCAGCCATGCTCAACCCACTGAATCAATACTTTGAAGAACCACAACGCTGCAAATACAGTTTTAAGTCTTTTGGGGGTATGACTCTACCAGATTTCCACTTATAATTTGAAATACTGTGTCTTTTGTGCTTGCAAAATTTCCCATATTGACAGATTGTACAGCAGTTCTCAGGAGTTTTCATTGATGGTTAACTGGACTGTGCTCTGGGCTTTGAGTAGACCATTTCGAACCACAACTTGTCATCTAAGTCTATCCACGGTAACTCTCGTTCTGTGATAAGGGTTGTGGTTCTTCTGATGGAGCCCTAACCCTACTCCTAACCCTCACAGCATGATGCAGCCACTACTATGCTTGATTGTGTTTTGAAGAGTCAGTTTTCCACCACACATATTTTTTTGTTTGGAGTTTTGTTTGGAGAGAAGGTTTAACACCCATTTATGATTCTCACTTCTTTAGAGGTTCTACACTTTTTGTGTTGGTTCATGATATAAAACCCTAATAAAGAACACAAAAGTCTGTGTTTTTAACATGAAATCACGTGGAAAAAGCTCAGTGGGCATCCGTGCTTTTGCAAGGTGATGAAGTGGGACCTTGAAGCTGACTCACCTTGAATATCAGCCAGATCTGGGCCCATGCCATCGTAGTATATCTTCCCCGCTCTCTCACTGGGGTAAAGGTAAGACAGAAGAGAGCTGGGTGGGGAGCAGTAGGACGGCCCCAGAGGCAGATCCCTTAAAATCTCCATGGGTTTCCAGCAGAACTGATGAAACTGCGGATGCTGCATGAGGAGACGTTCCACATGGTGGATCGTCTCCAGGCGCTCCGGAGTGAAGATGTTGCGCTCCCCTTCCCCCTGAGCCACAAACACCAGCTCGATCCTCCACAGAGCCTGGCTCTGCATGTAGTAATTAGGAGCAAATCTGCGCTTCCTGATGAGCGGAAGGGAGGAGTTCCTGTCCCATAATCCCTGCTCCTCTTCACCTCCAGGACTCTTGTCTCTCCTCCTCAGCCCCTCCTGACTCGGGTCGGGCTCAGTTCTCGTTTCTCTGGCTTCTTCTGGTTTTAAAGTGATGCCTGTTTGAAAGGAGGACTTCACTTTCTTCCCCTCTGTCCAGTCAAAAACTCCCCTCTCCGCCAGCTTCTCCAGGAGAAGCTCTTTGAGGTCCCCAGACTCCGTGTCATCGACGTCCCGCCTGCGCCTGTCCCAGGACCCCAGCTGTGTCTTCACAGCAATGGTGAGAGCGTCAAAGCGTTCAGCTGAAAAGTGGCTGTGAACCTCGAAGGCACTGTAGGAGAGGTCTATGTCCAGAGGAGGGCAGTAGAGCAGCATATAGGCAAATAGGGAACAGGGCATGAGGAATGCCACCCCTAGGACCACCCCGCTGGCCCAAGGTTGTGTGTAGACCCACCCCACCCCCCTCCACAGCCCACAGACCCCTGCAGTCCCCGACAAGCAGCCGTGCCCCGCAGCGTGCGCCACCCCGTCCTCCTCCTCCTCCTCCTCTTCCTCCTCATCGTCACCCCAGCTGGTGCGAAACAGCAGCGCCTCGTCCTCCACATCCATGCTGGCACCTGTGAGCGACACATTACACCGCTTCATTATTACTCGCTCGCAGCTCTTGCTCTCTCTCTTCTGGAAAGAGAACTGCGAGCATGAAATAGATGTTCGAACTACGAACAGCTGACACGAGTATTAGGCAAAACGAAGGACAGGGGAAACCCTCCAAATCTGTCCTGAGCAAGCGAGGGTGTGAAGGAATTAAGTTTGTCCTAGAGCTGCTGTGAGCCAAGGTCCTCCACTGCTGGGCTCATATGGAGAAAATTAAAGGGAGGGGGTGAGGTGGGAAGGGGTTCAAGGGTTTAGAAAAAAAAAAAAAGAAAGAAAAAAGGTTGGCAGCTTTCTGCTTTGAGATGCTGCTCACAAGAGCTTGGGGGTGAGACCGGGTAAAAGCTGTGATTTTCTTGCTCTCCCTGTCAGCCGTCATCACCTGGAGAGAGTCCACTGGTGGCTGTCAAGGTGCAGCTGTGTGTGTGTGGGTGTGCGTGTGTGTGTGTGCAGAAAATTAAATAATCTCACCTGCGTAATTACTGACAGAAAGAGCAAGAGGGGTATTAGAAACAGTTGCTGGCTTATCTCCTGTGATGGACGGGTCGTGCCTAATGGTGTCAATGGGTGCCTCTTATTTAGACTCTCATGCTCGTGATGCGCTGCCGCAGACGGTTTGCATTCCGACGGCAGCGAGCGCTCGCTGACTACGGCAATTCATCTGCGCTCTTTAAGGGCCGCACTCTAAGGTCAGTCAGGTGAGGCACTGAATCACGATTAAGTGTGAACAATAGCTGTGCTCCGCCCAGTAGCTGAAGTGAAATCCATCATAAAAAGGAATTGGCTATTTGTATTGCTCGATCAATACCACAAACGATAAAGAAAGCAGAGACAAAGGTCTCTTCACAGACAAACCTGGAATTCATAATTAAACACCAGGCCAGCTGATTTAGGGACTTTTGTTTTGTCCTCTGAAGCCGGACTGAAGTTCACACTAGGACCGTGCTCGGTTATTCAAAGTGTATCAAGGTCTTAAAAACATTAAGACGTCAAAACCACCAACATATATTGCCCTTTAAAATGAGATGCCAGAGAAAGTGACAGATGGAGAGAGAAAAAAAGAGGCTGCAACACTTTTCTCTCACCCAGAAAAGAAGGACTAATGTGGCAATTTGGAAATGTAGCATCATAACCAACAGTTATGACGTGGAAATGATTTAAACCATGTTTTTGATTAAGTCTAGATGATCAAAGCTTTAGTGTGTAACTTGTATTCACAAAAACGTTGTTATATATTTCTTAAAATTGTCACTAAGAGACAATCTGTTTAAAAATAGAATCAAGCTCCTCCCCGTGCAACTATTGCCATATGCAGCAATACAGTCAAAAACAACCAATCAGAACCAGGAAGAAGGTCTTAGTGCTGTAAATCATGCTTTATCTGATGTAAATCTGCACATTCACCACAGACTCATTGAAAGGAAGAAGCTACAATGTAGCAGAGAGCAAGAGGGAGGGTGTGAGCAGCGCATACACAAGGATGATTGCAAGCGCAAAACCCCTCCTCCTGGCTCTGATTGGTTGATCCTGCAGATGACAGTCGATTTTCCCACATTATATGTCTTATGTTATGCAGCCACAACATAATGACAGTTTTAATAAATATGTAAAAAAACATACTTTATCTAAATGTTACTATGACAGCTTTAACATCAAAATCAAAATAAATTTGATAGATATCTTTATTGTAAATACACTAATATTGAGCCTAGGCAACACAAGAGTGCATGAGACACTTTTATGGCCTAAATATATAAAGCCGACTTGCTGCTGTAGCACCGCTAACCTGTCTTTCATGTTGCTTAAACTTGATCATTTTTTAATTGCACGTGAACATAACGTACATTTTATGACCACAGATATGTGTAAATCCAAGCAGCACTAGATATTACCATCTATTTTTAAACGTTCCTCTCCATTTTACAATTTCCCCAGACAAGAACAGAGTAAATTTAATAGAGCGGGGAAGTTTATGTTTCTCTTGGATGTCATGTTGATGGTCACATTTATAAATTAGATGCATGTGTGAGTTGAGGAAGTGAGTTACACCCCATTAAAAACTTGCCAAATCCTCCCTGTCAAGGCTAAACAGTTTTTGGTAGAGGCAGCATCATGATGTGGGGGGCCGTGACGTAACAAGATGAGATCCTGCAACCAGTCGCAATCCAAAACCTGCTCTCTCTGGAACTTTGTCCTCCCAAGATGTTCAGCCCTCGCCAATTCCTATTATTACATTTGCTCTTCAGCAGGTACATGTTGCAAACAGGCAGTAAGGGCAAGTCTGTATTCGATCCTGTATTTTCAAATAAACATGGAAAAAGGCCATTAGCTGCTGATGTGTTTGCAAAAGTCCCAGTGTACACGAAACGTTTTCCCAGGTCTGACACAGAAAGCTGTGTCAAATGATTGCTCAATCAATACTGCAGGTGTAACATTTAAACTAGAAAATATTTTCCTCAGCTTGTTTAAAGCTGGTCTTTTTGTTCAATTCAACTTTTCTTGGGGATTCTAGCAGGTTCTGATATTATTCATTTTGCATATCGATTTATTAAAACATGTCACGGTATTTCAGCAGCAGAAAGTATCGTTTTTTTCCCTTCTCTCCTTCAAATAAAAAGAATTACATCCTGATATATATATTTTAAAGTCTACACTTGTATAAAAGCAGTGATATCTTATGACTACAGGCCACCGCGCGAAACCCGTTTCGCTCAAGGTTACCATTACCAGGAGACTCATACCAACCCATGCATATTGCACACTGTGGTTAAAGCAGACAATGTATTCATGTTTCCTGTGGGAAAAAAAATTAAAATCTCCCACAGTGGGACAAAGTCAGACTGCAGTTCACTGATAATGCGGCGGCTCACGGACATCTGTAATGAGCCCGTCATTAAAAGTCTTTGCTCTTCACTTTCAGAAAGCTTTTAATATCAAATGTCCACACGACTCAGATGGTTTAATGCTGTTTAATGCCATTTTTTCTCCCTTTATTTAATAGATAACAAAGCCTTTAGAAATGAAAATTGAGAGCTTCACACTGAATCCGATATTCTATAAAGGACACCAATTTTCAGCTATTTTGTTCATCTGAACCATGATTGTTTTTTTTTTATTAAGAGAAAGTGGACTATTAAAAAGGGCAGGCACGGCATTATTGTGAACTTCCTGAACTCTTAAGAGAACAAATTTATTTATGATTAAAGTACAACTGCAATTATTGACTTATTCAGCTCATTTTTTTTCAGCTGCTACTTGATTACACAGCTTCTAATTCTGAATTAACAAGGATAATTCTTGTTAGGATAATTCAGCCTTTCCACTTAGTCAGTACTTTGTCAAACCACCTTTTTCTGCAATTACATCTGAGGGTCGTTTTGGTTTCTACTTTCGAGGGACTGTAGGTTTTATTTCTTCAATCCGATTGGGGAAAATCTGTGAACATTCATTTTCAGCTCTTTTATTTGGACAAACCTTTGAAAATCAAGCATCAATTCCCCCTCACCCCCTTCCCACTTCACAATAATGAGCCACTTTGTTCTGCTGGTCCATCACATAAAATCCCAATAAACACCTATTGTCTCTGGTTGGAAAATGGCAAATTATGAAAAATTTCAATAGGCATAATTACCTTTACAAGTTGCTGTATAATTTTGTCCTTGGCTGCGGTGTGAATGTAGAATTATCGGTTATCTGCAATCAGCAAAAACCATTGCTGACAAATGCTTTATGTACTGCAATATGCAACATTACCTCTACAGAGAAGATCAATTATGTGATATTTCCAAGACAAATGTGTGTCCTATAATTCTTTATTGCCTGCCAATGAAACTGACTACAGCTGGTGGATTTTGATGATTAGATTCTCCTAACCCTGTTACGTTTCATTTCTGTCTTCTCTGCCTCGTTTTAATAATGCCACTTCCACTTCTTGCGTCGACAGGAGAAAAGAGAAAAGAAGAGAAGGCTCCCGGACTTACTCAGCGACATAATGAGAGGAGTGGAACAGAAAGTGGAGAGGAGAGAACAGCTTGGCTAATGACCACTAAAGTACACAGTCCTGCACTTATCAGCTGTTCAATAGCAAAGATATTAATAACGGAGAACAAACTGGATTAGAAGAGTACAATAACGTTTCCACAGCTCCATTTCTTTCCACATCCAATTTGATGTGCTGATTTCGTGGAGCCAATGACGAGTTTCTTAGAGTCGCTGTGCATCATGAGTGCATGTGCAAAGCTTTACGATACCCTTCATCCGTCTGGGTGAGTCTACTAACACCTGCCAGTGAAGGGGAGCAGAGCTAATGAGAGTGATGCACGGCCTGAGGGACGCATCCTTTCTCCCTCTCTGATGAGTCTGATGCTTCTTCGCATTCAAGAAAAATCAAGCCTCGTGCACCATAATTATGAGCAATGCACAGCTGTAAAGCACCGCCAGCGCTGCGGAGCTGCGGTATAACTAATGTGTTTACAAGGCGCCGGATTTGTTCAGCATTGCTGTTTTTCTGCAAAGATTAAGAGAACACGGCTGATTTAAATCCTCATGCAGGTGAGGATTAAAGCAAGACTGCAATTTGACTTCCCGCATTGTGCGTTTGTCGGGATAAAAAAAAAAAAAGAAGAGCTGCCTCCCAGCTGGATTATTAAAGCTATTTTGTCATTAGTGAATCACCGTTTTGTGTTTTTCCTTAAAATGCGGCACCTGGATCTAAAATAGAACTGATAAGTGCATGAAGCAAAACGAAGAGAATCTGTGTGCATGTTCTGAGAGGACTGAACATCCTCTTGTATAATGTATGGTGTGTTACCGGATGACCTTGCGCGCCCTCATGTCGGACTCACTTGGGAACTTTTTCTGGAGCTTTAAATATTTTTTATTTTTTTCCAAAGTTTTGGAAGGTGTTCATGCTGTATCTGTCTTGGTGTGGGAAGAACATGAGCTGCATGTGAGGAGGCTCTTTGTGCAGCGCAGGGATGAAGCCGGCAGTCGAATATCTGATGCTCGGTGAGCGAAAAAGAAAATCATAAATCTTAAATATTTTATCTTTCAGGCGTGTGCACACCGTGAAAATTAGGCAACGATTTTTCTTCTCGTTTTCCAGGGCAGCAAAAGCAGTACGACGTGTATATAAATCTGCTTGTGGGTTTGTTGAAATCAACCTGGCACCAAAGTCACAAATGCATCTCAACAAACGAGAATGTCAGAGTTCATCAATTCTGCTCAATAACTGACTGCCATATATTATTCATAAAAAATAAAAAAAATTCAGTTATTAATTTCTGTTAATTTTGATAATTCTGGCTTACAGCTTGTGAAAACCCAAAATTATAAATATTTCATAACAAGAAAGGACTTTTTAATACAGAAATATGTGTGTCTCCATGGATATTTCCATATTGCACTCAATACTTGGTCATGACTGCTTTTGAATGAATTACTGCATCAAATCAGTGTGGACCAGATGTTGCTTTAACAGCATTCATCAGTTTTTCCTCCGCTGTTGGGTCTGGTGTCTCTCGTCTTCCTTCCGACACCCTGTAGTTGTTTTCTCCTTGAAGGAGGTAAGGAAGTTGTGGACTTGTCTCTGGTTCCTGAGAGACTTAACACTAGGAATACGACAGGTGGAGTCCATGTTCTGCATACATCCGTGCATAACTTGAGGCCATTTAAGATTTTGCTTGCGTTCCAAACTCTTGGATTTGCTTTAAAATCCCTTCAAGGCTGTGGTTATCCCCATTGCTCATGCATATTTTCCTAACACATTTTTTTTAAACTTTGCATTAATATATTTTGCAGCACTCTGAAAAAGCAGTTTCTTTAGTAATGAAGTCTTGTTGCTCGGTATGCTCGCGGATGGCACCAACCTGCAGTATGACTACCAGCTCATTTCTTCCCACATTTTTTGTTGTCCACAGCACAGCATTTCTGTATTAAAAATGCTTTCTACCTTGTTTTTATAAACTGAATGTTATGACTGCACTAGCAGTAACCTATAATTATGAAAAATAACAAAATGAAATGCTTGCAGTATGCACACTCGCAACTTCACTGTGCATGTTTGATTCTTTTAAAGAATCTGAAAAAATGTTGGCATTCATCAAAGGACGAAGTTAGAAAATCCATCCAGATGTGTAGAGTTACAGAGATTAATAGATTAAATAACTGTATGTAAACATAGGTTATTATCTGTAACAACATTTTAACCAGATCCTAAACTACCACGACGGAGAAGCCGGCATTGCAAGTTTTCAGTCAAGAACATTTATTGTTAGGAGAACCAGCTGCTCGACAAACAACTCTAAACGCAAATATCTTTCAAGCTCGATTAATGATGGCGGCTGACCACACAGACACTTTGAAGGGTCATCTGCAGTAAAGCAGTGTGTTCAGATAAGACAAGGATGTTGTCTTGTGGTCACAGTGTGTATCCAGATGTGCACCGGAAACTGGGAGAAGTAAAAGCGGAACATTAAACTCAAAGAATCCTGTGCCATGTTGAAAGCATGTTGGTGGTGGAATCATAATGTGGGGTTTTGCAAAAACAACAACAAAAAAAAGAGCTGATCTCCAAATCTTAAACCAACCAGGTGAGAAGAATGAGGCAGATCAGATTTCTGCTTCTTCCCAGAGATTGGACATCAGTTTTAGCAAATCAAATAAAACATATTTACTTGTAAGTCAAACAATAACTCTAAATCAAAGAAAGCCAGATCAAAAATCCATCAGGAACTCCACCAGAAACTTGTTAGTGACCAAGC
Source organism: Poecilia reticulata (assembly GCF_904066995.2). Lineage (NCBI taxonomy): Eukaryota > Metazoa > Chordata > Actinopteri > Cyprinodontiformes > Poeciliidae > Poecilia > Poecilia reticulata. Next base: position 13,407,183 of record NC_088838.1, read on the forward strand.
ACTTAGTGAGGCAGCAACAACAAGGCGTAATTAACCAATTGTGTGCTGTTTTTATAGACCTGATTAATGACTTGTTGTTACAAACCCGTGTGAGATCAGTTACTGCTAACTAATTCATAATATTCAAGTTCCTCTTGACTGGATATTTCAGTGATGTGGAACATCAGAACAAACAAACAAAAAAAAAAAACAACCCCACAGAAACTCAGACCGAATAATTACCTGTCCTTAAATCTTAAAGTCGGTGTCATGGGGATGAAGCAGGAGCTTGTTGCAGTGCCAGCCTCTTGAATCTTTCAGCTATCCCTATTTTTCTCGGCCTCGCCGAGCACTAGATTCACTTTCTGCCTTCCACTCTGCTGCTCTTCTCCACCCTTCAATCTTTCTGCTTTTTCTCTGCGTCTCCTTCCCCTCAGAGGTGAGAGATTTTTAACCTCGCCTCTGACGACAGCTTTAAACCTCCCTCCCACCTCTACCTTCTTTAGTTTATCTCCTCTCCATCTTATCTGATATGGACACCACATGCTGCCTCTCTTGGCCCCCAAACACACACACAAACACACACATACACTCAGGCTGATGTAAAGTCAGCTGGAATAGCACCCAATTTAAAGAGGCATTGATTTCCCCCACCGGTGCTCTATGAATACATTTCTTATGCATGAGTGCCCAGAATGATGTTTATATTCGGCGTGCTTTCTATTCTCCACCACGACCTGAGTGTTATGCTTCGACTCAAACTCTCAAGATCCAATTTGGGTGAACAGAGGTGCTCATTTCTCTCATTGTTGATGAATTGCTGCTCACGCTGCTGGAGGAGCAACATTTATACGGTTCCCCCTCCTTACAGTCTGAATAAAAATTAAAAAAAAAAATAAAAAACTGAGTAAGTAAGCCCTAAATTTGTTTTAGTTTATCTTTACCAGGCTGCATAATTTGCAAATAAAAGCACGCAGTGACAGTAATTAACCCAAACTTTTAGTGATTTATGAAACCAATTAGCTCACATTCGTTTAGCGGGTGAGTGCACCCAGGATTCGGCTTATTTGCATTTCCTAAATAAGTAAAAAAAAAAGCAAATACCTTGATTGGCGAAGGGAGACTTACCTGAGGCTGATCACACAGGAATCACAGGTGGAGCGTTCAGGCCTGCCCGGTCCACTTTTATAAAGCTGAACTTGACCTCTGCAGCTTCATCTGCTCCATACGCCAATATCTGAACGGGAGGGAAGGGGAAAAAAAAAAAAAAGATTAAACTGCTTTATTTTTTGACAGTTAATAACTCACAATGTAAGAGCAATAGATCCACCCTATGAGCACTTATAAGAAAATACCACACACACAAAAATAAATCCACTTTCCTCCCTCACTCGGCTGGAATCTCCTGATTCAAACCCCCAGCTCTTATTCTCCTTCAATGCGCCCAAGTCCTTTCCCTCCTGTTCTGGTGCTTCCCTCCCCTCCTTTTCTTACCCGGTTGTCGAGGCGACAGAGTCAGCGAGAGACATTTCTTCCCCAGAAGCTCCCCTCACTCTCTTTCTCTCCCTCTCCTTTCTCGTGGCTTTGTTCAGCACGCTCTGCTGGCTGGCCCAATGGTGGGAGAAGCACAAGGAGGGAGACGTGGCTCAGAAACCCCCCACACACGATGATGCTGAAAGAGAGAAAAAAAAAAAAAGAAGCCGAGCAGAGTGTTTGTATCGCCACAGAAGTGTCACTTTCAGGGAATGAGTGCTTATTTGATCGGGTAGAGAGGATCATGTCACAAGAGCTGCCTTGATGCAGCAGCAGAGCCCCCTCTCATCATGCTGGAGTTGGTATGGTCTGGTCCATACTCAGTTGGTGGGGTGTGCTATAAGAGGGTGATCAGAATAACTGGCTACAGTGAGGGGCAGATTAAAATAGGCAACTGATCAGGGTTTATTAGCCCACAGGTTCATTTTTCATCTGTCAGAGAAGTCAAATCACTTCCATCTGCTTCTCAGGCTGCGTTCAGCACCTGTAACAAGCTATAAAGAGAGAGCAGTGATTGGAGTTGTCATGTTTGAAAACGCCAAAAAAATGTCCTGTTTCTGACTGTGGCGTCCTCACTCCACCTGCTCTCATCTAACTGGAACGAGCAGCTCTCCAGGCTTTCTCCAACATCCATCATACCCCCTTTGTTCGTGTGCAAGCCGGACTGATCACAAAGTAATAATTCATCAAGCAAAGGAGAATCGGGGCGGTCGCTCTGAAGCGAGACTTCACAACCCCTAACAAAGCAGGTTTGGTGGCGCATACGACCGCAAACGTGTGTGTGATGAGAGTTATAACAAATCTGATGTAGAAAAACAAACTCCTACTCATAAAGTCTCCAGTGTTTAAAGTTTAATGAGCCTTTTGGACTTCATTTCAACAGACATGTATCACAAATATTGGCAGGCATGAACTCGGAGGCAGCGGCCGATACAATATACTTTTAAATAGTACAAAACGCACGTTCATTCACACGTCTGCACATGCACACGGAGCACATACATGCGGAGGTAAACAGGGCGGGGAGGTTCATAAGGTGTGACTTTAGGACAGGACTATGGCGCTACTGTCCGATGGTTACATAAAAACTCTTCCAGTGGTGCCCATCGCATTTGGGATGAATGGATGGAAAAATTACAAGGAATGTTTTCCTAGACCGAGTAGGAACCCTGCTCATGTTTTAAAAGAGCTAAACTTAAGGAGGATTGCACACTACTATGAAACTTGAGAACAAGCAACAGATGAAACATTTTCTAAAATATTTAGAGGAGGAGGGAGATCTGGGTAACATTGGGTCCATGTTTACATCAGTGAAAGGAAAGGAAAAAAATACAGAAAAATAGCTGAATCCTGAGTTATTCAATTTAAGGGCATTTTCAAAGAACACCAGTAAGCAGCTAAGAAATTAGGAATTGATCTGGGAAAATGTAACAAAGCAACTATTTTTGCATATAAAGTCAAACAGTTCTACTTCTGTTTTTGCAACATTTGACAGACATCTCAGTAATCAGCACTGAGTGATGCTCCTTCTCTATATCTAAAGCAAACATGGAAATGAATGGTGGGACAGCTTTCCTTAATGACAACACAGAAAAGCTGCTACAACACAAACGAGCTGATATGTAAATGTGACCCAGTAATAAACGGTGATAATTGCCAGAGCTACAGAAAAAGCAACATCTAGTCACAGAATCATTTTTAGGAAATTGACTGTTTTCACTGTTGTGTTGCAGTGTTACGATCGATGTTGTGTTGGTTTCTGAATTTACCACCAGCTCTCCCGAGCAAAGGGGGAAAACGGCCAGAGTGAAAATTTGACTACGGGTTCATGGCATCACAGTTTTTACACAAAAGTTATAACATGCAGCACAATCCAGTTGCTTTTATTGTTTCATATCTTACTGTCGCTAATGGATTGCTTACTGCAGCTTTAAGACAGTGCTACATTAATAACAACATCGGGTGGGGCTGTTTTAGTTCACACACCATCAGGATCTGCATTTGGCAAAACCAGAGATGTTTCCAACCACCCAAATATGTCTGTTTTGTAAATGAGGGAAAAGTTTAATATCCTGCTTTCAGCCAGCTGATGGCAGTGCACAGCTACAGGTGGAGGAGGGGCAGCAGCGCTGCATTGTTCTATGCTTCATACAGTCATGGAAACCTTTTGGATACTCCACCATTTTCTCTGGCTTACTGAGAAGGACTTTAATCTGGAGGAACAGTGTGACAAAAAGTTAAGAGTTCTGGATCTAACACTTCTTTAGCATCTGGTAACTGCAAAGGGTTAACACCGTTTGATAACAAAATAGAAGCATAATTAATTCACATATCATTTACAATACTTTTACAATTATAGCAGAATCCTCTAAATTAAAACAAACACTTTGTCCAGAAGCAAAAAAAAAAAAAAACAATCCAAAAGAAAACAGATTTTGTTCCTGGCTGTTTTTCCACATGTATTACTTAAATAAGAGGACTTTTGGCCTGAGTGGATAAATAATGGTCCTCTGTACCTAGCATTCACAGTTAACAGCCTCGGTGTGCTCAACAACAAAGCCAATGGGGGAAAAAAAAGCTGATCTTAATGTGCTTCAGGTGTTCCTGCTCCACAGACTCGGTCTAAAGTAAACTCACATACACTCAATACTCAAAGCTACCCGCTGATCAAGCAACCCAGTTTCTTCTGGCTACCACAGATGCGTCTCCCGAATCTCTGAGATGATGGTATTGGCTTTTTTAAGAGCCTGAGGGGAAAATAAACAAAACAGGCAAAAGAAGATTGTTAAATTACTGGACCTAAAAAAATAGAAAAAAAAAGAAAACTATTTCTTGTTTGTTATTTATTCAAAAGCAGCGTCCTTCAGTTTTACCTCGAGCATCTGAGCGACCTCGATGCGCTGCTGCGCGGTTTCCTGCGACTCGATGAGCAGTTCCTGCAGCAGCGGCTGCTTATAGAGCTGACCCACCAGCTCGCTCTGCAGATGCTCCTTCACATGATTCACCAGGAAATGCATCACTGTCTTGGGCACGCTGCACACACACGCACGCACACACACGCACACACACGCACACACACACAGAGAGCCAAGAAAGTTTCGAAAGTCATAGAGTGACAATCAACAACAGCAGAATGGAGCGACCGACTCATTGGAGCCTCTGGCGTTCTGGGTGTGTCCCAGTCAAATCGAACCTGTCTTGGATGCCTTTTCGAACAATCAGGAAGTAGCACTTGATGAGTCGCTGGATGACCTCGCAGTCCCGCTGCTCCTTCGCGGTCAGTTTGCGGGATGCAGGCATCGCCTGGAAGACAGGACGCGACGTGAAACTTTATGCCGCGCGCGATCAATTAAATCCTAAGCGTTTTGCGCTTCTAATGATCCCATCGCTCACCGTGTCAAGGAGGTTAATGGCTTGGCTTTTACTCGGGCTGCCAAACCCCACGGCTGGAGTTCTCTCCTCGCTAACCTTCTCGTTCTTCCACCGCTTCCCTCCATCAGTGGCGTCAGCCTGAGAGCAGGAATGCAACAAAGGCAATGGGCAAAAAAAAAAAGAAGCAATTTCACTGAATGAGAATCTCACATCATGTAACGCTTGGATGTGAAGCGTACAGACTGCGGCTTCGTCGAGCGCAGCGCCTGATGTTTGATTTGTCAGGATGAGTGAGAGACATGAATGTTTGCTGTAGGACACAAAGAAACAAATTGTACCTGCTGACTGTTGACGGATGCCGAGACTTGCGCTGCGTCTGTAAAGTCCGGATGCTTCGTGTTGATATAAGCGAGCTCTATGGCCACTAAATTGTGCACCTGACACACAAAAACAGAACAAAGTGGCTCAGAATGTCAGTAAGATTTTGTTGTTTCCCATAATTAATAGAGGTCCACTAATCAATCAGACTGAGATCAGATTCTGGCAATTTTCCTCCTGATCAGGAGATCAAATACAGAGAATTCAGAATATTTTTTGGTCATATATTTCTCTCTTGTAAATGAGACCTTGGATCTCAATGAGACACTATGTAAATAAAGGAAAACAGAGGAAAAAAATCTGATATAGATTAGGTACAAATGTTTTGATCCATAAATTTGGAGGATATTGTCCTTCCTGCATTTTCAACTTAAAACCACAACTTTGGTCAAAAACTGGCAGCATACTGATTTCTCCTCCTGTTTTATTGTTCTTAGAGAAAGAAACGTGGAAAAAAGACAACTGGAAACTGATCTCAGTCAAAAAAAAAAAAAAAAGCTTTTTGTTGCAAGCAGCTAACCCAGAATTATTAGAAGTGAAGCCGTGGATTACCATTTCATTCGTGATTGGCAGGCGCTTCCTCAATAATCCAGTCACAACTTCCACAATGGAATCATGCAGTTTGGGAAATCGTAGAAGCTCCTTTAATACACACAGAGGCACACTCTAATTAAATAAACCACTGATGCATGAAAATTAAAGTGGATAACATTCTCTTGACTAACCTGAGTGCTAAAGGAGGAGCAGTGCTGGATGATCCTCTGCAGCTCTTCATGAACCAGCTCGACGCAGCGCAGGCTGGGCTCCTCCAGACGCTTAATTTGCCTCTTCACCAGCAACTCGAAGGACACCTCGGGCACAAAAAGCGCAGGTCTCGGACCCTGCAGGGTGAAAGCAGTACAATTATTTACCTGCTCTTCGCCCTGAAACGAAAGGAATACGCAGCCACAGACGACATCAGCGGCTCACCGTAGCGTTGCGGATGGCGGTGAGGATGTCCAGATCGGTCAGTCCTCCCAGCGGGTCGATGGACTGCAGCGTGCGGCCGAAAGTCTCGTGGAATATGTAACAGATCCGAGCTCCGCCGCAGCTGCAGGGGAGACGGGTTTGGCTGTGAGCGCGAGTTAGCTGTGGTAATTAAACCCAAATTAAATGCGGTCAAGCCAAAAAAAAATTAAGGTCAATATTTGCTCTCGACATGTTCAAGTGCATTAATCGCCTGCTGGTGAGAGAGACGAAGAGCTGGACAGTCCCAAAAGAAGAAGCTTAAAACACTTCAGTTCACACTCTGAAGGCGTTGGATCACAACCCAGGGACCGGCCTGCCGACGTCTGCAGAAATAGCTAAAGACCTCTCCTTTCAATGCATGTCAATCATTTTATCAACGAGTGGTTAAAATAAGTTCTCATGTTCATACATTTCTCATTTATTTAATCTTGTACTGCTCTAATACTTGCAGAGTTTAATTGACACCATTCTCCTTAAAAAAAAAAAAGAAAAGAAAAAAAAAGGCCTCCTATATTAAGATTCACATTCGGGAAAGGTGAATCGTGTAGCTTTGCAATTAATGATTTTTTTTAGTAATTGATTATTTTGAAAATTCTGCGTTCATTAAATATCGGACTTTTTAATGCAACACTAGAAATACATGAAAAGACGCAGATAAACATGTAATTAAATTCATTTTTAAGTTTAAAAAATTTAATTTAATTCACGAAATAAACATTGTATTGCCCGAAATGCAACAATATAGTTTTCCTTTAGTGAACTAGAACCAGGTGAAGCTAAAGCTGCCTCTTGAGTAGTTTTGGATACAGTCTGTACTGATATGAATGTGTATGTAATTTTTACAACAATTTTATTAATTTAGTTATTCAGCTAATCTGAATCTGAAAAAACACAGTTTTTTTAAGCATACTTGTTTTCTGTTTAAGTTTTCACTGCTCAAATCCAGTCTTTTCCTTGATGCTTTAAATGCACCACTGACACAGATGGCTTGTTTATTAAAGTCAAACGTCTGTGTAGGAAAAACTATCCCCACCGGATCAGTGAGGCGCCTCGACAATAACAAACCCTGGATCAACAGTGAAAGAACTGCTTAAGATAAAATGAGGTTTCAGGAAGAGAGACAGGAAATTACTGAGAAGTGCACAACAACAACAACCAAAAGTCCAGATTAGACAAGCAAGGAGGGATTCGGGTAAATGCCCAGGAGCAAGCTTCAGCAAACAATGCAAGAGATGTGATCGGGATTCAAGAAGAAAAGCAGGTTTCAAGCAGGAGGGGAATTAGAATGATGGAGGGCTGGATAGAGCCGGTGAACTGAATCTACTCTTCAGTGGGTCAGGCTCATGAACGAGCTCTGCCTTCTCCTTAAATGTTTTCTGTTACACCTCAGCTGTCTCATCCTCCATGTCGGTCGTGGATTTTAGATGTGTCTAATCCATCATTGCCTCCATCGACATCAGAAAATATTGGCGTCGCCCTTTGCCTTCCCATCCCACCTGCGTGTTTGCATAAGTCAGGGGAACGATATCAAGAAAACGTGGATCTCTCAAACACGAGTGTTGTAGCGTTAGCGCAGCTAGTACGCAGCATCCTCTGGTATTCCCTTTTCCATCTGACTCAGAGGGAAAGATGCTCCGAACAAAGCTTTTGTGTTTGCCTTGTCGCCTAAGGAGGATCACTAGAGGATAATGGATAAACTCGCCATGTTAGCAGAGTTTATAACTCCCAGGTGCAGTTCGCTGATTTGCTCTGGGAGGGGAGGGGCAGAGTGTCTCTGCCACTGCAGCGCTGCTGCCGGAAGAAGCGCGACAATGTGTGCAAACGGGAAAGAGTTCGTTTTGACACAAATCAGTATCTCTGAATATTTAAGTTTTATATTGATTATATCGATATTATATTTTCGGCTTCTTCAGATTTGTTGCAACACTGACCACCACAGGAAATGTTATGTAACTTTAAAAAACATTAAACCATCTAAACTGGGAGTTTGTGTCAAGATGAGCCACTAGACCAAACAAGAATCTGTGAGAAATTCTGGCAGGGAGTTAATAAAATGCTGCTGTCACTTTACTATAGGATTAAATACTGAATCATTATTACTGTGTGATATTATTTCAACTAATTTGATTTGATTTGACTAAGTCGATTCTGTAAAAATCTTACACGTGTTTTGATTCTGATCAAAACATTTCCTTCAGTGTAAGAAGCTGAAAGAGAGAGGAGGCACTCACAGCTCGGACGTTTGGATGTGCCTGGCTGTTCCCTCGATGGTGTTGCAATAATCACTGGCAAACTTAGTGACAATTTGCAGCAGAGTGGCGCTGTGATCCTCCACCGGCTGACCGTAGCTGTTGAGCTGTGCTTGGTACTGGGAACTCAGCACTGTCACCCTGGTTTTGAGGTCTGGCAGGCAATCCCGGATGTGGTGCATGAGCAGTCTGCTCAGAGTTTTGGCCAGATAGCGTGAGCCGGCCCGCGAGGCGAGTGAGGGGTAGTGGCGCTGCAGGAAAGCCTGTTCGTCTTTCAACGAGTCCTGCAGGGTCTTCTGGGTGTTAATGTCATGCTGGCTCCTAGAAGGAGTAAGGAGGGAAATCACTGATCAAGTCAAGTTTATTTGTATAGCACATTTCAGGAACAACGGAGTTCAAAAGTGCATAAAACGTAGCACAGTAACCAACTACGAAACAAGTAATTAACATTACATTTTGTCAAATGCCGTCATAAAAATCAACAAGCAAATATCCATCAAATTTATTGAGCAATGTTGAAGTTATGAATCAAACACACTCTAAGCAGGTCTTAATTTAAAGGAACTCAGTGTTTCAGGAGTTTTCTGGAAATTTGTTCCAGATTAATAAAGCAAAGAAACTGAATGCTGCTTCTCCATAACCAAAAGACTACATGAGTGGTCTGGAAAAATCTGTGATTGTTCACACATTCACACATCTTTAATGCATTTTGATACTTAACCATTCAGTGATGTATAAACTAATAGAGGTATTCTAAAGTCTATTCTCTGAGCTACAGGGAGCCAGTGTGAGGCTTTAAAACTGTGCTCCATCTTTCTGGTTTTAGAGAGAATGAAAACAAAACAACACTATCAAACTTAAATTAATCAAATTCCAAACCTGTTTACCACCCCGATAATCCCAAGCCGGATAGGAATGACTCGGCCCAGAAGGACTTCTAGAGCATCGGTCCCAGCGTCCATCAGGTCCAGTTTGCTAACAACAAGCAATGTCCGACGACCTAACAGATTAAAAAAAAACCAACAAACAAACAAAAACAAAACCCAACAGAAGTCAATATCACAGCTCACAGGTAGAGTAGTACAGAACATTTCACGACTACAATGTACATAATAAAATGGAACATTTAAACTGATGCAGATAGCCTGATTTCCAATCACTGCACAGATACTAGAACAATCTAACAGCCTCTGAGAAGACATCTATATGCGCTACATCTACCGATCCATCAACTCTTCAAAATGCACTGTGAGAGCAACGCTCCTTTTTAAAGTAATTGCTGAAAGCCTGAACGCTGACAACTGTACACTCTAACCATCTTAATAAACAGAAATCTTCCTGCATAGTCAATCATTTAAAATGCACTCAGTCCTGATAACTTGTGGCTAGTATGAGCCGTGAGAAAGAAAACAAGATTTCTTACCATCTGGATCAACCTCACGAGCCAGTTTCAGCGCGTCGGAGGTGGCCAAGTCTGAGTTAGCCGGGGACACTGCAAGGATAAGGGAGTTCGGGTTGGAGATGAAGGACAAGATCATTTCTTGGACTTGAGCTTCAATGTCTTCAGGTTGATCCCCAACAGGAACCTGGAGTGGCCAAAATAGGGAAGCGACATATGTTAAAATATTCAAAGCACACAAAACAAACTGATGAGAGTTTCCGACTTCACTGAAGGCATTTTTTTCTTTAAGGAAAAACAAATGGTGGCTGAGTTTACCTTGGTGATTCCTGGTAAGTCAACCAGAGTCAGATTAAGAACATTGGGGGAGAAAATCTTCAGATTTATGGCATCAGGACTGATTCCCTGGAAAACAAGGAATGTGTATCAAACAGCAACAGAAAAAGCAAATATTACTTTCTGATCCAATTTCAAGAAATCTTTATACCTTATTATCACCTGTGCCTCGGTTTGTCTCTGATTCAATCTCCTTACGGATTTCCTGAAAATCTGTAAAGATCTGCGAAATGTAGGCCAGAAAAACATGTGTTATGCATTTAACTTAACTTGTGACACACAACCAAGGAAACGCTTACTTGACTGCAAAGAAGAGCATACCTGATTCTTGCAGTGCAAGAAAGTACCCCACTCTTCAGCTTTAATCCCTGAAGAAAAAAATGAGGTTCTTTTAACAGAATGCAAATAAGATGAAGTGTAGGTAAAAATATATTTTAAAAATAACACAAATGCGCTGTTTGAGTTGAATACTGCACAAAATGAGTGAAAGACGTAATAAAACAATTTTATGAAGCTGAAAACAGACAAGCCCATGAGGATTAAATATACAGAGACCTGGGTAGCTGTTTTGAGCATTTTGCTTAATCCCATTTCCTAAAAAAGTGGTGAAGAAGAAGAGAAAAAAGGCTCTATGTTAGAAAAGTGAAACTAAAGATGCACAAGATATAAGCAGAAGTTCAAACAGTACGTTAAAGAAAGAAGCACACATAAGCAAGTTTAAGCCGTCTCCATAACTTCATGGAAATGTCAGCCATATCTCTTCAAGATACTAATAGCCTAAGTTCAGGCATTTAAACTGAAAACAATTTTACTGACATAAAATAAGAAAGATTAATGCTTAGGTACCATTTTCAGATTTTAGTCTTTCTTTCAGAGGAGGAACATTAACCAGCTGCAAGACGAGAGGACGTCTTGTGACTATTCCTGATCCTCGAGGCAAGAAATCTCGTCCGACCAGGCTCTCCAAAACCGAGCTTTTCCCACTGCTCTGTTGTAGGGGGAAAAAATTAGTGTAAATAAGTCCACATACACTAATACCCCTAAATGAAATCAAGTGTAACTCCCTGCCTTTGGAAGTAACCTATAAAGTACAATTTACCTCTGTATTAATCTCAGGATAAGAATAACTGTTCTGTAAAGGCCTCAAACTTTTTGGGGGACGGGACATTAGTGAATAAATAGCATCGGAAAGACAAAGGGGTATACCAGAAAGGCCAGGAATAAAGTTCTGGACAGGTCTGTAGCGGAGTTAGCATATAAATCAAGATCAATAGCCCTGAACGAGCCACAGAACCATGTTCAATTAATTGGTCTATCAGCTTAAATGTAAATAATACACAGATTTGTGAGAAATTCAAGGTGTATCAAAACCTCTCAAATGCACTTTAGAGTCCAAGGTTGTTTTTTCTCCAGTTATCTGCCCTGTAGAACAAACTGAAAAGGACACTTTGGTTTCTGATTACTCATTTTATTGACTAACCTGAGTTCCAACCACAACTATTTGAGGAAGCTGTATGATTTCGGCCCCCACGGTCAGGAAGACCTCCTGCAGCCGGTTGATAGTGGGAATCAGAGTTTCCATCCTTCCAAAGGACTGAGAACTCTTCCTAATTTGATAAAACCATGTTAGAAACAATAGAAAGTTCCCCTGTATGATAAGTGCAAATGTCAGTGATTTTCATAATCTGTGTCTACAGCAAAAGCTGTATTTTGCCATTAGTATAAAATGGCAAAATACATTTTCCATTAAGTGAACGCAACGGGTTGCTTCGCTCCAGGAAGAAGTGGTCCTGATGAGAGGGGAGAAACGCCCCAATCCCAAACCGACAGCAATCCGCTCACGTTACACAAAACCCAAACCTTGATTTATAATTATAAAATCGGACTACATGTTGTAGGTAGCATAACGTAGCCTCGGTATTATTACACTGCAACAAATGGTTACAACACTGGCCGAAGGAGTCGATATTACGCTAACCCCAGCTGGCTAAAGGCAGGAAGTGTATGATGAGTGATTTGCTAATGCTAGTTTAGCCCTCAAAACAACCGTTGTTAATGCTTACCTTCCGGTAGTTTAAGAAATATCCTCCCTTATCCAACCTGCCGGGTTCTCATGCTTATTGTAAAGAGCCGAATGTCAAAAAAAGAAACATTTTTCTTCGGACTGATATCCACAATTAGCAGTGAAATGAACAAACTGTCCCTCAACGGCAGAGGCGGAACCATATTACTATTCATAAATCTGATTGGTCAGAAAATTGAAATCACGAGTTTTCCTGACGTGGGATTGGTTGGAAGAAAAGTCAACTGCTAGGTGCCATCTTTTGAAATCATTCTCTCAACATCTTTTAATAAAAAGAAAAATCTAACATTTATATTTTTGTTTTTTAGAAAATACAAATTATTCCGTATAGTTTTTCCCTATTCTGAGCTCTTCTAGGAGTCTTAAAATAAAAAAATTTAAAAGAAGACCAGCCGATAAATTAAGGTGAAAGAAATGTTTTCGCTTTTAATGTTTGCAAACATATATATAAACAAATATATTTACAAATCATACAATGGTCAACAGTATATTATGGGATAATACATGTTGTCCACAATTCTTGGAAAAAGATAAAAGTTATCACTCAAGACAATAATAAATACCCTCCAGTAGAAGTTAGTACACCCTAGGAAATGTAGCAGCCAGAGATCATGTGAAAATAACAGCATAAATAAATTATTCCATTGTATTCAGATCTTGTGTGATCAGGCTGTGAGTCATTAATACCCATCAATGATGAAGGCCAGAGAAAAAAAGAACCACATCTTCTCATTCAAGTCCTTTTTATCTGGGCGGCTCAAAAATGAAAAAAGCCGAGATATTCAACTGTCCATGTGATCATTCAGCTGGAGATCAGGCACACGATTCAACTGATCCTTTCCTTTCTCCCCGTCTAAACACTGTATCTTCAAGCACTGAGAATAACTCAAAAGAAAAACATCAGAAGAATTAAGTTATGAATGATTAGTCCATGTAAGAGGTGTCCATGCCCTCGCTTTCAGGGTGAAGAAGTCTCCCCGCCAAGCGCTCAATGTCATCGAGGCTGAGCTGTCGAAGTGAACGTTCATAATCCTTAAAATAGAAGAGGGACAAAAAAAAAAAAAAGGTAACGATGAGAAACAGAAAACAACATGATAACATACAGTACCTGAAGATATTAGAAATGTAAAAAAAAAAAAAAAAAAAACCTCTTAGGAGGGAACTTCAGATTAGAGTAGAGGGATGGAGACTTTTCAACCTAATAGGCTTGGAGATCATCACAAAAAATGGTAAAAATTGAGTAGAGACATTTAAAATTTATCAGCAAACCTAAAGAATTGTCATTGATTGCTAAGAAGGGTCTAAATATTCAACATGCCATTGTTTTATTAATTTATAAAACATTTTATGACACTTTATTTATTAGCAGTTGGACAGGAAGAAGGACAGAGAGAAGAGGAAGACATGCTGGAAATGGCCTCTGGCTGGGAATCGAACCAGAGACTAGACTATGGATATGGTTTTTCAAGATTTTATATTAAAATATATGACCTAGCATCGCTTTGTTGTCTTTCTAGGTGTCATCTGCAAAACAGAAACATTCTTCTTGGTTGAATAAAAATAATTTTAAACCTAAATTTGACCAGAGTACGAATAATTTTGAGCCAGAATATAGTTGATAAAAGTCTGAAATTTTTTTTTTAAAATTTGGCTAATGTTTTTGACATGGAATATTATTATTTTTTTTATTATGTTGATAAAAGTACATAATTTAAAATAAAAATTTTCCTCATTTGGAAAACTTTTCAATCTACACTGCATACTGCTAAAACAAGAAAAGAAAATAATCTAAAAACAACTATTAATGATCATTTTTCTCTAAATCTAAATTAATCTTACACTACCAGGTAAGATGACATCATACGTTAAAGTTCTGAAAAGCATTTATCTTCTTTATATTCCATTTGCATCCTGCAAGTGAAGCCAAAGTCGTGGCCACGATCAATTAAAATTCTAGATTATTTTCTGGTACTTGCCGAGGAGCTGAAGGGGAACAGCTTTTAAAAGTGGATTTTTTTTTTTACATGATGCAAATTAGTACCTTCATAAGCTGTTCGTGAACTTTAGCTGCATCTGCTGGACTGAAGTGTCTGGCTAGTATAGTCGATACAATGGGCCACACTCCTCCCTGCGGGTTGCTGCTGCTGCCGCTGCCGCCTGCCATCCCCGGAGCTGCAGCCCTCTCCCCCACGGGACGGATAACAAGATTCAATTTAGCCTCGGGCCCAATGGAGTAATCGCTCAGTCTGTGCTCGTCTGAAAGAAACGTGACAATCCATTACCACAACTTCAAACAAAAGGACGGTTGGATATATATCAGTTGTGAGATGCTTGTCAGTAAGTCTACCTGCAAGCGCTTTCCCTTTGTAGAGTAACCGCTGCTGGTTTGCAGGGATGTTCAGTCGTTCAGACACAAGCTCCTTCACCGTGGAGACTTTCTCATCTTCGGTGACCTACAGGATCAACAGCGCAATGATTTAGCCGCAGCTTCGCACGATTCCCTTTGGGATCCATCGTATCTTATTTGTCCTCCTCCACATTGCAGACGGTTACCCAGATACTGAACTCGAGGGACACACAATTGAGTGACAGCCAAATAGCTGAAATTTATCTGATTCACAAACATTGCTTGGGGAAGAATACACAGGCATTTCATTTATCTGGACATGCAGCATAATAACAGTATGATCATCATCTGATTAAAAAAAAAAAAAAAAAGTTCAAATATGATTAATACCGCACTTCTGTTTTGACAATGGTGAATTGCTATCACAAAATAAAAGGATTACAATGTAATGTTTAATTTTTAATGTTCATTTTTGAAATCTTATTCAAATGAATTCTTAGAACTGTTTTACCTCTCTGGATCTTGTTTACATCTTCAAATTAAATTTCATGGAGAAATGTCCGAGGCCTACCGTCCATCAAAACATCATGCTGCATTACTCCAAAACATGCGGAATGAGCTGCACAAACGTACCAAACATCCAAATGATGCAATGCATCAGAAACTGGCTTTTCCCATCTCACTGAGAAACGCATCACAGGTTAGTTATGATCTCGTCTGCAGGCAATTTCACATTTGGGCGTCTTTTCTGCAGTGTGTTCAAGAGCGATTTCGCAAATGTGAGGAGACGGGAATGCTTTCACTTGGTGTTAAAAAACTCGATTTTTAACACCGAGTTTTTGTGGAAGAGCCACTACTTGGAGGCAAAGGCTGAACGCACAGAAGACGACGGTGAGAAGGGATGAAGGAAAACATCAAGCAACTCAGCAGTAAGATAACTAGAAATGCTACAAATTGAGAGGGTGTCAAATACAGTAATTTACTGGATTCGGTCATGTAAACCATTTGGCTGTATGCAAATAAATAAGTCTGAATTTATGGCTCTGATGTAGAAAATCTTGATATTTTTCTTTAGAAAAGTGAAATTTGTTATTAAACAATAACCTTCAGTCACAACATCTTGTAGCTCATAGTCAAAATCTTTGACTAACATCTAACAAAAACATTAATGGGAGTCATTAACTAGTAATAAACTTCATTAACAAAATTCATATTTTGCCTTTTTTTAATGAGACCATAGATTAAACTAGCAACACGTAATTTCAGAAGTGTTGGTTTGTGAAAATGTAAGTCACCGTTATCTGCTTTTGATAGTGCTTGTGATTCTGACTTTTATTTTTTTTTTTAAATCAATTTTTAAAAAAAAATCACTGGTATAATTATAACATTACACAAAAATGTTCACAAGACCGATTTAAAGCCTTTGCACATTTTTCAGAAATTACTGCTGCTGTGAACACAAGACAAATGTGACATCTGGAACCGATTCTGGCTGCAGTCACAATGGCAGCTTGGAGCTGAATTTCGAAATTCCTTCGAAAGAGACGGCATATGGCAGCCTGCAGAAGTTAGTAATTAGAAAGCCTGATGTGCATACACTAATCAGTTGTCAAATGTTTTTAATAAGAATCAGAAGATATTCTGGACCAAAGAGCTTCTGTTGCCCAAAAAAAATCATCTTTGACCTGCCAAATCCGATTTTCAAAAAGAAAAATAGGAAAATGTTTGTCAATTCTAACAGAGGTAATAGCTTTGAGTAAAACAGAAAATGAAGAAATTACAAAATTATGCCCAATTAAAGTCCATGTAAGTAACTTTTAGCAGATTTTCTTCAACTAAAATAAAAGTTTAAAGTATCTCGCTTGATGCATTTAAAGACTGGAAATTGAGTTGTTTTTTTATCTTAGTGAAATTCTCTGAACGGAGCAAATCAAAAGAAAATTGGACAATTCTAACCTCTGGTTGATTGATTTATTCGTGCATCTCTGCTCTTTTCACAATTAGTGCAGTTCAAAGTTCTGCCATCTCTTTTTGGGCGCTTAAACTACCAACTAATTCCTGGTTCATTAAATGCAGTTGCACATTTGCGACGCTAGAGAGAAATTTATTCAAGGTAGAACAAAAACAAAAACACCGCATCCATATCATACGACTGGAAGACGCTAAAAATATTACCATCAACTCTAATTTGTGCCCCAATCTCTTGATTGGCAATAATGCCATTGTCTTTGCTGTACTGCTAAAAACAAACAGCTTTTATTTCACTGTTGCTGGTTGCAGTTTTGAAAATTCCTGGTGATAGTGAAAAAGAAATGTACAAAGAATACTCTTTGACATCCATTTTAAATGTTCAACCTTCCTGTCAGCCATATGGTTGGAACTTATTTCTAAAGTTTTTAGTCCAACAAAATTGTGTTTGATTTACCAGAAGATAAGTTAAGATTTGAAGATAAGTCATCTTCAAATCATTGAGTCACTTGTTTTACGCCACAACACAGTTAATATTTTAAAGTGTCTATAGGCAAGTAAATAAAAGTTGAAATGAGTGCCTTATTAGTCTATTAGTCATTCCCCACAAGTTGTAGCTGTCATAATTTCAACCTAAACAAATTATCTTATTGAGATATTAATTATCCCTATCTGACTATAATTTTTTTGGTGACATACCCAAGACTTCTCCAAAAATCTTAGCCCTGGTGGTGATGAAAACAACAGTAGTATTTCGTTATTTAGTCTATTTCTTGGTTGTGCATTCATTTCCAGCATTATCCGCCTAAAATATGAGAGGAACAAGACAAAATCTATGCGCATTTTTGAGTAATCACTAATCAGTCTCTAACTTTTTAAGATGCTGGTGTCTTGCTGTTCGGTGTTGGTTATATTGTGGCAAGAAAACTAAACTATTTACATATATGAGACTCAGAAACTGTTTAATTAAAAAAAAAGTATTCAAGAGTGCAGTGTACCCCCTTATCTCCTCTGTTGGCCTGTAGAGAAAGGCTTCTAGAAAGTATGTTACAACAAATTGCTAACGGTTTAGCTATCATGCTAACCATGAGAGACTTTTTATTAACCGACCAACCGAGTTTACCTGCACTGAGCAGTGCATTTTAGACAAATTTAACTAAAAACGTATCTGTGGTTTACTTCAGTAGGATTAACAGCAGCCTGTTAGTGAACCACCGCAGTTAGCTCACCTGGTTAGCCAATTGTGTGCATTAGCTGCGTGTAAGTTACCTGAACACTGCACTCCTTTCCTTGAAGCGGTTTCACGGTGAGGATCATTTTCTAACACCTCGAACAAACGAAACACAGCAGAAATGTGTTGAAAGTTTAAATATTAAAACGTTCTTAGTAAGGTTTTTGATAGTTCGTAACAAAACTGCTGCTCCCTTTAACTGTGGTCCATCTTCTTCGCCAGCAGCAGCAGCAGCTTTCGGCGGACACGAGCGCCGCCTTCTGGTTCAACCTAATCATTCTCTGAATAGATGTCACCACACACGTCTATTGGCGTCTTTCTAGGTCGCTTTGGTGCACTTCTCAGAGCAGAGTTGAAATTAATAAAACTACTTGTTCATCTTCAAATCATTGGGTCACTTGTGCACATAAAAAGCAGTTTCTCATCCCTTTGAGAAAGTGGCAAATGCTTTACATCCATACAAGTGATTTTGTACAATTCTCTAAATTTTTCTGCATTTTCAATTACAAATGCAATGTTGATCAACATGTGATATGGGTCTCTGTTGAACAGTCTCAACCTCCACAACATTTAAGCATACATTTGCCGTGTGAGTCTTACAGTAGGACACCAGACAACATTTTTAAACCTGATCCATGATATTTTTAAAGAGCTCTGAGCAGTGGGCGCGGTTTTTACAATTTATACTGTAGTATAAATTAGGCTACTTTTTACAGAAAAATATAATATAATATCTATCTATCTATCTATCTATCTATCTATCTATCTATCTATCTATCTATCTATCTATCTATCTATCTATCTATTGGTTTCATGATTAGTTAAATTACTGAAAGTCACGGAATACACAATTTCACAGAAAAAAGGTAAAAGAGCACATAAAACGCTCAGAACAAACACTGACAGAAGAAGTACAATCTACACCTGGCGCACACTTCTTCTTTTCTTTCTTCCAGTGAAATGATTAATGTTCTTCGCTCAGTTTGGCGGATCCTCCCATGGGCTCTTCAACCACTCTCCAAGGACCCATTGACCCAGTTCGGATCCAGTCCATGCATTTGTCATTACCCCCTCCCTCTCCCGGACGGCGTGGGTCATGTGATTGGCTGGCTGCGCCGTCTGTGCAGCCGCGGCCAGCGGGAGAGAGGAGCGGAGCATCCTTCAGTTGGGCGCTTTCTTATAGAAGAGATGTGCACCTGTCGCACGGACTGCCCGCTGACAGACATTCACAGACCCGCAGGAGACAAGTGAGACAATCACCCCTGCATCGATAGGGTAAGAGATCGGATTGTGTGTTTGGCCAGAAATCGCGTATGTGCACTGAATTTACAGCATTTTGTTATGTTTGTTCAAGTGTCTGTAGAGTCATTGCAGTTTCATTTCTTGTTGTCTTCTATTTTCTTTGAGTAAAATACGAGGATAGAAAAACACAACTAAATCTATCTATCTATCTATCTATCTATCTATCTATCTATCTATCTATCTATCTATCTATCTATCTATCTATCTATCTATCTATCTATCTATCTATCTATCTATCTATCTATCTATCTATCTATCTATCTATCTATCTATCTATCTATCTATCTATCTATCTATCTATCTATCTATCTATCTATCTGTCTATCTATCTATCTATCTATCTAAACATATGCAGGTGATGGGTACACTTCGGGACCTCCAGTTTGCACTGCAGCTCAAGATTGAGGAGCTCCGTCAGAGGGACACACTAATAGACGAGTTAGAGCTGGAGTTGGACACAAAGGACGAACTCATCCGTAGGCTGCAAGAAGAACTAGACCGCTACAGAACCGCCCTCTCCCTCCCCACACCCTCCGCAGTCGTTGCAGGTGTACAGGGTTTGATGCTTTTTAATGTGTGATATCTTGGGAGGGGCAACAAGTGCCACAAGCTTTAACCTGACCTAGAATCCTGACATGTTATGTGTGCGTGTGTTTTTTTCTCCTACTGTAGCTTCTGCAGCTCAAATTGAGGACAACCAGAGTGCAAAAAGGCAGACAGTCATTTCAGAGCCCTTCAGTCCAGACCCTATGACAATCGCAGTGGTTTCGCACAGAAGCTGTGACAAAAGCCAGGAGTAAGAGCACGCGCTGTTCCCTCACTTCACACCAGCTCTGAGTGAAAACTCTCTGGCTCGTTGAATGCTAATCAACAAGTATCTCTTTAAGACCTCTTGCAAGCTCTCAGCAGTCTGCGTTCAAGGTGATAAATGACCAACAGTGTGACATATGCGTCATGTCTTTATATCCTCAGATCTCGAAGGCTGATCCAGGCGGCGCTTTTGAAAAATGACTTGTTGAAGAACCTTGATGAAGAAGAAATCAAGGCAGTCACTGCCTGCATGCGCCGAGCAACCATCAATCAGGGCTGCTTTGTTTTCCAGGAGGGCACCTCTGGGGATCAGGCTTTTGTTTTGGAAGGTAAGTCATTTTCTTCTTAAGATCAACAACATTCATCTTACTTCAAGTTGTTTTTCAGGACTTAGCCTGGATTGTAGGTGCTCCAGTGCAAATGTGATTACATTCTTTTCTTAAAACTTCCATTCCGTTGCGTTCTGGCTCGGGCTGTTGATTTGATTGGACACGATTGCATGCCACTCTAAAACACAGTTATGAAAATGAAAGGGATCTATGCTGTTATTCTGGGTTGAAATCTAAGGAGGTAGCAGAAAAATGGCTAATGGCTCCTTGAAGAGGTGAAACTGTTTGCAAGGTGTCAGCTGTTGGTAGGTGGCATCTCCCTGATTTATTCTACACAATTAGCTGTGTCTACACTGAACCTCTCACCCTCAAACACACCACATTATTTGACACAAAAGTACACAGCAAATGTCTGTACCTTACATAACACTCATATCCCTTGAACTCCAGTAGCAATCTGTGAAAGCAGAGGAGTTCAAAAGTTCATCTTCCAGCAGGACAATGGCATTAAACATACACTCAGAGCTACAATGGGACTGTTTAGTTTAGATCAAAGTATGGTCATGTGTAGGAATGGCCTAGTCGAAGTCTAGACCCAAATTCAATTGAGAATTTGTAAAAATCATTAAAACTGATTTTTACATATGATTAAGATGTTTTACAAAGACTGTACAGCTCTAGCAGAGACATACCCTAAAATATTTCCTTACGGCCATAATTGCAGCAAATATTAACTTTTACATTTTTTCATTGATGAATAATTTTGAAAACCACATATCCTTTCACTTCTACTTCACAATCATGCACTACTTTATGTTGGTCTGTCATTTAAAACCTCAATGGTAATATTTTTCATGTTTTGGTAACATGAAAAACTGCGTAGATGTTCAGATGATGTTTTAATTTGTCTATTTTCTTGGCAGAAGGAAGACTGGACGTGACAAAAGATGGACAGAAGGTGCTCACCTTTGAGCCGGAGGACATGTTTGGAGAGGTGGCGCTCCTCTACAACTCCACCCACGCCTACTCTGTCTCAGGTAGGCGTTGTGTTGACGTCTTTTTACAACGAAATACAATTATCACTCGAGGAATGTCACAGGGGAAAACTGATGAGGGGGGGCCCTTTTTGATTCATTTTGATTTGGACGGAAAAAGAAATAATTATTGTGAAGATCACAAGAATACAGAGCTCTGGTGCGGTGTGAGACGGAGGACGCCTGTGGAATTTAAAGTCAAAGACGCTTTTGAAATCATAGACAGCACTGCGCATTCACGTGTTTCTTTTTTCTTTTTTTCAGAGATGTGGGGAATTTCAAACATGCAATGCTTTGCTGCATTAGCCAGCGGTGTTCTCTCCACAAGCATGCATTAGCCAGAACATTTACAAAAAATAGGCGCTCTGAAAATATCCGTTGGCTCCCATGTTTAAAAAAAAAAAAAAAAAGTAGACAAATCCTTTTAACACAAACATTACTCTTTCATTTCTTCCCCTCATCCGATCTCAGCCCCTGTGGGAAAAAACTTTCTCAGCTGTCACCACAGATATCTGGCCTGGTTTCACAAATAAATAAATATTAGCTGCGGGTAAACAGGCTGTGGAAGCGGCTGGGATCAGTGTAAATGGAAGAAACATCACTTTATTTGCCATCGCTGAGCATCTAATTCTCTCTTTCAGCTGCTTTCTTTATCTTGAGAGCAGCCAGCCATTCCAATTTACCGCTCTCAGCTATCTGTCTGCTCCCTGGTAACAATCCTCAACTCACGGTGACAGCCTGTCCTCCTTTGTTCCCTGCCCATTATTGTCATCCTTTCCCTTTGGATTCGCTCAGGGCCCACCGTGCTCATCTCCTTCCTGACCTGAAAATAGTTTCACTTTGTGTTTGACGCTGCCAGTGAGGTTTTGGTGTGGTGATACAGGAGCAGGTGATCCAAGTCAGACAGATATACAATGACATGCAATAGCATTAGAGCCTAGTAAACATATGTATTTTTTTGTATTTTGTTCCATTGCAACCAGAAACTTTAAAGTATTTCATTGGGATTTTTCTGTAACAGACATAAAATAGTGGAAAAACCTGTGCATGGTACACCCTGCTCAGGTAGCTTATTATTATCACAGTATTAGTGGTGGGACTTTATTAAAATGTTTAATCGAGTTAATTGCAGGGTCTGTATTTAATCGCACTTTATTGACAAAATAAGCATCATTTTCAATTCAAAAACTCTTAAGAGCTCAACAACAAATTTGTATTATTTTTAAAACATTTTTAGGTTATTCAACTATCATATTGGTGTAAAGTGATATTATAACCATTCAGCTTTCAAGTGTTTTAGGAACCCACGATCGTTCATGGATCTTTGAACAAATACTTCTGTAGAAATATGGACTATGGAGTGAGGACGTCTATCTTGCCGCAACATGTTGTGCATTGAGATGGTGTGGGAAAATCGCTTTGGTGATAGACTCCTTTTAGCACAACTTGCACAAAACAATAGTTTTTTTTCCCCCAGCCTCCCATCATGTTGTTGTTTGAAGCAAAAACAAACCCCTTTTGGGTCAAAAGAAACAGTGTTGTCGTCTATTGCTTTTGTTTGGGGATGTCCGTGGTGCGGCAGATATGCAGGCAGACTGGAAACGTTGAAATTCAAATGCGATTAATTGCGTTAAAAATGAGCGCAGTGTGAACTTTTCTACAGACTCTAATGGATCTTCTTTAAGGATTCTTGTGTGTTTAGCTCCATTCTCTTCATTTCAACGGCTTCCTTTTCCCTACTGAAGAAAAGCATCCCTACTGCATGACGCTGCCACCTCCATGTTTCATAGTGAGGATGGGCTGTCTAAACAATGCTGATATGGAGTGCACCATCCATAGTGCTTTACGTGTAAGCAATAAGCTCAACCTTTGATATCTTTTTTTTCTCATTCTTCCCTTTTGCTGGATTTCAGGCATACTAATGGATAAGGTGGTTGCTTAAATGTGCCATTGAAGCTTTAGATTAATCTGATCAGAGATGAATTGAAAATAATTTATCTCTTTTCAGATTTTTACTGGCAAAAAAAGAGAAAAAAAAGAAAATGTGAAATGTATGTGTCTTCTATCTTAAAACTTTACAATTCTGTGCTAATTTGTGTTTGTCTGTCATACAAAATATATTATAATTTGTAGCTGCATTACAACAAAATATGAAAAAGCTAGAGGTCTAAATGTTTGCAAAGCTTCCTATGGGAGACAACAGCATAAAGACGAGAGCTGAGAAAGGCCCGTGTGACTTGAACGAAGTAGATCTGAAATAAAAAGCAGTAGCCAAGAATGAGATGTCATGTGGTGATAAATTAGGAGCACACAGAGAATATTCGAACAGGGAAATTAAGATATCAGGGCAGAACCATCTGATTAGATATTGGATGTAATTAGAGCGTCTCGAGAACATCTACTTCCGTTTGCAGGAAGCTTCCGTGAACCAATCAATACGGGTCATTATTAATTTACACCACTTTCAAACTCTATTATAAAGAAAGGGGGTATTTATGGTGGAGGGAATTAGATTAGATTTATCTTCAGTGTCCTCGGTACGAGGAAAAAGGGAGACATCTTTAATGCAGCCCTGACCTAAACTGTCTGAGTGCACAGCCGAAGCTTTGCTCTTCAGCCACAACGGGCTGCGGGCGGCGTGAGTCTTTGCTATTGTCTATGCTGTTTATATCAGAGCGCCCGTGTCACTGACACAACCTTTATCATTTCCTCTTGCCTTTGTCTTTTGATCTGCAGCACAAACAGACAGCAAGCTGTGGGCTATCGACCGCAAGAGTTACCACTCTGTTCTCACGCAGTGTGGCCTCAGCCGCCTTTCTCATTCAGTGGAGCTGCTGAGAAGGTGAACGTCAGACCCCCGAAACTCTAAATATTGTCCGCTGCTTCCGTTTATTCTATACTCCCGGATCTCTATTGTTGTTTCGTTTGTAAGAAATAATTGAAATATAGATTAGGATTTTTCTATTTTTTTTTTATGAAGGTAAAAACTTATTTTTATATATTAAAAAAAATGTTATTGTGTCTTTTTTGTGTCTGTGTGCAGCGTTCCCTTTCTTCAATCGTTGCCAGACGATGTCATCAGTCAACTGTTTGATCAGGTGCAAGAGGTACAGATTGATTTTTTCTTTCTTTTTTTTTTTAAACAGAATTCGGTAACATTTTCAGCTTCAATTTTCCTTTGTGTCAAGTCTGTGGAAAAGTGAAGACATTCACTGTTCTTTCTTTTCTTTTCTTACTTTTTTAAAAAATTCCTTCTGCTGTAGACAAATTACTCAGATGGCGACTACGTCTTTCGACAGGGAGCTGTCGGAGACACCTTTTACATCATTAGCAAAGGCCAGGTAAAGTTAAATGTTCTCTAACAGCAGCTCAGCTAGAAAGAGACTTTCAGAGAAATGGGCTTAGACCGAGTCCAAATGTCAGAGCAGCAATAGTAATTATTTTATGATAGGGAAAATAGACTGCGCCTCTTTTCTGCAGTGTTCATCACCATTTTCTTCTTTAGGTGAGTGTGACAGAAAAGAAGCCAGGCCGTCAAGAGCAGATCGTTTTGGCTGAGCTCTCAGAGAGACAGTGGTTTGGAGAAAAAGCTCTTTGGGGGTAAGAAACCGAGTTAGTGAGCATCAAAGATATCACTATATAAAGAGAATTAATTAAATATGTGCCACTTTGTTACAATGACACAACCTATTGGCACAAATCTGCCAACCACATGGGACTAACACTTGCTGAAGTTCAAACTGAGCATCAGGGTGAGGAAAAGAGGAATTTAAGAAACTTTGTACATCACTGTTTGTGCCAGGCAGGTTAGTCTTAATGTTTCACCTTAAAAACCCAAAATCTTACCATTGTGGTTTTGAGTAAATAATTCCTTAATATCGATGAAAAAAGTGCTTGTTCCATTTTTACCTATAACAAAATATTTTTCCCATGTTATATGTGAGATAATCTGCCGTTGGAACTAGGACTTTGTCATCAATATTAAAGAATTATTCACTAAAAACAAACTCCTGTTTCTTGTAGAAAAGCTACTTCTAAGTTAGTTTTGTCTTTGTCTTCAGGTGTACTAAGATATTTGCACTAGAAACTAAACCAGTGTTTCTCAACCTTTTTTGGACCAGCGCCCCCCTAGCCTTCTTTGGCCCCCCACCAAAGAATTTGTAGGCTACTTTGCACTGACTATTATTTTATTATTAATATTACTGTCACTATTGTAGATGTTTTGATTTTTATGCTTGTTTCTGTATTTATCATCAAAAATAGTTTCCCAGAGAACAAGAGTCATGGGAATAGAAATTATTTTTACAAGCATCTACGAAAAATGCAATGAACATTCAAGTTAAAATCAGTAGGCCTAACAGCAACCATTCAGAGTGAAAAAATATTCTTGTTCTTTGCCATTTTCTAGTTGTTAAATATTTCACAAAATGACCAGATAAAAGATGTACAACCCTCCAGTTTAAACTTTGATCTATTTGCAAAACGAGCTCTGCAACATTGAAACATGGATAGAACTGTAACTACATTAATCTTAATTCTTCTCTTCAGTGTTTCTGTGAGTTTCTGGTGGTGCAGCTCTGTGCTGCCTTCAGGAAAATGGGACATCAGAGTATCATCCATAAAATTTCCCCCACATGGCCTTCATTGTTCAAACCAGAGCTTTCAGTGGAAAAACAAAAGTTCCAGGTCCTTTTAATGCCATACAAATATGAGACAGAAGCATGGATGATATCTATAGACCTGTCTATTGATTTATAGATTAATAGTTTTACTGGACAGAAATTACAAAGAACAAATCTGGTTCTTAATCAAATCCTAATCAGTCAAATTAAAAGTGTCATGGAGTCATCAGCCTCATGACATTAACACTGACATAAAAAATAATATTGAAGAAATAAATATATCAAATCTAATTAAAAACATAAATAAGTGACAAGTTGTTATGGTATGTAAGATATATTTATTCTCAGTACTAGATGTGGTCTCAACAAACCCATGGCACGTCAACAATATTATTTTACCTTTTATCTGGAAATAGTGTCTGTTTATTCTTGCCATACAGTTCTCTGTATTAATTATAAGGTCTTGCCAAACAATTTATCTATCCATCCATCCATCCATCCATCCATCCATCCATCCATCCATCCATCCATCCATCCATCCATCCATCCATCCATCCATCCATCCATCCATCCATCCATCCATCCATCCATCCATCCATCCATCCATCCATCCATCCATCCATCCATCCATCCATTTTCTTCCTCTTATCCGGGGTCGGGTCGCGGGGGCAGCAGCTTCAGAAGGGAGGCCAAGACTTCCCTCTCCCCAGCCACTTCTTCCAGCTCCTCCGGGGGAATCCCAAGGCGTTCCCAGGCCAGCCGAGAGACATAATCCCTCCAGCGTGTCCTGGGTCTTCCCCGAGGCCTCCTCCCGGTGGGACGTGCCCGGAACACCTCACCAGGGAGGCGTCCAGGAGGCATCCTGACCAGATGCCTGAGCCACCTCAACTGGCTCCTCTCGACGTGGAGGAGCAGCGGCTCTACTCTGAGTCCCTCCCGGATGACCGAGCTTCTCACCCTATCTCTAAGGGAGAACCCAGCCACCCTGCAGAGGAAACCCATTTCGGCCGCTTGTATCCGTGATCTCATTCTTTCGGTCATGACCCAAAGCTCATGACCATAGATGAGGGTGGGAACGTAGATCGACCGGTAAATCATTCTTCTGAATTTACTTTAGTTTCTTAGTTTCTTCTTGCATTTTGTTCTTCATTCATTTCCATTTGGTTTCCTTTGGTTAGTATTATCCTCTCCTGGTTTATTGCTATGTCCACTTTAGTTTCTTTCCTGTTGCTAGATTTATTTTATCGTTTATTGACGCTCACCATCAGTCATCTCACCACCTGCTCCGCCTAATCGTCATGTGTTTCATATCATGTGTTGATTTTTCACTGTTCAGCGTCAGATTCTCTGTTTTTATGCCATCTAGTTCGTCGCTCCGTTTTATGTCCCGCTTCTCCTGTTTCAGAGTTTTGCACAATGTGCAAAATGTTTGTTTGTTTGTTTGTTTTGTTTTACCTTTCCTAAGGTGCAGGGCATATCGATGGGAAAAAGGCAGACTGATATAAACCTTTTAAAGCAGCCCCTGCGCCACTGCAGCACGGCATGTTTTAATGTTATGAAATACAGTTTTACCAAGTTGCTCAAAGTCTAAACTGGTATTGTTGTGCATTTAAGGTGTAAAGTTTACCTTCGACCAAACGCCCCCAGAGGAATCCCAGCGCCTCCCTTTTGTAAAAATTTCTGCCAGCACCCCCTGCCGTCCTCTGAACGCCCCCCGGGGGGCGGTACCGCCCACGTTGAGAACCGCTAAACTAGACCAAAAGTACTTGGTAGGATTGAGTTTTTTTGCAGTGCAGAAACTGCTGAGACTTTCTAGGACTGGGACTTTCATGCGCAACCATCTCTCAGATTTACAAATAGTGGCTAGAACAATAGAAACTATTGTCCATATTTCCATAATGTGGACAAAAACGATGCCCTGCTGATGTTAGAGTTCAGAGGAGAATGGGGAGACTGGTTCAAGATGATAGAGAGGCAACACCTGTCAGACAAAAACAATAAACTGGGGTTACAAATCACACAGGCTCAGTAAAGCTGGACAACAGGTTGAAAAAATATTGTCTGGTCTCAGCAGCAACATTCAGGTGGTTGGAGAAGAACTGAGCTTAAATGAGGCGAAAGCACAGATCCATCCTGCCTTGCATTAAGGGGCCAGGCTCCAGCTAGTGGAAAATTGTCCACAATTTTTAATAAGATTCAGATCTGGGCCATTCCGGAAACTTCACGTTTCCCTGTTTGATCCTTTGAAAAACAAGATTTTATGTTTTTGGGATCCTTGTCCGGTTAGAGCACCTAGTTGTGCTTCAGATGTATGGATGTTCTTTCATCTCCTTCATGTTAAGCACAGATAACCACTTGTACCAAAACAGTCCCACAGCATGATTCTACTACTACCATGTTTAACAGTTAGTACAATGTGCTTTGGTAGTGTCACATTGACTTATTCAAGCATTTTTCCTGCCATGTGCCATCTTCATCCAGAAATGTTTCTCTGTTGGACCTGTTAACGCTGACAGCTGTATGTAAAACTTTCTCCACTTTGAGCGTTGTGGCGCCAACTGTTTCGCCGTCATGATAGGTACAGATCGTAATGGTCTCCAAATCGTTCTTGTTCATTCTAACCAATTTTCTTTCATCTGTGGAACAGTCTGGATCTTTGAGGTTGGGGTAGCACATCTGAATCATTTTTACATATGTCAAAAAGCAAGGATTTTTTAATCTTCAGTTGATTAGTACTGTCTCTGGAAGATTTCCTATATTAGTGAATTTACAGTTTTCTTTCTTGGTTCTTTACTGACTGTTTCTGTTGTTTAGAGTATTGGCCGATCTAGTTGTCAAACCGATCATTACTGCTTGGAAGACAAATTTCCTGCAGCTATCTGTCATAACCACTAATGGGAAAATAAAAAGCCCTGCCCTTGGCAAGTGAAAAGACATCCTCTAACCTCTAACCATCAATGCTTCTTGTTTATAGATTTTGTGTTTATATCTGAGTTTCTCTACAATCTTTGAGTCTGTGTAGAATATAAAGAATAAATTCTAATCTGTGCAGCCAATTCTTGGTTTTAAAAATGACAGCGAAGTCTAAAAATGTATTACTTTCCAGCAGTTGATGAACGCCTGTCTGATTCTCATGTGTTATTTATATTCATATGATTTTCTTTATTTCTCTCTGCTCTCAGAGAAGCCATCCAGCCTGTAAATGTGATGGCCATTGGAGAAGTGACATGCTTGGTAATAGACAGAAGGTAAGATGACAATCTGGGCAGACTAAATAATGCGCATTTGGAGAGTATCTGATTCAGATTCTATGCTCTTATGTGTTGCATACATACTGTGATTCTTTTTGTCCAGAAAAATGAGGACTGTTCACTACTTGCGTTTCAGGACCTTTAGAGATGTTATCGAAGGTTCAGGATCTGACAGCCCTCCACAGCTGCAGCAGAGCAATGAATCAAAAGTCGAGTGAGGAGCAATGCAGTAGCACCTTATTTTACATCCATAGAAAAACACAATTTCATCTATATTTTCCTCCTCAGGCCAAAGGAGGATCCTGCCTCACTGGCAGCTTCCACCTTAAGCGATTTCCAGATTATTCGTACCCTGGGACTCGGGGAGTTTAGTCACGTGGATTTGGTAAAGAGTTGATCTCTCGCTCACAATCGCACTGATCCCAGAGCTCCTGCCTCATTGAGATTCTTTCTTTCCACAAGGCTACGTATTGATTCCCCCCGCCCCCCATTGCTTTCAGGTGCAACTAAAGAGCAACACCAGGTGTGTTTTTGCCATGAGGGTCCTCAAGAAGAAGCTGATTCTCAACAGCGGTCAGCGAGAGCACATTCTGAGAGAGCGCAGCATCCTGATGGAAGCCCGCTGTCCATTTATTGTCAGGTATCATTCATTCAGCAACTTGTTTCAAAAAACTGCCAAAGTATTTACACCCTTTAAACGTTTTCACACTTTGTTATGCCACAACCATAAACCTTAATCTGTATCTGTTGGGATTATTTTTTTTATTTATTTTTTTTTTTTTTTGGGAGAGACCAACGCAAATAGCACATAATTGCATCAATATATGACAAAGTGGTTTTCAAGCTATTTTTTAAACCTCTACTTCGAAGGCCTCAAATGTTTGTTAGGGAACAATATTACACAAAAGGCATCACAAAAACACAGCAGTGAGGTGCACTGTTCGAGCACCTGAACATTAAAAGAGTATGGGACCTAATCGACCTAATCGAGACATGACCATCCACCCAAACTGACTGGCTGTTCAGGAAGAGAAGCAGCTGGAAAGGCCTTGGTAGCTCTGGAGAAGCTGATCAAAGCACAAATAGAAGTTGTGCACAGACAGAAAAAAGGCAGAGTCAGATTACTGGAGATGATCATTTATTGGAAAGAAACTCACAAAACAAGAGCTGGGGGACGCCCTACAGAAACAATTAAGAAACAGGACTACAAGAGAGTTTGCATGGATGCGCACAACAAAGGAAAGATCTGACAAGAAGGTGATTCAGCGACAAGATATGAGATTAATCGAGAGAATGAAGAGTAGATGTGTGAGTAACAACCTAACAAGCTGAGGAAAAGTGACTAATTGACACAAACGAACACAAAAGGGAACTCAGGGGAAAACAAAAGGATCAAACTTAACCAAAAGCTAAAGTCTAACACTAAAATAAGGCTCTAAGCCAACAAAGTATAATTTCCCTTCAGGTTTCATAATTATGCATCACTTTTATTTGTCTACCAAATAAAACCCCTCTTAAATACCATAAATACAAGTCAATTAAAGTGGTTACAATATGAAAAAGGGGGAAATATTCATGTAGAATGGCGACTTTAACTATTTTCTTTATGTTTTGATTGCAGACTGTACAAGACGTTCAGAGATGCTGACCATCTTTATAGTTTGACAGAAGCTTGTCTGGGTGGAAATTTGTCTCGCCTACTCAAAGAGAAGTGAGTATGTGAAGCCACAGCGAGGTCACCTTTTATCATGTGCACTGAAAATAATCAATGCCAAGCTCACTGTTTTCATTCAAACTTTATTACAATGAAACAAAAACCACTGATTGTTTTGGCTTTTGTAATGTCACCTTTTGTTGCTGGTTGTAATGTATTCTGTTTTGGTCAGTGACAACTGTTTTTATTGATTTTCTCGGACTGATAACTCCTCCTTTATTTTTCAGAGGATCCATAGACGACGGCAGCACCAAGTTCTACACAGCTTGTGTTGTCGAAGCCTTGCGTTTTCTTCACTGTCGAGGAGTCGTATATAGAGATGTCAAGCCTGAAAACGTCGTTCTGGATGAGCAGGGTTATGGCAAACTGGTAACTACCAACTGATTCAAGCTCAGTGTTTTACCGTGGTAATGCTGACCACATGGATGTGTACTGTAGATTGGCTCCAGATGTCTGAAGCGGGTTGAGGTGGGTAAGAAGACGTGGACGTTCTGCGGCACTCCGGGCTACGTGGCGCCTGAAATCATCCTGAGCAAAGGCCACAGTACATCCACAGATCTTTGGTCTCTGGGTGTTTTTGTGTTTGAGCTTCTCAGCGGTAGGTAAGCTTTTAACGTTTGAGGAGCCATTATTTGTTAAAGTGTTGTTGGGGATGAAAAATTCTTGTCAAGAGACATGACATCTTGGGGGTTTTCACATTCAGACTACAACCACAAACTAGGATGTGCTTTGTTGGGATTTATTGTGATACAAAGAGAAATCTGTAACGTTATGAATATGTCATGAGCTCGTTGACTCTGATTAGTGTAAATAAAATCTAGGGAACTGGGAATTGGTAAATTAGTAAGTAGGAGTTCATTTTTAAGGTAGATTAGAGAACATTAGTAAAGGAAAGGCATCGTGAAGACCTGTGAATATAGCACATACATTTCTCCAAAGTAATGGAGAAACTTAAAGCAGGAACGTGATCTGAATCGTCATCCAGAGCTTTGGATGAACATCTCACAAAGATGTTCATTAGTAATTCAAAAAAGAAAACTTATGGAACACAAGGACAAACATTCTTTAGTCACATGGGACCAAAGCTGAACTTGCGAAACATTATATAACTTGTAGAAAACAGTCAGAGGCACAATGGAGGGGTTTTGAAAAATATATACTAATGTGTTAGAATCTGAAATCCCTGAATTTGATAATTGCACATGGATACTCTTCATCCAGTCTAAGTTTGAACTGTTTTGCCAAGAAGAAATAGAGCAAAGAAATCTAGCAATATTTGTCAAGCAGGGTTTGATGTAAAAGCTGGTAGATGCCCCTTAAGGCTGTAATTTCAATGCAGTTCTGCAAAGCTCTGACTAAAGACTGAATGCAAATAAAAAAAAAAACATTTATTGGTTTCTTTCCACCTTATAAATGTCCACCTCTATTTTATCTGTCACTCAAAATCCATATAAAATGCATTCGAGTTTATGGTTGTAACCATACATAATGTGGGAAAATTCAAGGGGTGTGCAAACTTTTCGCAAATCACTGTAGATCAAAGGTTCCCGACTAGATTGTGTTTCCCTGTCCAGGCTCCCATTTGATGGCTCTGACCCGCTGAAGATTCTCACCGCCACTGTTAATGGCGTCGATCAGATCGAATTCCCAAAGTCATTCCGCAAAGATGCCTGCGATTTCATACAGAAGCTTTGCAGGTATAAATACTTTCTACTAAGAAAATAAAAAAAAAAACACCTGTATTTCGATGGATTTTAGTGTCTCTTCATCTTTATCCTGCTTCCATCGCTTGAGCACATGAAGTGGGTGATTAATTCATGGCTTGTTTATTTTTGTTTTGCTTTTCATCACCCAGGGGCAACCCTTCAGAGAGACTGGGCAGCCAGAGAAACGGGGCCAAGGCCATTCAGAAACACAAGTGAGAGCATGGATTGATTTCATTAAATACAGATTCTGGGCTCTGCTTGGAAACGCAGTGTTGCAGATGATGATGATGATGATGATGATGATGATGGCGGTGGTGGTGGTGATACTCTGTTTTTTCTTCAGGTGGTTTGATGGATTCAACTGGGATGGACTCTGCAAAAGGAAATTAACCCCTCCACTTATTCCAAAAGTATGACATAATGAGCTTGATTCACTTCATTTTCTGTTTTGTCATAATTTTTTTGTTTGTTGATTACTCCGCTGTTTTGCCTTTCAGGTCAACCTTCCTCTTCAAAGCGCCACATGCGCACTTTACTCTGCAGAGGCCGTGGAGCTCTGTACGAACTGGGAGGATTTCTGATAACAGATTTCAGACCGAGACGCTTTTCCTGAAGCAGTGCCTGTAGATACTGCTGTGAGACATCAACCAACCTCCTCCGCCCGAAAGCTTAGACTGTTTCAGACGCAGAAAACCTTTATAGATTTACACGCATAAGAATTCAGTGATTTTTCTTTTGTTTTTTTTTTTGTTTGTTTGTTTTTTGCTGCAGGTCCAAAGAAAACCAATAAACAAATATGTTGTACGAAATTTCCTCCCCCCTCTCCCTCTTCAGTGTCCATTCTTGTAGTGAGACTTGTGGGGCGGTGTCTTCCTAAAAAGTAGAAGTGGACTCAAAGGCTGACGTTTGCTCCTGTTCAAGTCTTGCGAAACAAAATCTCCGAAAGGAAGAAAAAGGAAGTGTGCGTTTTAACTTCAAAATAAAGTAACTCATGCGCAGACGTCAATGAAATCACAAATCCAGGGTTGATTTGGCCTATGTGTACTTATTACTTATGCTGCCGTATTTTCCAACACACGCGCTGGTGCTTAATTTAAAAACAAAGCAACTCCCATGACTGATGATGATTCATATTAATTTATGATTACTATTATTATCATTGTTATTGTTGTACTACTTAATTTGTCAATGAATAATTGGACATGAAAGTGCTGAAATTGCGTGTTTACATTTTAAAGAAGCAATTAAAAGCATACGTTTAGCTTAGTTTATCATTTTTATTCGACAAAGCAAGGCATTTCATGTTGTATTTCACGGCTCGTCGCAGATTCTTTACTCTACACGTTTAACCGGAAATAAATGCTTTTTTTTGTCGTAACTTGACACGTGAACAAATTCTGATGGATCTCCTGCAGGAAAGCTAAAACTCGCGGTGCAATCGAAGTTCCTTTCCCAGGCCTGCCTCGTACTCAGGTAAGTTTCGTCTACAGCTTCGCACCTTGTTGGGTTGTTCTGAGTTTGAAAAACCAACGTTTTTATTATTATTATTATTGCTTTGGAGGTTCAGCTTTCCGAGCAGAAACGTTTTGCAGCAGCAGGCTGTTAAGACTTTTCCCAGACTCCGGAGCTGAGAGCCTGTTGCAGCTTTTAGATCTCAGAGGAGATGAATGAAAGTGTGCTTAAGCGGTTGTACTAGGTGTAAATAAACGCGCTTTAGCGGTTTTGATATGAACAAAGGTGAGGTTCTTGGATGGAACAATTTGCACAATACTAATTGTAATATTCGATGTTTATTGATTAGCTTAGAATAAACTGGCTGTGATTTATAACCCCGCAGAAACTTTTAATTTATAGTAGATTACTTTCTTTTTTCTTTTTTTTTTATTATTTTGTTCTTTTTGTGAATAAATGATAGGTAGTACTTTACTCAACAATTAAACATTATTGCATGTTTTAAATTTGAGAAATTCAACTTTTTTTTTTTTTACAGGAAAACAGAATCATCTCTCCCCATCCAAAAAAACAAAGTAAAAATTATTTTTTGATTACTTGAATGAACAGCTGTAGCTTGTCGTTCTTGATGAAAATAATACATGAAGCATACTGAACAACATACTGTAGCTTTTTAAAGAAAATGTGTAAAAATAAGGAAAAAGAAAATCAATCATGGAAAAAATAATAAAGCTTGAATGTAGTTGGACCGTCTCAAGTATTTTTGACACAAGTTGTTTGAAGCATTAACTCCAACCCCGCAGCCCCTCGCCCCTCATAGCCCCCAAATTTGGTATTTATCCTCTCCCGACTCTTCAGATCAGTTTTACGCCGTTCAAGTATATTTTCAGCTCCGTGTCCACTGAACATTGTCGGGACAAATTACTCTACCATTCAGGGTAATTACTGCCATATCCCCTGATCTTTTACCTGACATTTAGCTTTGTATCACTAGAGATAGTGGACATCTAGTGGTTTTCAATTTTCCACTTTTCTTGGATCTGCACCGTGCTACAGACCAGGTAGAAGTCTTCCGACACTGCATGTGATTTATTTATTGTGTGATTGAAATGCAGTTCCTGGCCTCGCTGCAGCTGCATTACTTGGTTGCTCAGCCTTACTGTAGACTGGGGCATTGGTCCTTGGGGAGGATTTGTTCGGTGCATTGCCTCCCAGTAAGTTCTATTGTAGAGAAAATCTGAGTGTTTATAATATCCAGAATGTTCTGATATACACCAAAAACCTGCTTAGGATCGATACATTTGTCATTTCCTTCCTTTTGATTTAACTCAACAATCCTGATGCAGGATTCCTAAAGGTTTTCTGATAAATGCTCAAACGGTGCTCCGAGGAGTAGAAATCTGAATCAATCCTGCTTAGGATTGATACATTTTTCATTTCCTTCCTTTTTATGGGAAGGCTGCACTTACTGTGGCCTTGCCTCTGGCTCAAATTTTGCTCTATATTGGGTTTATCTATTCTAACAATGTTGATTACAGCTTACAAGTTTTCATCAGCTGATGATTTCAACATTGAATAGCAAAAATTCAATCAATTCAACTGGAAAATCAGCTCAGTATCAATTGTTGGGAAAAACAAACAAACAAAAAAAACATCTGGTTGCCGCATAGGTTACCATAGTAATGGCACACAGTCATGCACTAAACATCCTGCAGCACTAGCAGGGTCGCCCTGATCACGCCAGCACACGTCTAGGCCCGCCTGAAATCTACCAATAACCGTCTGGATGATCCAGACGAGGCGTGGGACGAGGTCATGAAGTTACATGAGATCCAAAATATAACTGTTTGCTGTTAAGTCCATTTGCCGTGTTTGGAGGAAGGAGAAACATAAGAACTATCCCAGGAACACCATCCCAGAAATATGCTTTTGGGTGCTTTTCTGCAAAAAGGTTAGAACGATTACACTGTATAGAGCAGGGGACGGACGAGGACAGCTGCCTTCTGTCACTGAGATTATTGAAGATTGGTCGTGACTGGGTCTTCCAGCATGACAGTGACCCAAAGCATACCACCAGGGGAACTAAAGGGTGGCTCTTTAAGAAGGTCCTGGAGTGGCCCAGCCAGTCTCCAGACCTGTGCCCAATAAAAATCTTTGTAGGGAACTGAAACTCCGTGTTGCCTAGTGACAGCCCCGAAACCTACAAGATCTGGAGATGATCTGAGTGAAGGAGTTTGTCAAGATCCCTTCTGCAGTGCCAAAACCAAGTCAGAAACTTTAAGAAACATTGAACCTCCTTAACTTTAGGAAACATTGAACCTCCGTAACTTTAGGAAACATTGAACCTCCGTAACTGTAAACAAAGGTTTATCAAATACATTTCATTCAGTAAAATGCTTCTTAATTACATAAATGTTGTATTCTGGATTTATTTTTGATGCCCCTCTTCTTCTCGCTGTATTAATACATTTTAAAGTGCATGTTAATCATTGTTTTTGATATTTTATGTTTTTCCATAAATTACTGAAATTGTTCTATTGCAAAGTAGCACTAAATTAAAGCAGGAAACATGTGAAGGTGATGCCTGGAAAGTGGAATCTAGCCTTAGTGTACAATGTCATGTTAGAGTCTAGTTCTTCTTAGTAGTATGAAAGTGAAGATTTAATACTTCGGAAGAAAAAAAAAGAGGAACAAAGCCTTCATTGTTTGAGGCCTGAATGGTTTTGAGTGAATTTGAGACCCATAGAGACCCCATTCTGTCCTTTGGAAAGTCAAGAAGTAAGATGTAAACCCGTCCCTCATTTAATTTTCCTCTCCCGTGCCTCGTGAAGATAAAAAAATAGCTTTACTATGAAGCACATATCCTGGATTTGGCTATATCTACACAACAAGCACAATCCAACCACTTATTTGAGGGAATATGTGCAGAGTCCAATGCTACGGTTCCTGTCTGTTCTGTGGTGTTGCTGCAAAACCTCCCCCTCCACATGTCACCTCCTGTAGTTTTCTGGGTCATTCCCTGCCGTTGCTCAGATCACCGCAGAAGCTTACTTAGCTGCTGCACAAAGCGTTTACTTACACTTACATCATCTCATTCTTGTACTGATCATGACCAAAAAGTTTGTTTCAATCATAAAAAAAACACTTTGTTGCTGATTGCCAGAGAAAATAAGTATTTTTTTAAGGCATACATTGTGTTAAAAGTAGCCTTTAGAGTTATTATTTCTCCTACAGTCACGTTGAGTATTTGACAGTAAACACTTGAAAATAATTTACAGCTGCCACTTTTAAATGGAATTTAAATTAAAATTCTTCACCTTTTTTATTGTCCCGTCTTTTCCCGTTTGGCTTTACAAGCTGCGTCGCAGATGTTGCCCAAAACACATTCCAGAGTTTTCTGACCATAATTATCACTCTACAAAACATGTCTAAGGTTAAATTTTACATTAGCTGGAAAAATGTGCATTTGCTGCGAGAATGCAGCTTGAATGCATTCTTTGCATTCAATGGATTGAATGCATTTTTTTAGTGAAAATTGCAGAAACATTTGAAATTCACTGCAGAAGACATGCAGAAATGTAAGAAAATAGGCGGAAGCAGCAAAATAACGCAAAAGCCTGCAAAACGCAAAGAGAAAAACTGTAGGAAAGAGGAAACTTTAAGTCAATGCAAAAATCGCAGTATTAGAAATTCATGCAGAACACTGTTTACAAAGCTAAATTAAGGTAATAAATTAGCTAACACGCTAAAGCTAGTTGAGATACAAATGATAGCCTCTGGGTTAGGATTAACATCCTGACCTACAGTAACATACTCCATGTAGTATGGAAAAAAAACATGTAAAAGCTAAAATTGGCTAAAGATCTAAAACTAGCTAAAATAATAATAATAGCATCTAGGCTAGCACATGCATGTTGACTTACAGTAACACACTCCAAATTATTAGGTTGGCCAACATTAGCTCATTAATTCACTCTTAAGAAATATTTGTTTTTAGGTCAAAAATAGCTTGAAAGCTAATGAGATAAAAGTTCTGCAAGTATTCAAGCCTTCAATAGCATTTCAGGAGGGAAGGAATTTATGAAATTCATAAAAGTTATAAGAAAAAACCCCCTGAAATAAACAGAATTAGTTAAAGGATATGGCTGACTACATTTTAAAGTTTGAATGCCGTTTTTAGCTGAACCTACGCGGAAGTAGTTGGCTGTGAAGGAGGATACATTAGCTGAATTATACAGAAATTATGGGATGGTCCATTCATTTCAGCGGGACCCAAGA
The DNA here is from genome assembly GCF_904066995.2 of Poecilia reticulata. NCBI lineage: Eukaryota > Metazoa > Chordata > Actinopteri > Cyprinodontiformes > Poeciliidae > Poecilia > Poecilia reticulata. The sequence continues at coordinate 13,445,564 of NC_088838.1, forward strand.
TGATCACATTTATTTTATAAACAGTTTACCAAAAGCAGAATATGGTAAAAGTTGAGTGGTCAAAGTAGCAGAAAGTAAGCAGAAGTAATGTGGTGAAAAGTGTATGTAAAAAAAGTGGAGGTGCTCAAATGAACTAATGAGTCAAAATACATATCTTTTCAGAGAAGAGGACACGTTCTGAAAGTAAACCCAGAAACTAATCAGTCACTCATATGAAGTGCACAGCTATCATTCTTTGAAGTACAGAAAATGAGAAAATCTGCCCTAGATTAGGCAGTGCTGATTGGATGTTGTGCACTATGTGATTACCATGACAACAATCTAAAGTGCTCTCTAAGACCTTCGTTGTGATATATATATATATATATTGTGAAGCTTTTCAACCTGAAAAGATGTTTAAAAATAGCTTCAAATTATATATAAAAAATAAAAAAATCCACTCTGCTACAAAACCGCGGCCTTCAAGTGGCGGAGATTTTAAATAGGCAAGGAGAAACTATTGATTGCTTCGTCACACAGTTATGCACAAGCTTGCCTGAACACAGAGCCTTTCAGCTCGGGGCTCAACGTCCCACTTGCTCTTGTCCAGTTTCTATTCATCCCATTCTGAAGGCTCAAACTTAAGTGGCCCGCCTGCTGTTATCTACTCTTTCTGTCATTGTGTCGTCTTCTCTGCAACGTTGGTGGTTGTGGCCCAGGATGAAGAGTCGTCACTCACACAGACTTGACGTTTGATCGCTTCGATCTGTACCCTTCTCTGTCTGCGTGTCGATGTGTCAGGAAACTGGAGCGTACTTTTGGATGCATCGTGATCCTCGTGTGCAGAAAAGATGTCGAGGTTGTTCCACAAGCTTGGGGTGAACAGAGAGAGAGGGATCTTTGAAGATTCAATCTTTTTAGATTATCCAGAGTTGTGGGTTTTCTACAGGATTTAGGCCTGAGGACTGAAGTGGTTAGAAGAAGGTTGATCTTACGTCTATTGAGCCATTTCGGTGTTGATTTGGCCATATGATTTGGATCATTTTTATCATATTGACGGAAAAAATGATGACCTTTCCTTTTCTTTGGTAGAATCTACAATATTAAGATTTTATGTACGGATTGTGTGAAGATCCTTAAAGCGAAAAACACACCCACAGCATCATATAACCTCTGCTATACTCAACAGTGGGCATGAGCTCATTTTGGAGATTTATGTCATATTTATACCCTTTCGAAACAGCAAAGCCTAGATTACAAGTCAAGAATTCCGTGACATTCTGAAGTAAAATAAGAAAAGAAAAAAAACTTCAGTTGGATTTATTATTTAGGTGTGCGATAATGTTAGTGATGTTGGTAAAAATATGAGAATTTTCCCCACTGAACAAATGCACTTGCATTAAAGGTCCGATATTTCCACACTGTGCCCTTCATCTTTCATGACGACCGCAAACCTGAAAAGTATAAGTAGGTATAGAAAATGATGGATCTTTACTGTGGTTGATAATTGTGGATGGCCGTGTAAATCTACAGATGGAAATGGAAATGTGTTTGCCACAAGCAGTTTTGTTCTTGTTGGGTTCAAATGGAACTGGAAGGATTGACCAGGTGGGTTCCCTATTTAATTATTCCTCTGAATAGCAGGACATTATACAATTTGAGCGTTTTATGACACCCCCCCAAAAAAAACAAAAACAAAAAAAAACAAACATTTAACTGTTACTTTTCATACTGTTGACTGCATTCCAGGTTTTTCTGAAAACCTGGAATGCAGGTTTAAAACCGGCTGTGGTTTTGGGTTTCCCACCTCTAGCAAATGATGCTGCTTGCATGTGTTTCTCAGCAGCTGTGTTTCTGCTTGCTGGCATGTGCGTGGACATGCAAACTGCTCCAGGCTTTCTGCTACATACCTGCCTTCTCGCGGTGACCAGGCACTTTGCTCCCTTACAGCTTTCTGTATGAAAGCTAACTCTCACATTGCCTCACTTGTCTAAAATTGAGTTGCGTTCAATTCATGTTGAAAGATGATAAAATCACTTCTCTACAAAAGAAAAAAAATGGCTCTCAAGAGAACTTGGGGATTCTGTAGCATTTTTAAAAGGAAATGGCTCAGACTGGCATTTCACTTTTTTTTATTTCACTTGTGTTTGTCATCTCTTTTGTCTCGTCTTTGGGGAGTAAAAGGCTGGGAGTACAATGGTCCTTGTCTGAGCTCCGATGAAAGCCGGTAAGAGAGGATGGATGGGGGTCGAGGAGAGACAGAAACAGGGGGGGGACTCTTTGCTGCACACCGTCATTTTTTTATGTCACATTTTGTCAAGCCTTTTGTTTTCCATTTGTTTACCCTCATGAAAGCCCTCAAGGGGATCAGCGGCTGCTTTGCTGCTTCAGCAGGTGTAAAGTGGAAACTAAACGGCTTTAGCTCGCATAAATTGCTGCTTTGGCGAAGATTAGAAGTCCTCTGAGGTTCGAGTGCGGCTTCACTTTACCCAAGAATAGGAAGGGAAGCGGCGTAGCGTCAGCCTGGTGAGAAAAGAGAGGGGAGGGAGGGATGTGAGATGCCTCTTGGTGACCCCCCCACCTTCTCCCACTCCTGATCGGGTGCTGGGGGGAGAAAGTAGGTGAGAGGTTGAGGGGTATTCAAGAACGGGCGTCAGAGTGGGAAGTGGAGGGATTTATTCAGTGACATGAGTTTGTTTTTCTGGTGAAAGATGAAATCATTTTGCCAGAGAGGGTGACATTAGCCCCCTGTTGTGTGTGAACGCTGTTATAGAGTTTGTTTGTGTTCAGTCCACCAAACGCTCAGCTTTGCTATGAGCAGTGGAGTCTGGCCATGAATCATTAGGGCCGGACCTTGTTGATCCTCCTCCTCCGTCAGCTCCTCGCTACTGTACTCACCCAGATTTTTTTGTTTTGTTTTGTTTTGTTTCCACTCTCTTTCGGGTGAAATTGTGGCAGAGCATGACTGAGAGTAACCTCAGCGCCTGTTTCTGTTGAGCCAATCGTTTCTACTTCCTGATGTCTCTCCACCAGCCCTCCCTGTGTGTACCCAAGCCTTTTCTTCTCCTCCTCGTCTCTCTCTCTCTCCCCCTCTTTCTATCCGAGTAGTGCCAAGCCTTCGGGCCGCTGACCACACATACAGCCAGGTTCCACGCTTTCGCATTTTCGCTGGCTTTTATTTGAGGCAGGTGGACAGATTTTACCGCTCGGATACCCGATAAAATTTGTAAAATCAGAAGAACTCTGCTCTCTCTCTGTGGACGGTTATATGTTCATTTGGGCCAAAACTGACTGATATTCCGGACTGTTCACAATTTTATCTGCATTGAAAAAAAAACTAAACACCTCTGTCCTATCTAAGAAGTAACCCCAGAGCATGACGCCACCACCCTCATGCTTGATGATCTGATGGTGACGTGTAGTGATGTTTGAAAGTTGCTGCCAAAACTTTAGAAATAATTTTTATTTCTTCAGTTCACAGCACTTTCTCCCACAAGGTTTAGGAAGACTTTAACAACATCTGGGAATTTTGTTAGAGAGTTCATCTGTTCAAACTATTATATGGAAGACTAGACATCATGGGAATGTCCAACGATGGGAATCTCCTCAGTCAGGAAGGAGAGACATTCTCTGTCCCAGAGGCTAGCGGGTTTTGGACAGAAATGGTCAAATCCACCCTAGAACAAAAGCCAAAGACCTTGCAAAGATGTTGGCTGAAGCTGGTAGGACAGCGAAACATGTCCTGCACCGAAATGGGCTGAAAGGCCACTCAGCGAGGAGGAAGCCACTATTCCAGCAGACGCATAAAAAGCCAAATTGTAGTTTTCGTTACATTTGGAGGAAAAACAGGTGTGCTTGTAAGCCTGGGAAGAACATCCCAACTGTGAAACACGGAGGTGGCAGCATCATGTGCAGGGCTTTTTCAGGGGTGGCCAATTTCAATCGCACTGTATAAAATTGTTGAAATCTTTCATAAATTGTTTGGTGTTTCTTATTAAAATGTAAGATTTTACAAAAGAAAATACAAACCACAAGACAATTTTCAACCATTCTCTAACATTTCTTGTGCCATACCTGCAATCAAACTGTACAATGATGTACAAGTAAAAAAAAAAAGAGAGAGAGAGAGAGAGAGGGAAAGAGAACTGCAGCGAAGCAGAATAAATTACATCTCCGTGTTTGTTTTTGTGTGCAGACTTAAACATTTGCTTCTGCACCATGTCATTTTCATGCATTTCTCTGGGCATTTCGCTTCCTTCTCGCAGCCATGCAGCTCCAGGAGTGGTTGCGTTCGTTTTGCTCCCACGCAGGACTCAAAGGCTCCGAAGCGGAGGAGCTGTGGAGTCTCCTGCCGTCCCTGTCGACCTCCTCTCTGCTGGGGCTGGGGGCCCTGGCATCCCTCACCGTGTACTGGCTGATGACCCGGCCCCGGCCCGTTCGTCCTCCCTGTGATCTGCAAGCCCAGTCTGTAGCTGTCGGCGTGAGTGGCCCCTGCCGCTGACATTTAAGCCTTTGGCTGCGCTCTAATGTCATTGTCGTGGCAGAGCGATCGGTCGCCGGTAAATGTTTGATCTGTCCGCAGGGAGACCCCAGCTGCAGGAGATCTGCTCTCCTTAAAGATGACAATCTGCTGGAGTTTTACTACGATGACATCAGGACGGTGTATGAGATGTTCCAGAGAGGTCTGAGGATATCAGGTGATGGATGAAGCAGCAGGGCTCTCTTCCCACCATGCCTCGCTAACTGTCATTTTACTATGATTTTTGTGTGAGAAGTGGCACACAGAGTAGTGTGTAACTGTGGAAGGAAAATAATACACGACTTGTTTTTTTGTTTTTTTTTAAACCATCTCATGTCTGAAACGTTTGATGTTTAAATTCAGTACCAGAAGTTGCGCCACCCTTTGATGCGATTAGCGCAGCGTCTTTTAAGGCGTGTCTTCACCAGCATCCCACATCTACACATAAACATTTTTGTTTAGGCTCGTCAAATTGCCATCCATGCCGAGTATTTATTTTTTTTTTTTTTGTCTAAAATTGCCCTTTTTGTGCACCATGTAATTCTTATTTTTGTGTCTCTGCATTTTTTCTTCTTCTACTGGATCCATATTCTCATAAATCCAAACTCCCTGAATTCTGAAGGCTCATATAGATTTTACTTACATGCATCATTATTTACATGACAGCTGCGTAACAACTCTTTTACTTCAGAGTTATACTCTACTTTGTTTTGCTCTATCACATAAAATCCCAGTTAAATACAGTGAGGTTTGCGTTTGTAATGTGACAAAATGTAAAACGGTTCAACTGGTGTAAATAACAAAAAAAAAACAAAGTGCAAAAGCAAATTGTAAATGTGCGTAAGAAGTTTGTTTCTTGCCTCTGGTGGAAGAAATAAACTGTCATTCTGCTTTAAAAGTCAGACCTGCTGCTTTCAGACGCAGCGACTGCTACTGTTGTATAAATGGTAACTTTTTGTGGCCTGCAGGAGACGGTCCGTGTCTCGGCCACAGGAAGCCGGGCCAGCCCTACGAGTGGATCTCCTACTCCGAGGTTTGACACGACTAAAGTTTGATCTCTCTGTCCGTCATAGAACCATTCCTGCGTAACGCGTCAGTCTTTACCGTGTGTTGACTTGAGCTCTCCAACCCTCCAGGTGGCTCAGCAGGCTCAGTGGATGGGGAGTGGGATGATTGCCAAAGGTTGCCAGCAGTTTGTTGGGGTTTACTCTCCAAACAGGCCAGAGGTGGGAATTCATGTTTTCAGCCTAGACTCCATGAAACCTAAATCATCGCCACTGACAGCTTGACAAAACCTACTGTGTGTGTGTGTGTGTGTGTTTGTGTTTGTGTGAGTGTGAGTGCGTGTGTGTGTGGCTCGCCTTTCTGCTCACGAGCAGCTGCACACCCACGATGGTCTCAGAGGGAAATTATTTTAACAAACCAGTAAAAATCTCAGAGAAGCAGTTAGTGCTCCTCTGCATACCAGGTGAAACTATTTGCAAACAGAAAATGTTTCAAACTATTTTCCCCAACAGCAGGTTCACCTAGAGGACAGACGGCGCTCGGATAAATAACCTACAAACTTCATTCAAGGTTCTACAGCTGGCATCTTAAATAAAAAAGTGATGAATTATGAAAAAAGGGGGCCTAAAATTTGTTAAGTAGCATGTGGACGCTTTGCTAGATTTTTACTCCATATCTAATAAAACTAAACCCTTTATTTCAACACAAACACCTCATGGACTCCCTGCAAAAACACAAAATATTACCAGTTTTTTTTTTTTTTTGTCTAGTTTCTAGTGCAAGCATCTTTTGGCACTTGGGATAAGACAAAACTAACTTACAAGTAACTTTTCAGGAAGAAATATGAGCTTGTTATATGTCATTGATGTTGAATGGAACAAGTACTAGTTCTACTGGTAGATTATTTCACCTATAACTAGAAGCCAGAAGAAAAATACTTGGTACGATTTTGCGTTTGTTTTTTTTTTGTTTTTTTCAATGATTTAAGCTTGTTTTTTTCAGCCACACATCACCTTACATTAAATGTACTTTGAAGCGTTTACTGCTGGATTAGTGCAGAAAGGGTAGGCTCAGCATCGACTCTTGAGTCTTCAGTATCATAAAAATGTTTTGTCCTTTAATTGCGGTCCATTAGGAGGGCAAGCTGTTTACCTCCTTGGTGCCATTGAAAAAATTCACAAATCAGCTCATTTTTTAATTACAAAGTTATTTATGCAAGAGCGGTTGGAGGATGACGTGTTAAAATTAAGCAGCTTTATTTGACTTCCCCAGAGAGTCGTTATTATTTGTTTCTATGGGTGAAAACAGAAACTGTTACTTTAAATCAGACGTTGTTTGATCTTATTTGTTGCAAATGTACATGTATAACACATTACTGCGGTGAGAAACACAGGCATGTCATCAGATTAACTTTTATTTAATGACTGAGAAACTCACACTAATGAACTGATTGATTTATTTTTTTTACATTTTAAAGATTGATGTTGCATTTTACCTGCTTTTGTGTAAAATAATAATGAGATGACTGTTGTTCACTTTGGCTATATGCCACGGAAATGTCAAATCGATATAACTGAAAGAAGATGGGATTATTTATTGCATTACTCCACACAGGCACTTTCTTCTTATACCTAATAAATGTGTCTTTAGGGTGTGCAAATATGCTTAATTTAAATGAGTGGTGTGTAATCATTTACCTAAATGCTCAACTGTGTGTGTGTGTGTGTGTGTGTGTGTGTGTGTGTGTGTGTGTGTGTGTGTGTGTGTGTGTGTGTGTGTGTGTGTCTAACCACGCTGCTTTGTCTCCCTCTGCTGGCGGCAGTGGGTCATCTCAGAGATGGCCTGCTACACCTACTCCATGGCTCTGGTTCCGCTGTACGACACGCTGGGGACGGAGGCCATGGTCCACATCCTCAACCTTGGTGAGAAAACGTCTCTGAAACCTCTGCCTGGTTCACGTCTCAAACTCTGAGTCTTCATTAAAAAAAAAGAAAAAAGAAAAAGAAGAACCTCAGCAGAACAAACAAGTTGGAGTCAATAGAGAAAATGTTTAGAGAGATCATCACAAACAAAGTGTTCGTTAAACTTTCTTCTAAGGTTGATTATGACAAAAACAATGTGAGATTTTATTAAACTTTTTTTTGTATGTTTAAATAAGCTGTTCTTTGGTGGGACTTTGGTGTTGTGGTTGTTTAAAACCACAAAGATCTTCCTGCTAAACTCTATTCTTTTAAAAATGGGACATCATTTCAAACATTATAAATGTTTCTACATTAAACCTGTAAAGTGACTATCAGAAAAGAAGAAGAGGATATACAGCATGAAGTTAACTGAGGTAAATATCAAGCACTTTTCAAGTGCAACTGCAGTCGGGGCTTTGCGACCTTGGATCTTTTTCAAATGAGTACAAAAAAATGAAAAGTGTGTTGTGCGTTTCTTTTCAGCCGCCTTTATACTGACAGTCGCTATTGTCAGTCTGAAGAAGCCCAGCTTTTCTATGAAGGCCTCTGTGAGAACATAAGTAAACAAACAGCATCACAAAAGACCAAAGAATACAGCAGACAAGTCAGGGATAGAAGTTTTGGAGAAGTTTAAGCCAGAGTTATGTTATAAAATAATATTTTAAGCTTTAAAGTCCTGTGCTTAATTTCCTGTGTTTACAGATGTAAACACAGGAAAATCCTGGAAGGAAACTGTTTAAAAGTAGGAAAAGACTTCAGACTGAGGAGTTTAACCTTCAGGCAGGAAGAGTAAACATAACAGATTCAACAGAGCCACATTAGAACGTTTAAATCAAAATGTATTCATTAGAATGGCTCAGTCAAAGTAAAGGACATACATCCAACTGAAAATGTGTGACCAAGACTCAAACATTGGCTATCAGAACAATTATATTCATGGCCGTGTTTCTCCATTACACCCGACTAAACTGGAGATAATTTGCAACAAACGAGGGCAAAAAACTTTAGTCTCCAAATGTGAAAAATGTTAGAGGGAAACACCAAACAGGAAAGCCGGTTCCACTCAGGGCTCTGAATGCACATGCATGCCTCTTCAGATTATTTGTTAAAACAAAACAAAAGAAAAAAAAATATACCTTTCCTTCTGCTTTGTGTTGGTTTGAATATAAATAACATGTATTGTCCCTCTGTGAGTATTTATTACCAAATTAAATCCCAATAAAATACATGCAGCTTTGTGGTTTTTAGCTGTTCAGAATGTCCAAAAACTACATTGATGCAAACCTTTGTTTGTGTGTGTGTGTTTGTGTGTGTGTTTGTTTAGCTGAGATGTCCCTGGTTGTCTGTGACCGAGAGGAGAGGGCAGCGTTGTTGCTGGAGTGCAAAGAGAAAGGCACAACTCCCAAAGTCTCCTGTCTTGTTCTGTTCAACGACTTCAGCCAAGCCTTTTGGGAGAGGGCGAAGAAGTGCGAGGTGGACGTCCTGAACCGGGAGCAGCTCATGGTGAGTGTGTGCCAGCGCTCAGCGGAGACTCTTTTTCAAGCACACATGCTTTTTAGTCGCTCCCATCAGTGACCGTGTGTAAACTGTGTACGCTTGTAGGAGCTGGGAAAGCAGAACCTCAAAGATCCTGTGGTGAGTTTGTCGTCTCTCGGCCGCGACGTCACCGCACCGAACTGATTCATGACCTCCTAAATGCCCGCCCGACGGCTCTGTCGTTGCCCCTGTCCAGCAAGATGTCATTAACACTCACTTATGACCCAGACCGAGGGCTTCCTCCTCTCTAAACCTGAGTCACGTTCTCATTTTTCGCTGTCTGCCGCAGCTGCCCCAGCCTCAGGATCTGGCCGTGGTTTGCTTCACCAGTGGAACCACAGGTACGCCTGATCTCAGAGGTCTCTGTGTAATTACACCCCTCTAACATCATTAGAGGAACGGCCCTCAGTGCCCACATGCAGGCCTTCTTTGCGGTGCCGCTGTAGGTTCCTTTTTTGCTGTGCAGGGCACGGCAATAATTTCTTGTTTATTTATCCAGGGAAGCCCAAGGGAGCCATGATCACCCACGGGAACATCGCCTCCAATACTTCCTCTGTCATTAAGATCCTGGAGGTCTGTCTACATTTCCACCTCCTTGTGTAATTGAGAACAGCCTTGCAGCTAGGGTCGCACTCCCATCTGCTCGTATCTCAAACCTGTTCCCCCCCTTCCCTGCTGTGTCTAATGGTATGATTAATTGGATGTTTGATTGTCCCGTGTTGCTGTGAGATACTTTAACTAATTGCCCCTGTCTAAAGATTGTGCTGTCTAGCTGCTGCTAAAGAGACGCGTTTGATTGCCTGCGGGGCTTCGCCCGTAATCCCGCTGCCTGAGCGTAATCTCTCCCCCGAGCTTCGCTCATCTCTCTTCCTGTCGTCTCTCAGGGTTCGTTTGTGATCCGTCAAGAGGATGTGTCGATCTCTTACCTGCCTCTTGCCCACATGTTCGAGAGGATGATCCAGGTAGTTTATCGTCTTGGCTTTTTTTCTTTTTTTCCCCTCCGTCTGCCCCAAATAAAATCCCTCTCTGTCGCAGCTCACAATGTACTGCTACGGAGCCCGAGTGGGGTTCTTCCAGGGTGACGTTGCTCTTCTCATGGACGACATTAAGACTCTCAAACCGACCCTCTTCCCCGTTGTGCCCCGCATTCTTAATCGCATCTACGACAAGGTCAGTGAAGCGCTCGGCTAAGCCGTGAGAAGGCTCCAGAGAAAGGCGGTTCTCACCTCTTCCGTTTTCCTCCGATTTCCTCCCAAGATCCTGGGTTCGGTGACCTCTCCGTTTCAGCGGGCTCTGCTCCACTACGCTGTCAGGAGAAAGCAGGCCGAGCTCTGTAGAGGGATTGTGCGCAACGACAGTCTGTGGGATAAACTGGTGTTCAAGAAAATTCAGGTCAGAGTCTGAGAAACACAAGTGCCAAGTCGGTTTCCTGGTGTTGCTTTTATATCAGGGTTTTCACGTTTTCTTTTTATAAAACGGTATGGTACTCTGGAGAGTGTTCTGTTGGTGGGTTTTAGGTGAAAGTCTGTCATATTAAGAATAGAAACAAGAAATGACTTTTTTACCTTAATTTATTTAGAACTAAATGAAGGTGGCATCTCACAGATGCCACCATCTGTAAATTTTGTCTCGGCATTTCTTTCACCTAGTTTCGACCCACATCATGACATTACCACTGCTGTGCTTAATTGTGTCAACAATAAAGTCTCCTCAGTTTGTTATTCTGGATATATATCACGTCATAATGGGCATGTTTTATTTTAGGAACTAGAATTTGTTTTTGTGGCTTTAATTCAGTTCAATTCAAAGTACTTGGGGAAATTAAATGTCCTAAGTAACATTATCTAGGGTTTCTCAAAGAGGTTTTGTAGATGCTGGTGGCAGGAAGGAACTCCTGTAGCAGTCTGTATTACGGCGGTTATGAAGAAGCCTCTGACCGAAGACACTTTGTTGTTGTCTCATAAAGAAGATGTCCATGATTATCTGAATTTTATGAAGAGTCCTTGGTTTTATAGTAGCAACATAATAGTTTTCACATTCTATTCATAAAATAGAAATTATTTAGTCTGCCCTTATTTATGAGTTTATTCAAAAGTTAAGGTATACCAAATTATATTTACATAATATGGTACTATTAGTTTACTTGGATGTTTCTTCCCATCAGGCTGCCCCATATCATGACACTGCCACCGCCGTACTTCAGTATTTAACAATACCTGTCCCTTATTGTGTCTTCAATTTCAGTCAAGCGATATAACTGACAAGGCCATACTTCTAATATTTTTATTTAAAAACTAGAATTTTTTTTTCTGTTCAATTTTTTTTTCAGTTCTGTTTTTTCCTGACTGTTTTATTCATCTGTGTATCGCTTGAATTTAAATGGCATGGCGTTAGTGCGTACATTACCTGTGAACAATCAGCCTTGCAAATCGCACCAAATTCGAATCCAAGCTTCTCAAGAGAAGCACAATTGTTCCAGCAGCTGATGCCAAAAATCACCAGCAGCATATTGGACCTGTGGGAGTGCATTGAAGAGGCATTCACACATGCGACGCAGAACTGAAGGAGTTTGGCTTGCAGTATCAATTCAGATGGGAAACTGTGACCAAGGGCGACAAAAGTTCAGACAGAAACGAGCTCAGATCCATGACAGAGCTGTCTTTTGACCACTTTTCTTTTCTTAATATTAAAAAGCTGATTTTGTTTTACTCTGTATTTCAGGCCAGTTTAGGAGGTAATCTCCGGTTTGCCTTGACTGCCTCAGCACCCATCTCCTGCACGGTGTTGTCCTTCCTCAGAGCCACTATGGGCTGCATGATATGTGAGGGTTACGGACAGACAGAGTGCACTGGAGGCTGCACTTTCTCTTTAATAGGAGACTCCAGCACAGGTTTGGATATTGCTCTTTTAAAATGCCCGCATGTCCTCATCAGATAAGTAAATGTCTTTTTTCTTTTGTTTTCAGGTCATGTTGGAGCGCCTTTGCCATGCGCTATGGTGAAGGTGGTGGACATCCCTGATATGAACTACTTTGCTAAGAATGGAGAAGGAGAGGTGAGATTTATGATATGTCGCATGTTCTCCTCTAGCCTGGATCCTGGAGATAGTTTTCTGTCCTTTTGTCTCGGTAGATCTGCATCCGCGGCCCCAGTGTGTTCAAGGGTTATCTGAAGGACCCGGAGAGGACAGCGGAGGCCTTGGACAGCGACGGCTGGCTCCACACTGGGGATGTGGGCCAGTGGCTTCCAGTAAGATTGGGACACAGTCAAGACTATAATTTAGGCCATCAAGAGAGAACTGTTTACATTTTGTCTCTATAAAATGTAGTTTATGTTATTCTAATCCTTCAGAATTCTGCTTTACTCTCTGTTGGTCAACATGTAAGCTGAAAAAACGTGAATAGGTTTAGCGGTTATTAATGCCTTCGTGCAAACCGTCTTTTGTCTAAATGAGAAAATATTCGTGTCACTCCATGTCTTGTGTCAGAACGGCACGCTGCGCATCATCGACAGAAAGAAGCACATCTTCAAGCTGTGCCAGGGAGAGTACGTCGCTCCAGAGAAGATAGAGAACGTCTACATGCGTTCTGTTCCCGTCCTCCAGGTGTTTGTGCATGGAGACAGTTTGCAGGTGAGCCACTCAATAGGGTCGTTTTCAGTCAATCCGCAGGCAAAACGCCACCAAGAGAAAATGTGAGATGTTTTGACTTTGTTGTGCTTCATGTCGCCAGTCCTATGTCGTAGGTATAGTTGTTCCTGACAGAGAAGTGTTTGTTGAATGGGCTAAGGAGCGGGCCTTTGTGGGGTCCTACCAGGAACTGTGTCAAAATCCAGTAAGTCCTACTTCAAATGTTCTTCATCCAACAGCTTGAAAAGAGTTAAAAAAAACCCCAAAAACGAGCAACCCTTTTCTCTGACAGGATGTAAAGAACGCAGTATTAGAAGACATGAGGGCTGTGGGGAAAGAAGCAGGGCTCAAGTCCTTTGAACAGGTGACTTGTTTGTGACATCAAAACTAATCTCAGATCAAATTTAACAGCAGCCAAGAACACTACGGTGATTTTTCTCTTTGTGTTTTCTCAGGTGAAGGATCTTTATTTACATCCGGAGATGTTTAGCATCGCCAACGGACTTCTCACGCCCACCCTAAAGAGCAGGCGCGCCGACATCCGCAGGGTGTTTCAAGAACAGCTAACGAACATGTACAAGACTCCGATTTAACTGTGTCTACAAAAGGAAATACTGTCCATGGTACCTGAAGATAATTAGTGGTGATATTTTGTTTTTCAAACACTTTTAACTCCACTTGATATTTGATTGAATTTCACTCGGATGTTTTGTGGTAACTGGATTTTTTGGTCAGTGCGTCCAAGCATTCACAATCTCACCGTTCACTCTAATGCCTTCCTATTAGTCACCGGTAATAGGAACTGCTATTAGTTGTAGAAAGCAGAATAACAAATATGATTATGAAGTCACCTTCAGAGGCAGTTTCACATTTTCATCATGCTGCACTTCTTTCTAGGAGATTTAAGGGTCTGTGTGTACAAGGGACATTTTGCTCATGAAAGCTAGATTGCTTGTAGATTTGTGTTGTACAGTTGTTGGCGACTTGTATAAGCATACTTTGTAAAAGTGTTTAAACCCCTTGAACTTTTCATGTCTTGTCATCTTACAGCCATGGATTGTTATGTATTTCACTGGGATCTTAGTAAAGCAACGAAATGCAGGAGGCCTACAAAACGTCCATGTAAAATTCCTGCTTTTCCACGGTCGGTATTCAATTTTTTTGAATAGTACCAAATAGTTGAGTTTTACGTTTTCACCCTAAATATCATGAAGCAACACTTTTGGCATTGTGGTAAAGAGCTACTTTTGCCAGCTAGACAAACTTTGATCAGTCAAAATTGATACTTATAAAATGTGAACTAGATTATGTCAGATTTAATGGACATAACTTTTAGTCCCTCGTATCAGTTCTTTGGCATCTTAACCAAACCCACATCTTAACAACTTTTGAGTTCATTTTAAAACTCTGAAGTAGATCTAGAAGCTTAATGAAGAGCTGAAATATTTTTTTTATTGTTGAATGAGTACCGTACATTTATCTGCAACACATGAGCTTTTATGGTTTCTTTTAGCAATAATTTTAATTATGCCATCCACCATTGCACTGGATTATGTCATACGTTAAATATATATATATATATATAAACACCATGCAGTTTTATGTTTTAAATAATGGCAAAAACTAAAAGCCCAATAAAATGCGTTGATATTTGTGGTTGTAACTGTGAGAGGTTTTAGGGGTGTGAATGCTTTGAGGGTTTTCACAGCTCAGTGGTAAGACCTGTACAGAGGATATCTTAAGTTAAGCTCGTCAGAATAAAAGATCATTTCAATCTGCAGTGATAAATAAAATATGAACTGGTAAACCTGTACAGTTTTCTTGACTCTTCATGTTCAGACTTTGATACACAAATGAGAAAGTAGCTGGTTCCTCTTTTCAAACTTCATTAGACAGAGTAACAATAACTAAAGACAAAGAATCCCATTAGTTCCGTAAAAAAAAAAAAAAAACTCTTAAAAAATAATTTAACCGATTAAGAAAAGCACCTTCATTTTTAAAGTTATTTCTGTGCAACATAAACAACTTAGGTTGCAGAGGTCAACTCAAAACAATATAAAAATGGAACAAATCAACTTGTTACCATACAAAGGAAAGACGGACAGAAAAACAAAATCACAGCTGAGAGACCAATGTGTACATAACCGTATAGTTTAGCTTTCATACCGAGGCTCATCTCAATAGAGAGTGAAAACAAAGCAGTGTGACTCTTTCCAAAATTAAAGGAGACCAGAAACAAAAACTGGCTTCCAACCCTGGTGTTGAGGGTGAAGAGAAGGGACTTTCTAAGCATGCCAACAATGTGTGAGGCTCTTCGCTAACACATACTCTCACCAACAATAGAACAAAGGATGGGTGCTGTGAACAAAAGGAAAGCCGGTTGCTGTGAGCAGCAATTCCCACTAGAGGGAGTACAAGCATTTTTCTTGGTGGAGACGGTTCCTCTCTCCCGTCTGAACGGATAACCTTTCAGCAGGGCAGCGGAGACGCATTATGCAGAATAGAGGTTGGAGGCATTAGAAGCCCTCACATACGATGGCACAGAAGTCACTTGAATATCACAAGAAGATGAACAGTTTTTTTTTTTTTTTTTTACAATAAACAAGATGTTTGTGTTTTAGTCCTGTTTAGTAAAAAATTAGACTTTTAGTAAAACGAGTGATCAATAAAACGTTTCTTTAAATGTAACATTAGAAAACAAACATAACGTAGTAGAACCTTATAATTTGCTTTAGCACATCCTGATTCCATTACTACAAAAAGAATATAACATATTGGCTTATGAAGTCGCACTTGGCTGATGGCTTAGTTAACGTGGCGTTCAGCTGCTCCGAATTACAACGTCTTTGCAAAGAAGGAGAGGAAACAAAAACAAAAAAAAACATCAGAATGTAGTGCAAAACAAGAGGGGCTGCAATGAAAGAAACCACCAATAATTTTCAGGCCACTGCTGTCCGTCTGAACTCCTGAGGAGGTTTGGAGGGGATGAAATCCATTCAGGGAGTGATGAAAAGAGCACATCCCGATCTCTGGCATTCCCCCCCCTTCAGTCGTCGGCGACAATGGACAGAGAGCGCAGCTCGTTGAGCTTGGCCTCGGTCTCCTTCTGCCTCTGTTCATCAGTCAGCCCGGCTTCGTCGATCTGATCCGTTAACTGGCTGAAGATGTTGTACATTTCAGTGAAGTAGACCACCTGACGGGCAGAAAACACACAAGAAAAGATTGTGTCATGGCAGGGAAAAAACCCCCAAAAGCATAATCCCCATCTTTCCTCTGAATGTATTCAGGGGTCAATCCGCAGACCTTTGTTCACCGTTAATCTCACAGTCTGATCATGCTTTGACTCGCACGTCGGAAGCTGCCGGTCTCATACGTCTTCTAATGAGGAGTGATTTGAAGAAGAGGGAGCCCGCAGAAATCAAACAGCTCTCACAAAGCCCCCAAAAAGCCAGCACTTGAGTGGATAGTGACCGTGCTTTTCTCTCCCAATCTTAACAAGAGATGGAGTGTTCACTGAAAGCTTTCTTGACACTTCCCACCCCTGCTTCTTCCCCTTAGTGCATGAGTCAGGCTCCCTGGAGAGTTGCTTTGATGATTAATAGACTTTAATCACATTACAGGACTCCAAGAAGAGTAGGCAGAGAATAAAAGTACTGGGAAATGAAACCCCCTTGAAGCCCACAAGCATATCTCAATATTTATTCAAACAGCAACGCAAACAATGCCACGCTCTTGAGGGGACGCGCGAGGCATCCGTGGAACAGCATAGATTTTTCCGCTGCAGAATAAAACAACCGGACCGACCAAGATAACGAGACGGGGGGTGAGCGGAGGGAAATTTACTTACTAAATCGAATTATTTGTTGACTCAGAAGTTTGTCAGAAGTATAATAAGGATTTCAGGCCAGAAGCAATAATGTCAGGTCTCTCCAACCACTTTACACATGCTCTTTTAAGTGCTCAGTCTGAAAGACATTGCCTGTTTACACCAATATGTGCCACCTAAACCACATGAGTGGGCTCTAAGTATTGGGTTACTGCTGTTTGTAGGGGTAAAACGGATACACTTTTTTCCCCCAAAAGTGACTTGTTGAAAGGGCCATCGGAAATGTCCAGAAGAACGGTGATGATAATGTACACCAGATCACTGTGCCCTCTGTGTCCAAAGCCACCATTTCACTGCTGGGAGTAAGCACGGCCACACACACCTGCAGCTACTTATTACAAAGAGGAAAGCAGAACATTAACCAAAAATGCAATAGAGACAGGGAGATATAAAGTTTATAGTGAATGAAAAAATGTTTAAATAGTGGGTCAGAAATTTGTCATCCTGCCATAATAAGGAACCCAAAAGTCAGAAATATGACTGGGGTTGTTAATTTTGCTCTTAGCACTTTATTTCTACAGTTGGTTTCCTAATGGTTCTATTAAATGCTGTGTTTACGTTTCAGAAAATTGTTGAATACAATTACTGTGAACTATTTGGCAGCAAAGCTTCCCTGCCTGATACGTACGTTTTAGTGGGACTCCCACCTGCATGCAGCTGTATGACAGATTTGTAGCCAAGGACGAATTACAAAATACCTCTTATTGCCCTGCATGTCTCAGATGTTTCCCTGTTTTAATGCGCCTGATTCAGCCGACTGCAGTTCAGCAAACTGCCTGTTCATCATCCGTTAATTGAAATCAGCTGGGCTGAAGCAAGGAAACACCTAAAACATGGAGGGCCGTGTGCTGTGAGGACCAGGGTTGAAAAACGTGCTCCTAAACTCTGCTGCATTGGCTACTGCTAATAAAGTTTTTAAAGGTTTCAAAACCACTAAACATAAACTTTCTTCTAGTTTAACGTCCTTTTACTGAGACACCAGAGAAAGTAAAAGAGTAACCTCAGTTGTTTTTTTTTCCTGGTCTTGTCCCAGCTGTGTAAATCAGAGTAGCACTCTTGTCGCGATTCACTTAAAATCAGATGGGTGCAACAAGGTTATTACGCTTTACTTATGCTTGCAATAAAAACACGTTGTGCTGTTTAAAGAAAAATCCTGTAGTCAAAACCCTCTCACGGAGCTGGAGGTGCGCACCACCCAGCTCTGTTGGTAAGGTAACGCTGTTTAAAAGCTACAGCTGGTAAAGCATTGAGTAGCTGTGCCGACCGAACAACCTCGCAAACATGAGCCTGGTTTAAGAAAGCAGAATGACAATCAGCTATGATATTCTGCAATAGGAGTATTTACGTCAAAGTAACTGCTAAATCTAACAGGTGTTTAGACTAATTCTTTTATTTTTTAACACAAGTCCAAGTAGCAAAATCAAAATGGCAGAATAAAATGTCATAGATAAATTAATAGGAATGGTAATTAATGGTAATTGTTATGAATAATTTTTTTGTATTTTTTTTGGCTGAAGTCAGATTTGAATTATAATTATACCATTTAAAAAAAAATCTAATTTTATTTTCCTTCTATTCATTAAATGTATAAAAACTAAGATCTTCAAGTTTCAGTCTCTAAATGCATCAGCCAACAGGACATACTTTAAATTATTTTGATTTTAGTAAAAATCAAACAATAATCCTAAAACGTATATGTAATATGAAAAACAGACTTTGATAAATGAGAATTCTCAGGTCAAACTATAAAACAATAAACAGAAACCTGTATCAGCCTGAAGAGTTGATTTTTACTCAAGGTTATTGTCCTGTGAGAAGCTCATACCGGCCTGTGCCTCCTCTGAAAATAACTGGAAAAGACTTGTTACAGTGAAGTTGATGTTCACAACAAAAGCAACCTTTGTGCCTTTTTCTGACACAGCGGGAAGGAAGAGAAGTGCTCAGGATCAAGTCCGCTTATCATCCGCTGGAGAGTGCTGTACTTCATAGCTAGAGTCACAAACAGATTCTTACTAAACATATAAAAAACAACAGCAGGTAAATATTTTTGAATTTAATCCCAGTCACTTGTATGTCTACTTCTGTTGGGCACAGTTTGATGTTACATTTGCAAGTTCAAAGTGCATCGGCAAACTCCTTAATTGACAATAAGTCACAGATAATCTAATCTGCTAATTAGGAGTGTGCCAGTGACTGTCCCAAAGAGGAAATGACATGGGCCAAGCAGGTCTGTGTTGGGTGGGTGGGGGAGGGGGGACGCGGCGGCGCTAACTTCAGACACTCAGCTGCTTAAAGACGAGCTCCAGGTCGGAGGAAGGCCTGCAGGACTGCAGCGGAGCCAGACAGACGAGGCCTTCCTCAAAGCAGTGTGGGCCGTCACTGGGGGGTTAATCACATTAGGACCGCAGAGAGGGAGACAGACTGCCTGCGTTAAACACACCCTTCATCAGACACTTTATCCACTGTTAACAGCTCCCTGCTGACAGGGCACGTCTGCAGCTGCGAGAGCCTTCATCACGCCGCGATTCTGGGGAAGTCTGCTAACCTGCGCCCGGATGAGAGCCTCGAAGCTGGGCTGGAAGTAGTCGATGCGGCTCTGGTAGAATTTGGGCATCTCGTCCAGCAGCTGCTTGTTCTTGGCCTCAAAGTCCTCCTTGACTGGTCGCAGCTCTTCTTTCGCCTGGAGTGTGGAAGAAAAAAAAAAGAGAGAGAAAAAGACAGGTCACATATAGCCTGTCTTAATGTAGAAAACTCAGGGTTCCTGCACCTTTTCTTATGTTTTCCAGACTCAAACTCCTAGAGTTCGACGTCCTTACTTGCTTGATTTCTTATTTTTAAATTTGAGTCAGGTTTATTAGTATAGCACATTTCAGCACATCATAAAAACATCATACAGTCATCAAACAAGCAATGAACATTACATCTTGTCAAATGCCATCATCAAGCAAACACACATAAAATATGTTGATCAATATTTCGCTAACCAAGAGCAGCTCTAAACAGGTGGGTTTTTAGTTTTGACGTAAATGAACTCAGTGTTTCGGCTGTTTTGCCGTTTTCTGTTAGTTTGTTCCAGATTTGTGGTGGATAGAAGCTGAATGCTGCTTCTCCATGTTTGGTTCTGGCTCAGGGGATGCAGAGCAGAATCAGAACCAAAGAACCTAAGTGGTCTGGAAAGTTGTTACAACACCAACAGGTCTTTAATGTATTTTGGTGGTAAGCCACTCATTTTGATTTTATAAATGAAAATGCTCACTGTGAAGGAAAAGCAAATATTTCTAGAATACCCAGGTTTTATATATTGAGCCTGAAACACCAAACATTTTTATAAAATGGATGGATGGGTAGAAGAATCAGTGAATGAATGCATTTCCAGATTGTTTATGAGCCCTTAAAATGGTACACCGTTATCATTTACTCTCTCAAGAAAATATATACAAGTTCCAGATAACCAAAACTAAAACCCACCCTGACACGAGTTAGATTTGAGTAAATCCATTACTTGAGCCACCATGAGGGATGTTTTTCTTATTGTTATGAAATATATTTGCCTAATTCCCACGGAGATGCAGTGCAAAAAAGGCTGTAATCACGACCACAGTGAGGAGGAGTGGGTAATGTGGGCAGACTTGGCTGTGAGTGGACTCCAGCACCACTGATCTCTGTGTGAATGTATTAGTGGGTAGTCTGCTGTAGGCATAGAGTTATGGAATGCACAATGAATAATTGTGAGAGGGTGAGAATTTTTATTAAGGGGGATTGGGGGAAGTTGCAATAATCATACACTAACATATTGTTTATGTGCAAGCATTATGATAAGCACCTCTCGCCCCGGTTTTATTTTGCCGCATATGTTCGCTGAAATGGCCAACAAAACGTTGAGCGAGGATCGTTTCTTTAAGTGCGCACGGATTCAAAGGGCAGGGATGTTGGGCCTCTTCAAGGCTTTGTTCCCCTGACAGAGCTTTTCTCAGTGTGTGTGGGTGGCTCACCATGTGAGGATGTGTTAGAGGCAATAGCATAGGCAGCGCTGCAACATTATCTGTGAATGTGCACGCTTCTGTAGTGGCCTCGCGGTGCGTGCATGTGTGTGTCTACAATTCTCAATTACGTGCCTGTAGATGTGCAGCAGTGCCTTTTTTTTTTTTTTTTTTTTTCTTTTTTCAAAAAGGCACAACTTGAGAGAGCCTGGCAGCTTGCGTGGGTGAAAGAGTGCACATGTACTGTATGCATGTGCTAAGCTACTTTATTCATATCCAGTCAGCATTTGTGTCTTTTTTTTTTTTTACGCTTACAATGCTCCGTTCTCAGGACACATAAACAAACGAGAGCAGGTGAACCCTCCTCCTGCTGCTGCTGAAGTTGGAGCGAGACTTTTAGAACGCCGACGTGTGCGGCAGTGCCAAACAAAATACCTGACAAAGTTTGACAATAGCTGGCCCCGTTTTCTCTTTCTCCTCGTACTTCTCCACTTTGGATTGCAGGCGCTTGTAGTCCTGCAGAGCCTGCTCCCGGCGCTTCACCGCCATGTTGAGGCTCGGGAAGACGCCGCTGTACCTGAAACGACAGACACATGAAGCAATACTCGAAGTAAAAACAATTCCCACACTGTGATGGGGAAAAAAAGAAAAGATATCCGAACTTACTGAAAACAGTGAAAGCACATTGCATCATAAAAGCCGCTGTGATTTAATAAAATGGCTCTACTCAACATCTTATGGTAGAGGTGCTCTCCATCCCCCAGAGGACGGCTCAGCATTAAGCTTCCTCTCATCTATTATCTAATTACTATAGTTCAGGGTGGCATGAAACAATTCATTTTGTGACAATTATCATATTTCAAATGAAAATACATTCTTGCAACAAGAATCCTGGTCTTGTGCACTAAAAATAGGAAAACATTCATCTGTAACTTAGCAACAGGAGTCTGAGCTTCATCCTGGGACTTGTTGCACTGGTTTATGGCTGCTTTTAATGGGAGACGGGAATACCGTACACAAACATATTGTCATGTATGATGGTATTTTATGCAAAAATAAAAACTTAAAACATTTTGTTCGCATTTTCTTTACTTTAGAAGGTTCAAATTAACCAGATTTAAGTGAAGTCTTAAATGACAACAAAGTGTAAAATGATTTAAAATTAGGGCAAATAAAATCTGAGCAATAAACAAAAACCAGAGAAAACAGCTCCCCAAAGCAGGCCTGGAGGATTACTCTTACAGGTACTGATTACACATGAGTCAGAAGTAAAAACAGTCGTAATGAAAAATTTAGATAAACCTATTCTGAATGAGTCATTTAAAGCGCTTCATCAGCTGTGTAGGCACACTACTACGGTCGCTTTTTTAACGTCAGCCATTAGGTGTAGCGTTATTAGCTGCAAAATGTGTGGGCTCTGTGATTTACGTTGCTCTCCGTGCCAACCCTTGCCCTGCTATGTGCGGCAGATCAGGGAACCACCGAGACCGTGCAAACGGATTGTGAAATCCTAGATTAGAGCTCTGTCTGGTGCTGCGCCTTAACGGAGGCTGCCTGGTTAAAAAGGGGGAAGGCGCTGAGGATCTCATCCAGACAAGCAGGGATTGTTTCCGACAGGAAGTGAAGCAAGGAGTGGTCTAGTAGTGTTTGAGTGACATCACGCAGCCCAGCCCAGCCCCACAGCCCACGCTCTACCGCTATTTATAAAATCCCACTTTGGCCCAGTTTATGGCAGGGGTGGAAGCCGATTCTCGAGTCTACTATCTGCTCCAGCGTACACATACTTCAAGTGCCAGGGGATTATGTAACTGGCCTCAAGGCACGAGTGCTTTCCAACGTAGTTCTTGTGGTTGATGACAACGCAGCAGCACACTAACTTCTCCATGACACGAAGGCTAATAGAATATCCCCCCAGCGCAGCTCACCTGGCGCCCTTTTCTTCTGCCAAACATAAACAGGCTGAGGCTTGCAGCCCAGGAAGGGACAGTGCTGCTGTCAGCAGTCAGAAACTTCATATCACTACTGCCTAAGTCACCATAAATGAGAAATTTTTTTTTATTGTAAGCGGATGATCACTTCTTCCTATTCCACATGCTAAAACAGAAGTGTTTACAGAGACCATGGTGTTCAACCTGGGGGTCTAGAGCCAAAGGTGGTTCTTTAGGCCCTCTTAATAGTTAATGGGTGTGTCTCAATAAATTAGGGCTCAATAAATTAATTCACTTCAGTAAGTCAATTCAAAAAGTGACATGGGGGAGAATGCTGACTTGACAACTGTCCAGCAGGTAGCGATTAATGTGCTAGACAAGCAGGGTAGGACACAAAAAGTCACCGCTAAAGAACAGAACCATTCACAAAGGGCTGTATTGAGGTGCAATAATGAAAAGTTGAGTGGACGGAAACAATGCAGCAGAGAGAAACGCAGCCTTGAGAAGATCGTGAAGCAAAGAAACTGAAATAAAACAAAGAAACTCTTGGCAAAGAAACCCATATGTAATTAATCAGCACTTTCTAAACTGAATTACAAAAACTTTTTTGGTGGTATATTTTTTTTCCACGATTGAGGAAATGTCTATTCAAAAGAAATTTAAATTATCTTGTGTAGTCTTTTATGGTTATATTCTTTGTATAACCTTCAAAAATTATGTTTGTTTTTTTACCATAAAACAAGCTAATTTGATATATAGCGTTTCCCTCGATGTTCCTGTCTTGGCTGAGCAGCTACTGGTCAACCAGGCAAAGTCTGCGTTGCATTCTTTCTCGAGGGCTGTCGGACTGGATGCTGCACGGGGGCCAAGGGCACGCCACGATGCATGTGACAGGTCAGGCTGTGGTGAACAGGCTGAATGGAAATAGCTTATAGAGCAGAGTGTGTTTAGGAGCAGCTGCCAATCCACAGGCAGGCCAGTCTGAAGAGTCAGCCAAGCCCAAGTCTGGTCTAGACTCCCTCAGTCTGGAAGGCCGGGTGTCCCTGTTGACTTTCACCATCACATAACTCGACTCTACTAACGTAGAGAAGTCACAGAAATCGGCTGAAAATATATAATAGCTGCTTTCTATGTCTGTCACTGGGCAGAATATGATATAACAATATTGAGAGCAATAAACCATGGGGAGGTGTCCACAGCCTTCACAATAAAAAATAGGTTGACTTCACTCTCGCTCCTGTGATTTAGTTGCTTGTTTCATTGATTCATTTTATTTTCAGAAAGAAAAACCTTTGCAAAAAGAGAACAAAGACTTCTGGCACTAGAAATGTCCTTATTCATGAAAAATGCAGCATTTTTCATGAATGCTGCATTTATGAAAAATGCATAGTTTGCTGTTTAATTAACAAAAATAAAGGCTACATTAAAACAGGACTCCTTGAAACATTATTGTCCATATGTTGAGGAAATTACAATATTGTGAAAGTGTTTGCCCCCTTAAATAATTCTCATGTTTTTGTCATATTTACATGGCTTAGATCACCATCAAACAAAACATTGGATAAAGATGACCTAAATACAAAATTCTGAATTTTCAATTAAAAACTTCTTTATTTAAGGGGAAAAAATGCTATCCAAACTGTTCTCTGGAAAAAAGTAAATCAAGAATGAAATCTGATTGAACTACATCTTTTAGAAAACTGAGCTCGGCTTCATAAGATAAACTCTGGCCTGGTTGTTACCTGAATTGCACACAGTTAAATACAATCTTCCTGAAAGATTTCAAAAAGCATCACATCATCTGGAAAAATGTTACAAAGCCCTTTCTGAGATTTAAGGATGCCAGAAAGTGAGAGCCATAGACCGCAACTGGAGAAAACATTTAAGAAAGAAGAAATCTGTAAAGCACAACACCTTTTCACAAAACAGTATTTACACAACGCAAAGTGCTTCACATAATAGAGATTCAATTTCCATCCAGAAGTATCTAATCAAATCAATCCAAACATGTGGACAGATTTTATGTCATTACATATATACTAATACTCAAATTTAGTTTATAATACCAACAGGAAAAAAAAGTTTTTTCATCAGAGGACAATTAGCCGATTTCATTGAGTCACTGACATCGAGCCGTGAAACAATCTCTCATAGTGTGCAAGCATGAGGCGACAGTGGGCAGGTACCCTTTTAGGACAACTTCAGCTGTGGTGGCTCTTTTAGTGGCATCATTTAAAATAACAACATAGTTAACAGATAAGATCTGAGCACAGTAGTGAAATCTGTTAAGATTTCTAGAACAGATCTACACATCGATTTCTATAAGTTATAGATCTAGAAATATTGAATTAAAGCTATAAAAGCTAAAGTCAAAATAATTCAAAATAATTTTGATATAGTTATCAAAAGCACCATATGTGGTTCCAGACTCACATAATCCAAAGCACTGCAGTTAGAGAAAAAAAATTATCTGCTTTGCTGATTCTCACATTTTGTTCACTTGAACTTAGAAAATTCACAAAATGCGTTGTTCAGTGATAAGGAAATTATAAACTTTAACAGTCATAAAAATTCAACAAGTCCAGCCAGAATTGAATCTCTGCCCCTCAGCCGTCAGGCAAGGGCCATGAAGTCCCTTTGGCTTTAGCCCTTGAACCTGCATCAGGAGCGCTCTTCCTCTGATAGAGACGGGTGGTGCAGGGTTTTTTTTTTTTTTTGCTCAGTCCAAGCTCAACCCAGGTCAAAGGTCTCAAAACAGGCCTGACTTCTGTCTCGCCCAAAACAACAACAGAGCAGAAAGGCTACGTTAGGGACCCCTAGATAACACAAATGCCTCCATGCCCACGCACTCCCCCCCCCCACATAAACATAGTGATGTCACTTAGTGACCCCACTGAGTAGATGAAACTCACAAGCAGCTGCGAAGGAAAGCTGATGGTGGGGGAGGGCTGTTTTTAAATTTGTTTTCTGTGCACTTCACCAGACTAAAGGATAAAGGATGGATGCCAAAAGCTTAAATAGCAGTTACAGAAGGACAATGTGGAGTAAACTAACACACACACACACACACACACACACACACACACACACACACACACACACACACACACACACACGCGCGCGGAACTAAGTGAGAGTCTTCCATTAATTTTACAATCGTCCTTTCAGAATTTTGCTAGTTGTACTTAGAATGCCACAAGATCACAAGCAAGAATATTTAAAGACAAGTAAACAAAAAAATTAATGAAGCACTAATGGAATCCTAATGGAAGCTTTAACGCACAACAAGGTTCGTGTCTTAGCTTCTTCTATGGACAACACCATTATAAATTAATGAGTGGAAATGCTGTCTTTTAGGGAGGCTAAAAATTAAAACGGGGAGGTCAGCTCAGCTTGGCACTGAAACTAAAACTTGATTCCACTGCTCTATTTTAGAATCATGTTAAAGCACAAGTTGCTCAGCACCCCCACCCTCGAAAATCTGGGCTGCTGTCTGTGTGCGTGTGTGTGAGAGAGTGTGTGCTGTCCTGAGACAGTTCTCTTCCTCAACCAATCCACGGCTCTGGGCCCAGGAAGCTGGGCCTGTGCCATATTCTGAGCCTACCCACACGTCCGCCTGCCGCCCACCAGGAAGAGGAAATTAGAACCATTCCATCCTGTCATTGCTCCGCCGCCGGAGCACATGAGGGAGAGAGGGATAAACGCACACTGACACCAACCTAACCCCGTCATGTTTTCACAGCGCGTTCACTTCATATAGGTGATTCCCCTCTTCCCCCCCTCGCCCCGCACTCTCAAAATGACAGCTTTATGGGGGGAGAAAGGTCAGCAAAAAATTGCTGTAGAAAGATTCTGCTTATGTCCTCTTAGCACATGTTTAATATCATGGGAGGAGCAAACAGGAGGAAGCGATTCCTTAACTAGCAGGCCGGAAGTTGGGTGGGATAGCTCAGCCACTCCTTCCAGTAACTTTGCTTTGCATTTGTGTGTGCGTGCACATGTGTGAAAGTAAGGAGAGGGAGCTTTATGAGATGGAATAGCACTCACGGCATCTCAAATGGGGGCGAATATTAGGAATGGGAACCAAATAAACTTTCTTCCAGACACATTCTGACCACAGCAGCTCTGTTCATTTTTACAATCTGTATAGTTAGACTGAAGGCCTTCCTGTGATATTGCATAACAGCGTTACTTTCAATCCTGGAAGAACAGGGTTTAGACAATAAAAATGTTTATGGCGCTCATCTTAAATGACCCACAGTGGTGAGCACGTTATGAAAAGAAAGCCACAAAATGAAACCTGACCTCTAATAATGCTTTTAAAAAACTTTTTTTAACAACAGCTTGTAAAACAATCATTTTGTTCAGCCACTCAAACCAAATGTTATACAAATTCCCTTTTTAGGTCCTGAGCTAGAAAATGAAAACCTCAAAGCACTTACACAAGAAAAACAAATAGAAAAATTAAGAGTAACCCTTACTTTTTTAGAGGGTCTATGACGGTCTTCTGGATCTGGTTGACCTGGAATAAAAAGGACACTGTTAAGATTAAACACGCCAAAGCATAAAACATAATTCATTATCAACTTGCATTATATCAGAAGACATTTCTTTATGTAAAAACTCCAGACTCGCATTTCCAAAGTTGTCTGTGTTTTTAAACTCATTTTAAAGGTGCGAGTATAAAAATGATATACGGCAGATGAATGGATAGTGTAAAAGCTGGTACACAGATGGATGATTGGAAAATGGACTTATGAGCGGGAACTTGATGGATAACATGATGGATGGACGAATTGATGAATGGAGTGGGTACAGATGGGTAGATGATGTGCAAACGCTATGAAAGCATGAATAAATGGATGAATGGTCAAAAAGATTAGAATAAATTAATCCCAGAAAGCCATCTTTCTCTATACCATACGCTTCCCTGTATCTCTCCAGATCTGGAAAAATACTTAAGCTAAATTTCAGACTTTTTAGGCCACATAAGAACCCTGAACCAAAGACCCAAACAGCTTCTACATCTTTTTTCTAATTAGTGGCAAAGTAACAATACAACACAAACACCAATAATTATGTATAGCTCAAAATGAGCAAACAGAAAAAAAAGGGAAAAAAGGGAAAGAGGGCTGGCAAAGAAACTTTCATGACGTTGACTCTTTTTATTGTACGCAAGCCCTGAGGAGAAATCCCTGAATATTCATCGAGTCTGCGATACAAAAGGATGGAACTGTCAGGGGACGGACATGAAAGCAAAGCCCAACTGATTTGAAATCCTGTGCAGGGTGGGCTGCCTTACAAGATGAAAGTTCTTAACAAACAAACATTTTAACAATAACAGTTTATATTTTCAAGCATTCTCCTTCTGGTTGTCAGAACCGACAGGGGAGGGAAGGAGAGGTTGGGGGTGTTAAATGGAAGTAAACGAATAACAGATTATGAGGCCTCCGAGCTGAAAATCCAAGTCTCGTCAACAGAAGTTGGTGCGCAATTAATGAAGTTTTAGCGTCATTTACATTGCAGAGATAAAACAACTACAAGAACAACCAGCGTAACGGCGCAGTGCCAGCAAGACAATCAACTCAAGTGATGAGCATGCTGTTGAGAGTGAAGCGGGGTCTAAAGGGAGAAATGCAGAACGACAGCTGCATGAGAACAATGAGCCGCTACAGTAATCATATGTTCGCTTTCTATTGGCAGGACAGTCAATCACACAGCAGCAAGGAAGCAAGATCAGAGCTGCGCTTTGTGAAAGTGCCCTGACCATCTCTGAGAAAACACAACACTCACTGCTTCACACAGGCACATTTCCAACTACAAAATGGTTGATGGTGGTTTGAGGGAAAACAGAGAACCAATAACAAATAAGTACATGGGAATTCATATTTTCTTTGTTTTACATATTCACATCCCCAGCTCCATCCCCTCCCCTCCTCGACTTGAGCTGCGCTGCCGCTTTTAAGGTGAGAACACGCAGTGAGGCGGGAGAATAACAGCAACAGATTTGCTTAAGCATGCTGATGCCCTCTACCCTCTGCCCCTTCCCACAGTGATGGGGGGAGGGTGGGGAGCAGAGCAATTCCTTGGAGGCCCCACAAAGCCTGAGGCCTGATGCTCAAGCAGTAGTCTCCATCAGTGAGTCACGGGGCAGAGGCCATCCCGGCACACAGGCCTCCCAAAAATACACACAGATCGCTGAGGAAATCAATATCCCTCCAAACGGAGCATCCTCCACCGCGCTGCCGCCATCTACACCGGGGCTCGGCTTCGGTAGCAGTGCGCCGCCGGGGCTGAGCGCCCTCCTCAGCCCCAGAAATAAACACACAGACCTGGGCCACTGCTGCCTTCATTATCGCTGCACGTTTTATCTGCTGGCTTTCTCACTCGCGGGCCCTGCGGCGCAACATCTCGTCTCAACGCGGAGAAGAGCAAAGGGTGGATTGCTTTTGTGTCTGTTTTGCTTGAGCAACAAGGTTTGCCGTTTGTGCCGTCAGAACCAACCGCCAGCTTGAAGGGAGAAGTCAGAGTAGTGTTCTGGAGAGCGGCGCTGGTTTATAAACACCTTGCAAACCTAGAGGTGATGCACACTCTTGGACTGACCAGAAAGTTCTCACAATCACTATTTTGCCTTTAGCTCAGTTCGAGCCAATATTTAAAAACGTAGACAAGCAGTTTGGGTCCAAATCTGGACCAGAACCCTAATAGATTTCCACTTGTTGAGACTCAAAGAGCAAAAAAGACAATAACTCAACTGTGTCATCAACGTAACGCCCTGATGCTGAAACTGCTTTTCACTGTGTGTTTTAATAACATGAAAAAAATTAAGTGAGCATCAGTTTGCAGTTTGTATTTTCAAATTAATGGTAGAAGAAATGCAGAAAAAATGACACTTCTTATTTTAGTTGAAAAATAAAAAAAATAAGCTTTGTGTTTTGAACATGGTCCAAGCAGAAGCGATCTCCAGGGTTCTCTACCAAGTCGAGTCCTGGGACATTCGCACCGAAGATCACAAACCACACTGTCCAACCCACATTTCACTTTGTCTAGTCACTCAAAATGGCTCCAATAAAATTTGATGAAGTGTGACTATGGGCTGTCTGAAAGATTGGTATGGCAGAATACCTCAAGCAAGAGAACCCTCTTGCTTGAGGCCAAGTTTAATTTCTACAAGGTTTATATTCAGTGGGGGGAAAAATAAAACAACTTCCACTGTAACACTGAAGACACTTTCTATTTACTTGGACCCAGACAAATAACAACAACAACAACAAAAAAATCCTGACATTTTAACAAAAACATTGGATTAACGTGTGCTGATAAATCCCTTCCTGCAATGTTGTTGCTCTACATCTGTTAGATTTATCAAAATAAAACCACACAACTTACTTCATGTAAAAATCCAGACAGCACTTTTTACACAAAACAGGTTTGGTTTAGATCAGTGAACTCAAGCAATAAGATGGTTTTAAATGTTCAAAGAGACAAACGGAAGTGATGGAGGAGCCCTTGCTGATATTGATTTAATATTTCCTTTGTTGTTTCTTTTGTGCTTTAGTGTATTTTATAGAGTTTTACAAATCAGTTTTATCCTAAGTTTGATCTAATCCTACCAATCACAGAGTGGTTTTACTCTTTTGATGACACATTACTTTTTTAACTCTTAGTTGTGTCTAATCCCTGTTGCACAGCAACTGGTTTCATAACAGTTTTTTTGTAGCACTATGCTTAAAGTGCTACAAAAATGAAGTTGACATTTGTAAGGCATTTTTAGCCAAAAGTATTTAATACATACATTTTTAAGACTTTTAAGGTCAAGAGCAAACTCTGAAAAAGTGCCTGCTTTGTTGTACTGATTTGTTTCCCTCCAATATGTTATCACTGGTTTGATTTTCCAGAAGCAAAACGGAAAAAAACAAACACCAAAAACATACCATGCACTCAAAAGCAAATATGTACATTTCCAGGTGACATATGGGTCTGTGGTTCTTGTAATATTACGTGATGGTTTCTAGCAAGAGTTATATATTATTTGCAAAGATAATTATTTTCTCCCTGTGGTTTACCATTGCAGTATGGAATCATTCTGGCTGACAGTAAAATATGGAAGCAAAAGGAAATATTTTAAGATAACAAATGTGAAAAGCCCTGAACACCTTCTGGTTGGGCAATGAGTCAAGAAACAAAGCTTAAAAAAAATAAAAATACATACCTTTTCATGATCTCCCCTTCTCTGCCCTGTATTGTTTGCTGTTTAAGTGTCTACCCTTCAGAGAGAACTGCCTTAAGGATGTACACATGCACTGCTACAATGATTCACATTATAAGAACCTGTGGCAATGATTATAATCACAAACTGGAGAACGCCGGGCAAGTATACAGAAGAGGTCAATGGAAATAAAACTGTGGAAGGGCAACGAAGACTACTCTATGCAGCGGAAAGTTATCTATCAATCTCAGATTAGCTGTGAGGAAACTATGGAAAACGGTGAGAACATACATTAAATATATTTTCCAGATCTGCAAATTCTGTAAATATAGGGCTATAAATTTGTATTAAGATTATTGCTTAAAACTAATGAAAACTCAAAATTCAGTTTCTCAGAAAACTTGAATATAATACCAGACCTATAAAATGTTTAAAAACAGAGATATTGTGGTATAAACTGCAAATTTGATGTTTGCAAACAGCGATGGTCGACAAAGTCACTTCTCTTGACCCTTTGGGGTTTAATATTTGCTTCAAAGAAAACAATATGATGGGACGCTGGAAGAGACTATTGATGTATAAGTTGTTAGCCTGTAACCATGGCTATTCAAGCCTAAAAACACCAACTCAATGTACAACATGTTGCAGCAAGCACAGACGTCCTCAACGCTGATGTCAGCGTTCATAGTCAGCATTTCTAAAGAAGTATTTAATTTTTTAAAAGAATTTCCATGAATGATCATGGGTTCCAAAAACACTTGAAAACTGAATGGGTGTGATCGCTCTGTGCACCCATCTGATGATTGCATAACCTAAATAGTAGATTAAAAACAAATATCTTTGTTGGTGAGCTCCAATGTCTATTTATTCAACAACTTAGTGGTAAAAAAAGGGGGTTTTCAATTGAAAACGTTGCACATTTTGCCAACAATTTTTGATGAAAATTCAATCAATTAATTATAGACCCTGTAATTAACTCAATCATGATTTTAATTGAGTCCCACCACTATTTTAATTGATGATACATAAATATGAAGGTAACAATATAGGCAGTGAATAACTCCTATGAGTTTTGTAGCAGGTTTTCTTCCCTAGACAAAGCCCCACCATTGTTGTTGAGTTATTTTGGACACCAGTGAGTCACAAACATCAGTCTTGCAGCTGATAACCAGCACCTTGAGCTTCTAAAGCACAATACAATAGATACTTTTCAAAAAACACAAAAGGAGGAAACAGAGAAATAGTTTTTAGCCCTAGGGCTACACAATATAGATAAATATAAAAACATCCAAATTTAACAGAATGCTGTCCAGTTTTTGTTTATGCATGTCTAACAAAAATACTACACCTGATAAAACTGTCATTTTAATAGCAAATGCCAAGACAAAGCTGACAAAGACTGTAAAACAGGGAAATTTAGCAGGAATGAATCTCACCTTTTCCTGGTTAAATGCATCCATCCTTTTCATGGCTGTGTCTAAAGCAGTCATGGAGTCGAGGAAGGCCTGGTCCTGCTCACACAGTGGGTTGCTCAGCAGATCTGCAGAGATCTTCACTGCTGCTTTAGACATGGCTGACAGCCATACATGCACAAGACAGAGAACACTGTTAAAACATTGCCAAATAACTGTGTCAAAAAGGCTTTAAGCGTTTTTTTCAGTGTAAGAATCCTGTATGTGGGAGGGTATCTAAAGGCTTCAGTGAAAGCAAAAGAAAGATGGTAACAATGCTGCCCCCCACCCCCCTTTAAAAAAATCATAGAGGTTGGCAGGGCTGCCTGCCTGCCGTTTTGAATATTCACCAGCTCACCAAGAATCTTTGCCATGTTTCTTCGCAGCAAAATTTACTGTTAATCTGCACACATGGCACTTTGTTAAGACACAGAGCACATTTGAGATTATGTCTTCTTTTAGGGTTTTTCTCTTTTCTATCAAAGAGGCTCGCTCCAGTGCTAAAAACCAGGACTGTTTAGTCAGTTCTTTACTGGTTACATAAAAATAACCAGTTTGATTTCCCAGAGCCAAAGAACCAGCATGGAGCCAGATTACCACATCACTAAAAATGTCTCTTGGACTAAATGTTTCATCCTCCCACCATCATATTTTCAGTTTTTGGAGAAAATCAAAGTGCAGGGAGACAGTTTACAAAAACAAATCCCATTTCATTATATCTGCAAACAGGTGTCCTACTATCTCCATTTTAATTGATT
The DNA here is from genome assembly GCF_904066995.2 of Poecilia reticulata. NCBI lineage: Eukaryota > Metazoa > Chordata > Actinopteri > Cyprinodontiformes > Poeciliidae > Poecilia > Poecilia reticulata. Next base: position 13,478,403 of record NC_088838.1, read on the forward strand.
AGGGCAGCTTTTTACAACATGCAGTGTGTCATTGTTTATTAATCCCTATGTCTGATTTAAGCGATAAATCTGGATGTGTTGATAACTTCTGGTGATAATGAAAGACCAATAGCGCTTAAGAACTAATGCTGAAGTTGTTGTGCATGGGTTTGATGGAAAATATCTGCGATATCAGCAATGCGATGCATAGGCCTACATGATGGTGATATCAAAATAGTGGGGAAATAAAGTGATAGTGAGCTTATGTTATCCACTGCTAATTCAACTTTTTAATAAACTTAACTTTGTGTTGTATTTTCTTAACCCTAAATTAAATAGACTAATAGTGAAACAAAGAGTTAAGCATAGGATTTATGATGTTTTCATTGGTTGATTGTCTCCATGAGGCCATCTACTTGCTGCTGAGAAAAGCGGGTTTTTTTTCCCTTCTGGCTCAGAAGTGGAGAAGAAAATACAAATAACCACTAAAACTGGTTTGGTGGCTGTTTGGTGCTGTTATGATAAATGTGCACAGGGGTTACAAGGTGAAAAGAAGACCTGCACTGAAACTAGCTTTATGCTTATTGCATTTTGCCCCGGAGACGATTATAATAACTGCTGTCCCATTTCTGAATAATTCACAGATAACACCAACTAATCATTCACTGGGTTGTTTTAACTGAGATTATAGAAGAGTCAATTCAAAAGGTGGCCTGAGGAGAACTTCGGTAAATTCTTAGTATGTATGTGTATGTATGTATATATATATATATATATATATATATATATATATATATATATATATATATATATATATATATACACACATACATACATATATATACACATACATACATATATATACATATAAAAAATGTCAGAGCTCATACAAGGTGCTTGATGTAAACATTTTTCTGTTAAAACTTAGTCATAGCCACGCAGCTGTCATTGCCCTGTGATTTTCCCTTCTAGCTGGGTGGCCAGGTCTCCATTTTGGCAATCCTCCATGTTTATTTACCCATCTCTGTACTGAGTCACTTGCTCCATGGGCAGACTAAGACACAACCGCCTAGGACTGGAGTTGGCATTGGTAGTCCGAGTTCACAGAGGTTGATACATTTGAGAAGAACTACTGACTGCAGACCAAGTCAGCAGAGTTTGAGTCTGTCCATGGAAAATTAAGTAGTAGGATTCATTGGAATAAACGGGGCGTTTACAAAAAGATTCATGCCAGATCAAACTTACTATCACAAACTTCAATGTATTTTACTGGAGTTATGAGGCCACGCAAGAGGAGCATTAATCAGAGCAACCATTGAAGTCTGAGAATGCGATGTGACAAAATGTGAACATGTGAGTGCTATGAGTACTTATGAAATTCAATTTACCATTGCAGCTTTACTAATCCTTTGTAATTTCAAAATGTAACCCTAACATTTCCCCCTGATCATCTATGTGTGAACAAAGCTGTAGCTACCTTTGACTACAGAAAGGATGGCTAACATAACCAACAGTCATCTGTTTATTACAGCGCTGACATTCAGGGCAGGTCTGGTTCTTTGCTGTGTTAACAGTTGGTGGAGATGGGACCTGAGCAGCACATGGAATCCATTAACAATAATGAGGCCCTGACAGCTATGACACTTTGATGATGCAAACATCCATATTCCAGAGCACAAAGGAGAGGAAATGAAGGAGGTTCTTGCTCCTCTATCCGTTCCTGCTCCGCCGCCCCCACAACCGACTTCTTACCACAGGCCATTTCTACTGCTACTTCACAAACACACAAATCCAAAACCAACAAAAAAAAAAAAGCAAATACATGTTGAGTAAACATGGTTGCTGTTGCAGACAAGTGCAAAAACAAATGATTGCAAAGACGACATACAAATCAAAGCCAAAACTGAGTAGTGCACTAAATGTAAGATGAAATACAATGGCAACAAGATTGTAGAAGAGCTTGAAAAGGAAGATTTAGATGGAAGCGCCTTTTGTTTTATTTGTCACATCGTTAACACACCACAGAAAAAAAAAAAGAAAAAAGAAAAAACACTTGCATGTTACGATACTGGTGAAACCTGCTAAGTAACATCCAGTACGTTGGATAACAAGTGGATGGATCTGAATGGAAAACCTAATGATAAGACAAGTATTTTACCAGAACACACCTAAATCAGCCTCTGTGCTTTTCTTCATGTCTTTGTGAAGTTTCTTTGTCTGATCCTCAAGCCTGTTGGACAAGAAGGAGAATGTTTATCAGATAACTCCTCATCTACTGAAATAAAAAAAATTATATCTGGGACCAAGTGTGCAGGGAAAAAAATCTATGTACAAAATAAGTTCTTTTTCACTTGTTCATGTATAAATCAAAACAGATGAAACATAGAAAATGAAACTAATTTAAAACAAAATATAGTTCAAGAAAAAAAATTAAACATTTCATTGCCTCCACATAAAATCTGTTGGCTAATTACCAGTACAGGGAATCTTTTTAGCACTGTAAACTACATTTCTGCTCTAAAACATTAACATCTTCAATCATTCCACTCCACATATTACACTGATGCTGTTAAAAAAGGCAATTACCAGACTAGTGAGTATGAAAACACATGACATTCATTATATCAATTAAGGCAAAAAGGGGGTTTAGGATCTCCCAAGAGACAGCTATATCACATCACTTCTCTTGATTTGACAAAAAAATGCAATGATGTAGGGGCTCACTTCCATCTATTTATAGGACTATATCATAAAAATGAAGAACACCATAACTGCAAGCCTAAAATGTTGGATTTCTGGTGTAAGAACATGAGAATAGATGCAAAAGATTTGAGAAATTGGATCTTGAAAACGGAGGAAATAATTTTAGAGCTTCAAATATCCAGCAGTTGAAAGATAATTCAATAGAAAGGTAAATCAACACGTTAACAGGTGCTTAATATAGTCATAAATGATAAAAAAAAACTTATAAAATCATTATAATTTGTTAATTATTTATTTTCAGTGTTGTGTGAAGGTATTTGACATAGATTTCTTCTATAATTGCTTTGTCACACTTAAGTTCTTTGAGGTCATCAAACAAGTTTTCATATCAGAGAAAGATAATCTTAGTAAACGAAAGAGCCCTTGTTAAACAATGAATTCAATTACAAATTTTAAAAAAGCAAACGACTCCAGCCCTGTGTGAAAATTTAACAGGGATTAACCACCTGTTGAGAACATCTGAATGTACAACCAAGCAGCATTAAAACAAGAAACCATGTGTGATATTTCCAAGCAGCTAATATATTACATGTATTTTGAGTTCTACCTGCTACTGACATTGCAATAAATATTAAGAAATACTGCTTTCATCATATATCTGTTTAAATGCAACAACTATGAGCACCCAACTATGTTAAATGAAAAGAAGAAAAACAGAAATATCTCATCTAATAAAACTTATTTATTCTTTAAACTGGAAACAGAGCAACATGAGGTCAGAAATGCAAAATGCACATTTTGACTATGAATTCTTGAAGTTAATGTCACAAGATCCTTTATTCTATACCCCAATAGCGTTTACACTCCGACGTCAAATCCAAATCACTTCCAACTAAAAGAAATTTTGTAATACTACTTTTGCTCCACTTAAAATGTGTAAATAATCCACAATCCTGTTGAGTTGTGATCACGTTAATCTGCATTTCACAACATAAACGCTAAAAAAAAATTCTTACTTTACTTAAAAGACTGAAAATGCCTTACTGAGAGTGTTACCTTTTTTATGCATTTACCCTGAAAGCAAAAGTCCTTGGCTCCTTTAATTAAAGCGTTTCACTAAGGCTGGCAGATTTTATCTTTGTACTTGAATGCAACCTCTGTAACCTGTCTGTGTGATATTCAGCAGGGACTGGAAGGGTTTAAATGATGTTTGCAAATACAAATAAAAATGCAGGATATCGCTAATGAAAATTAGCAGGGAATATGAACTGCAGTTAGAAAAAACCAGGAGATTAAATGCTGTGGACATTCAACCAATTCAACATAATTAGCACCATCCCACCACAAGACTTCACTTTAGCTAAGAGTTCATCCAAAAAGTCCTGCCTTCCTTTTAGGGTTGTTTTGGGGATGCATTTCTTTTGGTCTTTGTCTAATTTGGCCCAGGTTCCTACAGTGGGAATGTAGCCAGGAGAAAAACTAACAGAAAACTACGAGAGTTCCTGAAAAAAATTCCTGCAATGGAAACGCATCAAAATATGAGGCTAAGTTGCAGGATGGTGGGTAAAGCCACTCTGTTGTGTAAATAAGACAGAACTGCTTCAGACCAGTGTCCATACACTCACAATTTTGTCTCTTCTATCACCTCCTCCAATACAACGTCTCCACATTACTGCTGTCCTCTCTACTCGGTGACAGTGAGCAAGCCTTTCTGGATGACTACCAGACCAACACCTTGACTCTCTTTCCAGAAGGTGCTAATAAGATGACCTACTGGTAACTCTGCTACTCTTTGCACCAATGCGCCGATGGTAGGCCAGTGCAGCCACAGTCTTTATGAAACGGCACTTATAAAAAGACCGGAATCAAATAAGCACATTTTTAAAGCATTTATAGCACAGATGCCTTGGGTGGCGTCCGATGTAGTAGAGATTCAAAAACATTTGGAAATGCATGTCAGATTTATTTTAAGTCATCATCATGGACACTAATTTTATCAATTGCTCTGTTTAAGACTGGATGGTTACAGTCATCATTTGTTAGCCAGTCAGTGGAGGGAGTTAAACTCTCACTCAACATAGCTTGGGACAGAGGAATGTTATCTTTGGAGCCCCTTATGATGAGCAAGGGCCTTTTGTTTAAAGCCTTGCTGTCAATATTTCCTGAAATAAGATACAACCTGACCAAATTAGAGGTCAAAATCAAGTTCAAAACCTATTGTTCCAGTGTTATACTACAGTTTATCTAATTTATTGTGCCTACATATATGGCTTTAATAACTGATTTTTCAGCAAATCATTATAAACACAAATACCAGTAAAATATACTTATCAAAAAATATAATTATATAAAAAAAACATTTTTTATCTGATAACCATTCAAAAAGTTGCACAAGGCAGGCATGACTTGCCAAAATACAGATAGGATAAATGTCAGAAAGTGTTTTGCTTGTAGTCCATGGATGCACTGCGATGTGTTGATATGGATCTCTAGGGTGGAGAACCTAAATGTCTGCACATGCCCGCTGCTCTGACTCATCTATAAGGTTTATTGGTACCACACCTTCCTGATAAAGGGCCCTCCTACTCAACAAAACCTGAGTGGAAAGCTGTGCTCCCACTCATTTTTCAGGGCCCTGAGGGAGTTTCTGCATGCAGTGATCTTGAGATTTTAAGTGCTATATATTTCTGTCTCTTCAGTTTCATAAACACACTGAAATACCGACTTCTAGCAAATTATAATCTTTTAAAACTATGTAAAATTATCAAAGAGAACTGTATACATCATCATGTATACAACACAAAACCAGTCAAATTTGAACAATACTTTTGAAATGCTTACAAACTTGACACTATAATGAAATGATTTAGCCAATAAAAATTTAATGTAAAAAAAAAAAGGACAACTAACGGTAATAAAAATATAAAGAAGATAGATTTGGTGAGCAAGAAACCACCTTTCACCAAAGCAATGGCACAAAACATTGTTTTACAAACTCGCCCTTAATAATTTCTATCATAATGATTAACAAAACAAGCATATATTACTGCGAATAAAAGTAATACTAGAATGATACTATGCAACTAGATAAAAATGCCACACATAAAATATCAATAATGTTCTTATTGGCAGTGCTTGTATAAGCAAACTTACTTCTGGAGCTTTTCATATTCTCGCTCAAAGTCTCTTTCAACCTAAAAAAGAAATAAGAGGCAGTCAACTTAAAATGGGAAAAAGAGTATAATAGTATCAAAAGTTAATTAAACCAATAGGACAGATTCAATGAATCTATAACAGATTTTAAACCTTTTAATCTGGGTATAGTTCATTGTCATGCCAAGTAAAAATATATAGAAAAGAGACATGTTAAAATTAATTTCTTGAATATTACGCTTTTAATTTAGTGAAAGAGGTGCTTAGTGAACCAAACTGCAGTGTGCATGTGATGCTAGTGTTGGAAAGTGCAGTAAAATAATGGAGAGTAGTGATACTGTCAAGAAGATCATTCTGTGACTGTCTTGTAAGTATAAGTACACATTGATGAGGCACTAACCTGCGTGTTCGGTCTGTTTTTTTGTTTTTTTTCTTCTCCAGTAAAGTATAAGCGATACATAAGAAAACCTAAAGTTGAATTATAACATACTACGGCTGACTAAACATTTTTTCTCACCTAATCTTTCAAACAACTGATTAGACCCATTGACTTTAATAAGACTGTCTTATTTCAGTTTGAATTATTTTTTACAATAAACTCTAGCATTTACTGAGTACCACAAAATAAAAAGTTGAATAAAGGTTTACACATTTTATATCATGCTCCCGATGTCTAAAATCCCTGAGTGGAAATTCAGAATGTTAAATATAATGAGACCAAAAGGGATATAAGCAAACAATGATCTTAGTTCAGTAATAAGTGTAAATTTAAAAGAAAGAAAGAAAAAACTATAGCATTAAATTACATGCAACCTGCCAGTGATTTATTTTTATTACCTGTATTTATTGTTTACGAGTCTGTTTAATTTATTAAGATGTGAATTTAACATTAAAATTATAAGTGATTAAAACCGATGGAAATAAAAACAAAGTGTCGGCTTAGCAAAGTCTGCACACTAACACATACAGGCAGAGTGTTTATCAAGCACACTAAAACTGAAACCTGAAGCATTTATACACTGGAGAACGTAGCGGACCAGATCTGATTCTGACGCTGGCATTCGGCGGCTTTAAAAAACCTACAGTTCATTGTCACATCTGTCTGCTCATCAGCGGCCGTTAAGGGATGATCTCATCATATGGTCATGCTTGTGTTTCTGTGGTTTGCAACAAAGCCAGACAGAGTGTCCAAACTGCTATTTTTCAACCTAAATTAAAGTACATGAATACTTTAAAACCACTTTTGAAAGCTTATATAACCCGGCTTATTTAACAGTGAGACAGACGCTTTATCTACCTTGGTTGCTTTGAATGGAACAATGACTGAAGACAAACTGGTATGCAGCGTACACGCGCATGCACGCACGCACAGGCACAGACACACACACACACACACACACACACGCACACACACGCGCAAAAAAAAACACACTAGTAGGGCTACGGACTACAGCCAGGGACTATTCTGCACCTACAGCGGTTTGGAGAAAAACAGCTGCAACTATTGTTAAAAGGTTTAAGACATTAAAAAAAGAAATATTCATAAAAATGTTTCCACTAAAAACACTAATGTTGACAAATTTTCACATATACAGGTCTACCAGTCAGCTACATTTAATCACCAAAAACTACAACAGGATGAAGTTTGTCAGGAATTTTCAGAACAAAAGAAAGAAAAAAGTTAATATTGAGTATACTGGTGGTGTACAAGCTACTTTAACTGTGTTAGAAGAAAAATAGATTGATTCATCAAGCAGCTAAAAATCAATCACTTTATAAAGCTTGGTTAACAATCACATATGAAAGTTTTTTTATTTCGCTATTTTGCAATACATCATCAATACTTTCTTTGGAATTAATTGCATTTTTGTTTCCTTACCAGCATATTTTGGACAACTGTGTCTGAATAGAAAAAAGTTTGTCCATTTAGATACTCATCTCCTTCATTACTAGTTGATACTAGTTGTTTTCAGCTTCTGCACTCCAGTTGTCACATAATTTTAGACGGTTCTCTAGATGCTACGCATACTGGGACCAAGTATGGTGTACCCCGACTCTATGACTGTCCTATAGAAACTGTATAACAATTAATGATGCAGTTATGTATGGCATTCAAAAGGCGTTTCTGCAATTTAGATTAGATTATTAACTCATTTTAAACATGTATTGTGGCTGTTTTTTTCCCCCCATTCAGGAGTATTAGACACTCCCGGGGAAAAGACAACTTAATTGGAAATTAAGCATCTAGATTTATAGTTTTAAAAAATGATAGATTAATTTTTTTTTTTAATCTGTCATTAGCAATGGTGACAACCTGAATTGAATCTACCCTAAAACACTATTAAACCTGTGAATTAAGATTTAAAAAAGGACAGTTAGCAGTACATTTATTTTAATTAAATACTATTTAGATGGTCAACCGAAAAACTTATAGTTGCTATTATAGATTTTATTTTTATTTCTAGTCACACCAGAATACCAACGCCAGACTGCGTTGTTGAAGAAGGCGGACATACAGAGTTGACTTACACAGAAATGCAAATTGGTCTTAATTAGACATTTGGATGGCTTGTCCATCGCCACTTTGAAACATGTCGAACAAGTTACACAACCATAATGGCTTCCTGTCTTGTGGTTTTGTGGGCTTCTGAATTTAAACACAGGGGCAAAAACAATACAGGAAATAGTTCACACAATGTCACAAGTGGATCATCTGTGTGTAACCCACTCCATGGTTTTTACCTTGGATGGCACAGGAAGCTGGAAACCCAGTCTTACAGGGACTGCTGGGCCACAGACCCATTACAGTGGAAGTGGTTTTGCTACTAAGGGGAACACCCACTCGGTGCAACTTCAAGGTAATCAACTCTGTCCCCCTGACATGGCTCTGACAAATTGCTCTCCAAAAATTCCTCTAACTCTAATATGACAATATTTGTGTGATATATTTTTAAATTAGTGAAAATAAAAAAAAATAAAAAAACTACCTAAACAGATAAATAACACTTCGGCTGTTAAATGTTTGCTATAGAGACTTACAGTTTTAGAGACAATCTGTTTTTTCGGCTGTCCAATCTTGAACGGCATCCTGGAACGACACAAAAAAAAAAAAAAAGCAATGAGAGGTGACAGACAAAAATGACCACCAAAAAGGTGAGATCACTGAATGCTAAGATTGTCATCAGCGACATGATGTCTGAGCAGAGGTCAGCACTGGTCTGAGGATTCCTTAACGCAGACAGTAGGAGGCTGTTAATCTCTGTTCTTCTCAAACATTCAGTCAGTGCCATGTACATTAACTTCATGTCATCGCTGATCACATCTGGTTTCCACTGCAAACGGATATCACTCAACAGAAGTGTTTGTACCCTCTTCTCTGTGTGGTTGCGCTGCATGGTGACCCCAGCTGGCAATCAAACACAGATGCTTATTGTGTATTTGGAACCCACGAGCTGCTGCTCAAAAAGACAGTGGCAATTAGCACCAAGAAACGGCACAAGATTTTGTGTTTTTGCGCAAATTGTACCAAGCATGTTTGTCCTGTCTGTCTCTGTTGCCCTGCGACAGACTGGTGACCTGTCCAGGGTGTACCCCGCCTCTCACCCGAAACGTTAGCTGGAGATAGGCACCAGCAACCCTCCCAACCCCACTGAGGGACAAGGGTGTACAGAGGATGGATGGATGGATCAAGCATGCAATTTTCATAATAAAGCGAAACATCTTATATGCAGGCACTGAACCACAAAGAAATCCTAGGGAGTGTTTTTGATGAAAGAAAAAGAAACGGAACCGTTCTTGGTAAAAACACTATTGTTAACCCACAGTTCAAAACTGTCCTTTGCCTTAATGAGCTGGTGCCTGGCATAATGTTCTTGAGGTTCACAAAAAAAAGGTACAAATAAAAACACATTTTACAAAGGTCTTTGTCTGCACACTTTCACTAATGTGTCTAAAATCTACACTAAACGATGGCAGTAGCTGGTGAAAGGCAGGGAGAGGCAGCAGCTGCGTCAGAAGAAAGGTGTGTAGACTAATGAGATGGAAAAGTGAGGGTGTGATGCAAGACCTCGTTGTGCAATCAGAATACGCGTCAATGTGAGAAAGAGCTTTTTGAAGACAGCTTTTGTCAAATTATATAGGTCAACTTGGTCAAACAATAGCAGAATTAATGCAGCCAAAACAGCATGCTAATGTCACTAATGCTTCAAGTATGAGGACATTGTTTCATTTGGAAGCACCGTTTATTTTATGGGTCCCATTGGATTTTATTTGTATTCCTCTTGTTTTTAGTTACAATTATAACTAATACATTAGTCATTTCACTATAAACATGTTTTTGTTTTTATTTGAAGGAAAGTGGGTTCACTTGCTGTTACTCTAGCTTGCGTGAGCCACTGTGGAAAAAAACTCATAAAATTCGTCAGCTTCATTTCACATGACTCACCTTTTTCTGATTACCTGAAAGATATACAACAGTGTCATGTTAGCGTAGCCGTCTGTTAGATTTGTAGGGCATTCCTGAACACAACAGCGACATAATTTGTCAGAGACGGGCTTGAGTGTAAACGCTGGCTGGGGACCAAGTAGCGTTCTCCCGAAACTAGAGATGACATCAACCTCCCACGTTCACTTCCTATGTTGCAATATGTTTTCCCAATGTAAGAGATGAAGCTAACACACCATTTGGGAATCCCATTGATTGAGTCCAACTATTGCTATATACGGATTCTAATAATAACCAGTGTACTTCATGAGTTTAGGTATCTCCAAGTGGCAATTTCACCACATGTATGTCACGTCTTCATGAATCATGAGAACTTTGTCGACCTTTTAGTTTAAACAATGACTTGCACCCTTTGTAATAGCTACGAAATATGACAAAAGTGAATTAAAGTAAAAATTTTGTGTTTTATATTTTGAAGATATTTGGATGAATTTTATTCCTAGATCCGTTGTCTAATACAGAAATTCCTAATTGACAAAGAAACAGTAATAATTTTTCCTATCAAGAAAGACATTTTATGGTTCTATAAAAACGAACTAAAATATTTTCTTGCAAGATGAGTTTTGTATCTAAAAGTACTTATTGCAAAAATCCAACTCCAAAACTGCATTTTGAACTGTTTAGAAGAATTAAATAGGAAAACTGCAAACATCCCTTTAAGCTCTCTATCAAAGCACTGTGAAGCAATAAATGTCTAGCTTTTAGTGTCTGATCACAAAGAAGACACGGAATTTTAGTTGTACCTAAAAATGTTGTTGGTTAAGATTGTAAGCGATTCTTTAAAAAAACAAAAGAAACTCAAACTGTTTGTGTGTGAGATGTGGAAAAGAAACAGAGTTGAGTGTGCTTTGAAAATGAAAAGAGCAAACAGAAAGAATGTGATATAAAAAGGAGGATTGCAGACTCTGCTGATCATTTCTAAAGCTCACTGACACAACAATATTTCAGCTGGGCCTCCCACATTGAGAAACATTTGTGAATCTGGTCTTGTGAACCAAGAACAACTGACACAGAATAAGCCACAATAGAGTTTAACACAGGAATATTTTGAGTACGGCTGCCCAATAGTAGAAAACGTTGGATAGCAATAATATAGGTAAAAACTGCGATGACGATATCAGGTGCAATATATACCTACTTTCTAGAGATGTGTTTTTTTCCTGCCGATTCCGATCACCAATACCGATCACATAATTTGTATTTTTTTAATCATAAGCGCTCCCGGTTACATTATGTGGAAAAAGGAACCATGAATTCACCTTAATTTAGACAAAAACATGTTTTTAATAACTTTTTCCAAGAAAAAACTAAACAGGCATTGTGCAAATTGTATTGCTATCGGTAATACTATCTTTAACAGACTGAAAACATATGAAGGCTCTGAAGAGGCTAAATAATGCAAAAAGCCAAAATAAAACCTCTCAACATTGCCAATGAAATTCAAGTATAAAACTTAACATTCAAATACAGGTTCCATTACAATAAACAATCCTGAGTTACTGAATGTAAACTTCCTGATAGCATGGCTAAGCTGATTACTGCGAGTTCTGATTGGCTGTTTCTGACTGAGCGGAGTAATTATGCAGAACAGGGAGGAGGCAGAGAGTTCGATTATTTTTTCAGAGATTATTTGTCTCACGTTAGGACAGCGAAAGTTTTAATACGTATGTAAAATGTATTTTTTTAAGTTAGATGCTGCAGCTTCAAACAGAGGTTCGGTGTGAGAGTTTACTACCAGGTGGAGAAGAAGCGGCGCTCCGTTTTGAATAGACGGAGCTACGGTGAGGGTTCAACAGCGAGAGCAGAACCAGCTCTTGCATCGCAGCTCGAAGACTTAAATAATTTTGCGGGTTATTTGTTTAGCTTTCTGACCGTCATGCTAATCCGGGTGAGTGTTTGTAGCTGTGCGCTGCTTTACCTGCTATCTGATCCTCCATGTCTTTTTTTTTTTTTTTTTACTGCAGTGAGTCTCGATGTAGCCAAACTCCGTCAAGTATGGCATTGTTTTTATGCCATATTAGATTCGTCGCATTTTGACCTGCTTCACTCCGCGTGCTTCAATTTTCCGCTGCAACACTCAAACTTTCCCATTCACTCAGTGCGTTATAGTTCCACACGACATGGCTTAGGATTTGTTGCTGCGCGTTTGAGCAGTGTGAAGGAAAGAGGAGACCAGCTGCACAAGCAAGCTGTGAAATGAGAAGCAGGTGATCGGTTTGTGTGATTGGCAACAAGAGACCGTGATCGGCGATCATCGATCATACACTTTTTCACGGAAATCGGCCGATTATGATCGGTGGCCGATCGATCAGCACACTTCTACTACTTTCTCAACTATGCTTCCTACACTCTCTGACCTTTAGCATTTTGGACGGTGTTGTTTGTGTCCAGTGTCTTCAGCTGTGAGAATCTGTCCATTAGAATGAAAAATGCAACTCCATAACACTTGGAATATATCAGCCACAAGTAATAATGATACTGATATTGCACGTCTGATATATTCGCAATATTCTGAAGTCCTAATTTTAAGTTAAACAAATTGTTGGCCAGAATTGTAACTTCATTTTGGATCATCACGAGTTATCGCTCTTTTTCAGAGCAGTGTCATAAGCATATTCGCTCTCAGCAATATTCTGAATGTATTGTTTCTAAAGTATGGTAACGGGTTTAGTCATGGTCCAGTGGGAGATTATCAGAGTATGACAACCTTGAGTAAAAAAATCTAAAAACATCTATTAATCGCAATGTCTGACACTGTTTGTAGAAAAAATCAAAAGACCAGAATTTTTTATTAGCATTGTGGTAAATGAACAGAGTTTTAACTGTCAATTGATTATAAACCCTTGTATGTAGAAATGGGGTCCAACCGACCCCACACACATAAAACTTGTATTATTTGCCATAGTCCTCTACATTTGCCTCAGTCCTCGCATGCACAAGGGTAAAAAGGGGGTATACTTTGAACCAAGGTAGCCATTTCGTCTCAACCATCATTTAGCTTTTTTATGTAGATATGAACAAGAATAAATGGAAATAAATATTCAACAATCATGAGAACTTAAGAACTCTAATATTCAGTGTTACTTGTAATATTCTGTGCAGCTTTTTTTCAGGAACAAAAAAAAAAGAAAAAAAAAAGAGTATAATGTTTCTTTGATTCATTTTCAACCATTAACAAGTTAACCAACAAGCAATTAAAGAGGTATCTGATGTCTGCTGTAATAGGATACACGTCATCACCATCACGTAAGCACGTAGGCAAGAACAAAGACGTAACAGTCTTCTTTATTGGGGACACATTATGTACTAGCTGGAAGACCCAATGGCTTTTCACTAAAACTGCAAATGTGTACACCATTAGAGAGATATGGCATCATTTGACCTTAGATATTCCATGGAGCACAGAGGGCTGGTTGAAGATGTTGGGAACTGGAATTGTTTTGATGATGACCCCAAAGTCAAACCTCTTACGTCATAAACCCTAGTGTGCAGGCCATGCTGGAATGCATCAGTCAGCAGTGACAATAAAGGGCTCCTTTCAGTGACAGAGCTGTCCACTCTTGACCTTCTGGTTGGCAGTACATGATGGCAAAAGTCCTGCTTGCCAGTCATTACTGTTTGGCCGAAGTGAATGACGGCATGACACCAAGAATGTGTACAACACTGTAAAGTTAGTTCTTATGCATATACGTCACAATTGTATGGGAAAAGGTTTGTTTCTCTTTGTTTCCTCTTGTGCAGTATTCATGAATAATGAAGAGTGAATGACACAAACCAAAGGAAGCGTAACATTGCCAAGCTCAATTTGTTTCGATTCACTTTATTATTAACAATCCATTTCCATTTACATGGATCGAGTTCAGAGACGTATAGAGGCAAAACACTTTCACACTGTGGGCCATCCGATCGGGAACTGGCAGAGATAGGCCTATACAGAAACTACACTGTTGTATCAAAGAGAATTGTATCGATTCTCCAAATGCTTATAGTACCCTGATTATTAAAATTCCTCGAGGCAAATTATCTGCCTTGCAGCTTTGATAAATTATGTTTTACTATTAAGTGCACCAGGTTCCAGTCGCTTGATTTGTTGTGTTGTGCAACGCTCTCACTTCTGCTTTTGAGTTGTTGATGAATGCTAAGGGCTAGCAGCACAATGTCCAACTTTCAAGTTCGGTCCAGGGTATTCTAATTCATAGATTGATCCAGGTTTGTATCGTTTTTTGGGAGACCAACAGGCATCCCTCAAATGACTGGCGCGATGCATTGAGGATGACAGCCTTTCTCTTCCCAGTGCTGCTTGTTACCCTGTGTTTGGATTTGATTGTTAGCCCTGTAACCAAGGGTCTGATTACACTTGAATGCCAGATAATTGTACTATTTGCATAACTATCCATAGCATCAATGCAGCACACTTCATAGTAACAACTATATCCAGGTATAAAGCACTTTAAACTTTAAATAGTATAAAGACAATCAATTTGCTCTCTGGTCATAAAATAACAGTCACAATGTTGGGTGAATTGTTTGTTAAGAGTTAGACTGTAATGTATCCCTCACATAATTCATTTAATATAGGAGACATTCTGAGTGTGTTTGTCAAAGAGTGATGAAATTATAAAAAAATATTGCTACTATTACAGCTACAACTAATCATAACACTGATGTGGAAAAATTATAATGAATTGTAAATAACCTCTGCATAAAGTGTTCCTACTGTAATACATACCCCAAGAATGAGAAGATTTTCTTAAACCGTTATAGTGCTTGGCAACATTTGGGGAAATTGTCCAAACTTATATATAGAATATAATAAGAAACGCTGTGTAGTATTTTTTTTTTTTATTTCTTTAAGAGCTAAAATGTTATGTAGGGAAATCATGATAAAATAATTATTGTGATTTTACAGCAAAAAATATATATAATTTTGACGTCACTCACACTTACAGTGGTGTGGAATTTGGATTGCACCCTCGACCCTCTTAATAAACACATCCATTTAAAAACGGCATTTGCTATTACTTGTGTTGTCTTTGACTAACATTTAAAATTATTTGATGTTCTGAAACACTCAAGTATGACACCAATCAGGAAGGGGGGAAACACTGCATTTACACTAATACCACCAACTTGGTAATAACTTAAGTCAAATGCTCTAATTATCTCACCTGTGCCATTACTTTCAGCACCTGTTTGTTATTGGCCACTCAATATAATTCAGGTATGATGAACCTCTAAAACTTACAGGACAGTGGGTTCCGAAAACCATAATGGAACAGCACCGATCCTGCTGCCCTGACCACTACATACAACAAATGTACGTTCTCTTTGAAACACTACCTGAACTTCTTTAAATCCCGAAAACTAGAAGGTACCAGCAGACGCACATTCAGCTATTAATATCTTGGAGACTGTTTATATATTTATATGATTTGTTGTCGAGTACTAAGTTACCAGTATGGAACTGTTGGCTAAGAAACACTGTAATAATAGCTAGGTAAACACTTATTAAAGAATCACTCAAAGTTGACGACACTAAATATAGCTAGAAACTATTCTATCATAAACGAGTGTTTTATGTGCTTTAGACTACCTTAGGTCAAATTAACAAGGACAAACCCCACCAGAAAATGTTATATTTGTGAGTCACGGAGTTTAAATGCTAAAGCTAACTCCGTTGCTAATATAGTTTGGCTAGCACTTCCAGGAAATAGCCGGAGCCCCAGGCGATTATTCGCTCCTCGGTAATTGCGGAAAAATGACTCGACTTACAATTTATTCTTAAGCAACACGTCTATAATGTAGCAGAGATACATACCAGTTCATTTTGAGTGACTTTTATTCCGTTGGGCCTGGTTAACAGTGTTATCTCCTCAGAAACATCGCTTTCCGTCACTCCACTGGCGAGCGTTTAACAGGAAGTTACTTCAGCCGACACGCTTCAGTTTCCTCTAAGGTTGTTTTTTTTTATAATGAACAGAGCTAAGCAAATGTTATAGATGTGACGTATTGAATATATTAACTCATAAAATAGTTGTTTTGTTATTAAATGGTTTGTTTATGACGTCCTTTTAATTGTGTGTGTGTTTGCAGGAAACGCGGAGAACCAGGAAAGCACAAGGCAAGTTATATATTTCTTTATTCAAGTACTTACATAGAAATAACAAAACATTTGCATTACAACAAACTGAAGTGCCATGTAAACAGGGGAGCACATCTCCCTATCACAAAGATATAGTAAAATTAATTTAAATATTCAGCTCCTCATAAAATGACCTTATTATAAGGTAATAAAACATTAAATAGGCAAAAGACATCCACAACACTTTGAACAAGACCCCTTTTCTTTAACAAAAAAGCTAACAGAACAGTTATCCCAATGTGTTTCCAGTAATCCATCTTGCATTGTTGTTAGGTTTGTTCCTTTTTACCCATGTGACTTTTTTCATGCATAATTTTAAAAAAGGGAGTGCCACCACTAGAAAGTGTGGGTGGCACTTTCCGTGCACATGCAAACGTAAGGATATTTTGGTAATGAAAGGAAACACAGCACAACAGAAAACAGTGAGCATCGACTCTGTTTTAACACCAGCTTCACTGCTGAATCCCTGACGCCACCCTGTAGTCCCTAAGATGACACGAGTTGCTATAATAATATCTACATGTTATTGAAATCATGTTAGTTTTTTTTTTTCTTCAGTTTTTAAGTGAGTCAAAACTCAGTGCCTGGCACAGGGCCAATTTCACAAAATCTGTATCAAACATTAATGCACAAATATTAGCACAAGGTTGCCTTCAGCTACAAGCAGACAGGGGTTACGTTTATTTGTTGCTCCTTTGGAGTTATTGTCATGTATTGTTTTTGATCAGCCAACCCTGCAACCCAGTTCAGCGTAATGATGGCTGCTGATGTTGGCACAAATTCATCATGGAGCTGAAAACCTTTCAGCCACCTACTTTTGGCCAGCAGAGTATTAAGCACATAAGGTAATGAATTATTAGTGGAAAGAAATTACATTCAAATTAGTTTGTTTTGAGTTTAACAGTTATTTCATGAATTCTCATGGCCTCCTCATATTACAATAATTGGTATACAGAAGAAAGTTGTGCAGCCTGTGTTATAATAGCCAACCTATTGAGAAAGCAAGTAGTGGAGGGATAATATAAATTTTACAAAATTTACAAAAACACATACAAAACAAAGTGTAACAGACACAGTGGGGTTGATTAAATATTGTTTCTGGACTTGTAATTACATGGCTTCATTTGGATGTTGATATAGTTTTGCTGTTATCCCTGTCTACCTTTTCATCATTCTTCAACACAAAGCAACAGAAACATAATGTCCTCTTACATGATAGAAAGATTTTTAGTAAAATAAGGTCTAAATGATCTTCAGTCTGAACTCATAACATCGAATAACTAGCATTAATGACAGGCTTTTGTTTTCTTATTGTCTTTTATGTTGTGTCTGTTCTTTGTCTTCTGATCCCTATATGGTTATTGCTTGTTGCCAGATACAACCTGGTCCATAACAGTTTTATTGTGGAAAAATAATAGTCAAACTATTTGGTGCTGTAGACTTGTGTTAGTTTGTCAGGTTTTCTATTTCATATGCTGAAGGAGAAACTTTATTTTGTCAATGTCCAACCAATGCAGTGGAGCTATAGGTTTCCGTGCTACACACCTATTGATTTACAGCTGTGGGCAGTCCAAACTTTTAAACTTTTCACACAAGTGCAAGGAGGACTATTCATTTAACCATGTAGATGAATTTAGAAAAAAAAAACCCTCTGAGGCCAAATTAATTGGAAAATAAGTGGATAGTTGCCAGGAAGCAGAGCAGTGAAAATTGTTTCTGGAAAAAGAATGGATGGCCTTCAGAGCTCTTTACTGCATGCACTGGGTTCTCTGTGGCACTGTTTGTCTGCACTTTTCCTTTGACCTCTGCATTAGTCAGTTCCTAAACTCCTATTGCCCAGTCGTTGTGTGTGCTGATGGGTACAGTATTTGTTTTTTAAGCAGTTTTCTTCCGTCAAAAAGTACAACACATGAAATTATTAAATATGTTAAAAAACAAACAAACAAAGAAAACAGTCGAATAAAAAATTTATAAAACTTGTTTTCTTTGAAATTTGAAAATATAGTTTTAGAATCAGGCTTTAAAAGAATGTCAGGAAGCATGCTTCCTGTTTGACAAAGTCAGTCCAACCAATTTTTCTTTTAGCGTGATTCCTTTGCTGCTTGTCAAACGTTTGTATCACAGCATCTCCTGCCTTCCTTATTTATAGTTTTCACAATTTGATTTCCACCAATTACTAATGTAAAACAATCTTTGAATTGCACAAATATGCATTTTGATGTCTGTCACTAAGTCTGAAAAACAATCTTTAGTGTTTAAACTCCTTGAAAGTAAGGCAAACTGTCTTTCCTGTAAAACTAACTTTTTTCTTAAATATGCTTTTGTTGTAATAATTAACGGAAATACTTGGATCCAAGTGAAGTCATTGATAGCTCACAGAAAATGTTTTGCTAAAAGACAAAAGAAGTACCTTTTTCTTTCAGTTTAAAAATGAGTCAAGTAAGTGAGGAGTCATTAGTGAGAATTATTTGCATGATCCGTAATGTATTTTGTTTATGAATAGGTTCAGTCAGTTAGGAAAATGTCTTACAAATAACCAGTGTTTTTATACTGCTGAGAGGCTGTGGTAATTAAAATAACCAATATTTCTTTAATGGAGATACACAAAATAAAAAAAGCAGTTTATTCAAAGAACACATTAGTGCTGTTTTAACTGATCTCCCTTGTTAAGCATGCAGCTGGTGCCATCCTTTTGTTTTCTGTCTTTTTGAGGTTTTTTTTTCTTCAGTGGAAGGTAGGACAACATATCTGGCACTATGCTGCAGGGATCTACAACATTTTGACAATTAAATATTATATTTTACTGAAAGTCTTAGGACACTTTCTGCACAAGCATTCAGTCAATTGAGAGTTCTTGTTAATGCAGACGTCTGTATTTACATAGTGTGCATGAAGGAATGCACTTTTATGCACAATTTAATACTGAACTGCGGTGCATTTGACATTTTAGTACAAAAGTGAAACTTCTACTTTAGCTACCTGCATACATATTTGTATACTGTACAAAAAGAAGGATACGTACATTTGCAGTCCAGTCTGAATTAAAAATATGTAGACATTGATCTTTTTTTTAATTATTTGTCTCTTACCGTCTTCTGCTCATCTTTTGGTAGTTTAAGCGTTACAAAATGAGAAGACATGCCAAGGCCCATATTCATCTTCTCTTTAACGTCTCGTTGGCAACCCACTTTTTTTTTTTTTTAATTAAATAGTTTGTTCTGTCTACAACGGTGCTCTTAGTTGATTTAATTGGCGTGTGAGTGGCATATGTCTGTGTACTCAATTGCATATTGCAGAAGTCATGAAAAATAAACAGTATCATTGAGCATTTATATATAAAAAAAAGCAACAGAAAGTACATTTGGTAACACAACGTCAAACCACGTTTTAAAAAGGAGGAAAACAACACACAGGGTGTCTCACAGTGACTAAAAATAAATAAGTATTGGCAAAGGCATCAGTTGCTGCAGACATGTTTCTGCACGAAACAGGACAAGACATCGGGTTTTGCTTCATGTGACCTATTCTGGAATAACCTGGACTCAAACAAACTGTGCAGATTCGTCTAAATCTGGTGTGTGGAATCTGATCGTTCTGTTGTCTCCACAGCTGTGCTAAGCTGATGCCACTCCTGGGTTTGGCAAATATCAGAAACAAATATAAGGAACAACGTTGGCTGCATCACTGCAATACATTTGGCACATTCTTTAAAAATAATAATTTTAAAACAACAAAACAAAAGAAACATTCAAATATATATATATAAAAAAAACACTACACTTGAACAAAAATAACAACAACAACAAAAAAATACAGTCACGGGCCACCATTAAGAGAATCATGACGATACACAAATATAACCAATTGCACTTTTAAACAGCCTAATGATATTAATGCATACATCCCAGACAATACACCTTCTCACTGAGCTCCTTTCTTCAGCCTCTCTCATGCATTCTGACGTTCTTTCAATGAAAACAGTTTCTGTAAAAATGACACATCCACCTCAGAACCTAGTGATACACAAAGATCTCTGTGGCAGAATGTGCTGAAGTGCCCATATCTGTGTTTACACTATGTTACAGTAGCTGAGGCTCTGAATTGCTTTTAAAAGACAAGAGGAAAGCAGCCCTTCCCCTCTGACTTAAACTAAAGACGTCCATCTCAAAATAGAAGGAACTGAAAAGAGCCAGAGTGTAAACAAAGAAGAAGAGAATCACCTATTTATTTCATAGTGAATGTGATCTGTACTTCCCAAGTCTCTGTATAATCTCTGGCTGGGGTCTAGTCCATGTGCATGTAGTGATGGTCATGACGCTCCCACCGCTGGCCCCCCGCAGGAGCCTGGCGGCGTGCTGTGGCTCCCGGCCGCCCCGCTGCTCTTGTCCGCCTGCTTCTTGTCCTTCTGTTTCAGGTGAACCTTTGCATGTCTCTTTCGCTCGTCACTCCTGGCAAATTTGCGTCCACAAAACTCGCAGGAGAAGGGTTTCTCACCCGTGTGCGTGCGGATGTGTGTGGTGAGGTGGTCGCTCCGGCTGAAGGACCTCATGCATATTCTGCACTGGAAGGGCTTGTGACCCGTGTGGATGCGGAGGTGACGCGTGAGCTCGTCGGAGCGCGAGAAGCGCCTGTCACAGTTCTCCGCAGGACAGGCGTGTGGCCGTTCATGAACAGGCGTTTTGCTGGGACGGTTGGGGTACTTCCTAGGACGGATGGGTTTGAGGGTAAGAGTCTGAGGTGGCGGATGGTGCTGGGGTGGGTGTTGCTGCCCGCCAATGAAACCCGGGTGGATTTGCTGCTTGTCTTTGAATGCTCTGATGGTCTCCAGCGGCGTGATTGGCGGAGGGTTGACTCTGATAGGGTCCATCGTCTGGAAGGGTTTGTGCTCCATGACACCAACCTCTCCTTGATGATGAAAAAGGTTGTAGTCAGGGATCATGGAAAAAAGGCTGCCATCCATGGGGGCTTTGGACGTTGAGTGATATTCATTTCCAGGGTAGGCTAGAGCCGTGCTGGTGGCGGGGCTGTGGTGGAAGGAGACCTGATCCTGGTACAGGTCACTGCAGGTGGAATAGGCAGGCAGCGGAGGACCGTATACCTGCTCCATGTCTGACGATTGTCCACCCATGCTTGCTGCAGAGGACGGCGTCTGCGTCGTTACCGTGCCGGGTGATGGAGAGACGCCCAAGATGCCCGCGCTGACGAGGCTTATGATGTTGTTGTCGGGGCACCAGCCAGAGCCACCGATGCCACCTGAAGGAGGAGTGTCAAAGGCGAACTTCCCCAGATACGTGACAGTCTGCCCACTGCGGTTGGACTGGAAGCTGGATCCATACTGTATGTCTGAGCTTGTCTTCTCGTTTCCCATGCCTAGATCCATGATATTATCTAGATGAAAGAAGATTAAAAAACACAGAAGATGAGCAAAATATCCTCCTGGTTTCTAAAAACATGAATTTACAATCATCTAAGAAGAAAGCTGAGAAAAAAAAGTTTAGATAATTAACATTAATTTTGCCAAATGAACTTTTTCTAGCAGTTCTTGGTTTGTTCCAAAATAAAGCCTTGTTGCATCTTTTTCAAAAGGTGACAAAAGATAAAAGAATAATCACAAAAAATCCCATACAGTTCACGAAGAAACGTGAGCCCTGTCAGACCTGGAAGTTAAGTGACTTGAGTGCTGCCTCTGAGAGAGTGGTGTCTCTCTCTCTTGCAGATCCCACAAGCTCTCATAAATCAAGACCTAAACACCCCCTGTGATCCAGTCATTGTGTCCCTTAGGAGGACAGCCAAAGAGGAATGGCAAGATTTGATGTCTTAACAGCAGGGAGGATTATGAGGGCAGACGCCAAATCCAGAATGCTCAGGAATTTGAGACACATTTGCAAAAAAAATTTAAAAAAGGAACATCTGTAAGGAGATTTCAGTGTTTCCTCTATATGTTTTTTTCCTATTATTGTTATAACATCGCATTTACACACACACGCACATGCAAACACACACACTCGCTCGTTCTAATTTTCTTTCTTTTTCTTTATCAATGATGCTATGAAAAACAATTGCACACCTATCAATAGTGATGAATTTGTGGCACGGTTGTGCTCAAAAAGATAAATGTATTGCAGTAACCATAATTCTTTCATAATAAGAATTTAAAATGAATACCTATTACCCTCTGCATGGATCCATATAGACATGTTTGCTCTCAAGAATTACAAGCCACTGAAATTTGGCTGGTAAAATCATGCAGCAATAAGGCAGTACAAAAATGTTTTCAGAAAATATTATTTGACCTGTGAAAAAAGAGGGATCATTTTTATTATTTGTGGATTTTAAATTAATAAAGTAAATCTTAAGAGATTGTTTTTTTTATCATTACGTTTATAGATTCTTTTTCTTTTCTTTTTTTTTTTCAATTTTAACCTGAAAATGAAATAAAATTTTAGGCACAAAATAAGGTCAGTACTAATGACACACCTGTTTTTCCTCTTAAATCACAGTTAGTGTTTAATCTCTATTTACACTAAATAAATACTCACAAGTAACCATTTTAACACTGCCTGGTGTAAACTTTAACAAAAAATTAACAATTTAACAGAAACACTCTGATAGCTGTCCTATCCTTTGCTGAATTACAGCCAATAATAAATCAGATAATTGGATTTTATTGCTTGAATAAATAAAAATGTAGAGGGCTTATGCATGACCTGATTCACTTGAATTTAATGGATATTAAGCCTAAAATTAGTATGTTTCTTTTAACACCTGGCGCGTGCTTAATTCAAACACACATCTGTGATAAATCAAGGACGGTTATGTCTTGGTAAATAAAACTACGTGTGTTTTCATCATTTTATGGCGGTGAGAACTTCTGGTTAATAAACCCGCGTGTGAAAGTCGCTAAAGTGAAAGATTAGCGAGTAGAAAATGAGAGATTTTGTATTTTTCTCAGCATTATTCTCTCATTTAAAAGATAAAGCTTTAGCTCTTAGATTTCATGTAATATTATTAGCCTGTACGGTGCATTATCGTGCGCGTCAAAAAGAATAGATAGAATTAAAACAAACAGACGTATAAAAACCGTTTTTTTTTTAAATATTGAACTAAGCGAATGCAATTAATAATGCCCGCTGTTATAATTTCTTAAATATAAGGTGGCGCATGGGCCATGCGCTTTGAGCGTGTTTCACATAGAATGCTCCCACACACGCCTACTAAAATAGAGTTGTGAATGAAAGTCATTGTTTTAAGTAGCTGACCCCCCCTTTGCTAGTAGATATCAAATCTGAGACACTATGGACTAACCACAGTGGCACACTTACCGATTTCATTTAGAGGAGTCAATCTATTTTCTGTAATCTTCCTAAAAAAAACCCTTCCATGAAAAAAATATATTTCTCATATTTTGAGAAATTAAATCACAACACTACAGCTTTTCCAGATTTTTTTTTATTACTATTGTTATTTTTTAGAATCATTCATCACCGCGTGTTTAGTTGTGAAATGAGTTGTGTTCGTTTGCGTTTTCACGCTGTGATTCATATTCTGACGCTTCGGCAACGGAATACTGACTCAAAACATTCAAACAATAACAAAATATGAATCAAATCAAAAACAGTCACTACCTATATCTACGTTTCAATGGGAATACTAAGTGATTTACACACCTGACCTCTCTAAAGTGTGGGCTACTAAAGGAATCTGCCTTGTGCGCAACAGAGTGGGAGCGCAAACAGGTGCTCCAAGCCCGAAGACAACTGTTGCCGTTCCCGCTCATCGCACTTTGAGCTTCATTTTTAACAGAGCTAGTAAATTCGAGGGAGGAAAGAAAAAAAAGAATCTTACCTGTGTTCATCTGTGAATAGTGGTTTATAGACTCCGTGCTGGTGAAAATATTCATAGAGGTGGGGATGTCCTCCTCCGGGTAGAGACTGTCGGGGATCGTGTTTATTAAACTGCTCATGGTAAGAGGGATCTTGTCCGCTAGTTTCCCTGTCATAGCAGTTATGTTCAGTCCGACATTTACAGAGGACAGCGCGCAGGTATCCAGGTAGACACACGGAGAAACGCACAGGTGCTGCTCGGGCGAGGGGAAGCAGGAGGAAGGCGCAGGATGGATCCCGGAGCTGTAGCTATCCAAAGTATCCCGCGGAGGACGCGCGGCGCCGGTTGTCTCTCCGCTGAGCGCTCGCAGCCTATTGTTATTAATCTGATCACTGTGGAAGCTGACAGGCTGCTTGTGAGGGAATTTGAAGTCTGTGAATCAATGAAGGAGGAGGAGGAGATGATGGTGGTGTTGCTTGAACAAGAGGAGCCGCTCTGCGTGCTCTATTGGAGCTGGATAGGGGACTCCAGTCTACCCGTATTAAATAGGGGGATGGAACATTTGTGTGACGTAGATGACCATATATGGACATGGGCGCCCATCAGCAGGCTCTCCGCGCGTCAGTCAGTGGAAACTGTAGCGGAGGCAAAAGACTCCGAGAGAGATATCTAAGTTTACAAAAATCGAGATAGCGCGCCCAGCTGCGTCCTTCTTCTACTCCTTCCCTGGCCTTGTAAAAATAATGGCAGCACATAATCTTGATTATTTTCAGTTCTTGTGTGGTACCTTCTGTAGAGTGTTGTGGCTACAAAGCATGTCACTCACACAATGAACTTTATCCATAATTTACGACTATCTTTCCACAATATATTATATCGTGATACTAAAACGTGCTTTGTTGACTTTACAATCACGCCTCATCTTGTCCCGAAAAGTTCAGACACAACTTTGGATAATGATGTTCCCATCCCCCCCCCCCCCTCATTCTTTCCTTCTCTCTCCCCCTCTCCCTGTGAACTTGCACACACTTTATGCGGCGCTGTGTTGCAGAAAGCTGCTTCCAAACTCCTTTTCAAGCAGCATCATTGTCAAACAAAGACAGTAATTGACGGAGTTAATCGCTTGTAAATATTGCAAAGCTTTGCACAGGCTTGCTTTGACTTGGAGTCCAAGTAACCGGCAGAGTGGAAACTCCAAATAAGGCAGTGTCCGGCCCCGCCCATTCAAGTCTGTATTTGGACATGCGAGTTCCGGATGAAGTAGTAGTAGTAGTAGTGGAAAAGTGATCGGAAGCCACAGACGCTTAAAAAGATGACAGTGGACGACACGTCATGGTTCGCATTTTTACCAGCATGCAAACTGTGAAAAAACAAACAAAACCATATACTTGGTGAGTTTGAGAAAAGCCCCCTATATATAGTTGGTTACACACACACACACACACACACACACACACACACACACAAAATAAATAAACTAAAAAAAAAAACTTGGTGGAACAAATAACCAATGTGAAAAAAACAACTTTATTTAGTCATGACAAGTGGTTAAATTGGGGTGAAGGGATTATTGAATATTTTCTAATTTTGTATTATGTATGTGTGGTTAACTTATATAAAAAAAAGACAAACAAAACAAAGGCCTCTGGAATATTTTCAGAAAATATTGAATGGCATGTCAGTGCCTGCATACACAGACCTAAGAAATTAATAACACTCAATGAAGCACAAGTGTAAACACAGTGTGTGGGAGAATTAGTCTGAATCATGCTTGGTGTTTGGGGGGCTTACACAAACAGAGCAGTCGCTGATCCTGCATGTCTCATTACCAAACGCAAGTCTTTACACTCAAGCGTGCCTCTTGTAGTAGCTAAGTACGGTCTGATCACTTTAGGTAAAGTAGAATGACAACATTAAAGTTTTTTTTTTCTTACACAGCCCGATCTTTTTTTTTTGTTGCAACATTCTGACCTAGACATGTTTTTTTCAAATGTATTTCCATCTCTAATTGCCCACCACGAAAATATCTAAATTAAAAAAAAAAATCCCCTAACCATATCAGGTTATTTCATAGTTTAAAGTTACAGTTTCAAATCTGTTAAGTATTTCTGTGTATTGTCAATCAGTTGACTGAGAAACAGCTACTGAGTGTCTATAAATATTTCTGGTCACAAAGAGCACAGATTTTTTTTTAATGTTTTGAAAACTCAAGATACCAGACAACAGTTGTATTAAGGTAACACCGTTTAAATCTACAGATGACAAACTATGAGTGATATGTCTACTCAAGACACTGGCAAGAACTGCAAATAGTTGGGCTAATTAACAAGCTATTGTTATATTTTCTTATAGCCCCAGTGTAACTATTAAAAAGCAGAACATCAAACACATATAATGTTCTTTGCAATAAGCATCTGAAAATTAAATTAAGTGTATATTTCTTTGACGTTCATGCTTGAATCTATGAGTCAAAATAACAATAACTGTTAATTACAGATAACTATAATCTGTATTATTTTGTGTGAGGCACAGTTGTACTATTTGTTACTTTTTTTAGTTTTAATCAAAGGTAATGGATCACAAAACAGTGAAACCATCAAACCATTTGTATTTTTACCTCTCTATATGTGGAAAAAATCTAATTGCATTCAATGGCATCCTCATGAGTTTAATCTAAAATGTTTGCATATTTAAAGCCTGGCTGATATTACTATTTTCACATAAATATATTTTTAGTTTTGAATTTTGTCTAAAGATTTGACTTATTGTAGTCCATAAAACAAAGATCCTTATTAAAACTGTATTTAAAATATTAAAGCAACAAGACCATGCGAAAAGCAAATAAAAGAAAAACTTGACCATATAAATCTTTGCAGAATTATCGCATGGCTTCTGTGTGTCGGTGTGTGTTTTAGGTCCTTAAAGTTGCTGCCTCGTCGTCCTGTTACTCCGTGTAAATAAGTATCGCTACCTGATCCATACTGTCACACAGACTTTTAAAAAACACAGCGGTATCCCCTGTCATGTTTATGGATGCAAACCATCAGAGAATCCCCAGGTGTGGCATGGGACTCTCTGTACTACGATGCTTTTACTTGGGGAGGGCGAGAGTGTGTGTATCTCTGCGGTCGGAAAGTTGGCCACCCCGGCTGGAACACTTACCTGTTGCAGGCTCGTTTCCTCGACTGTGAGATGGCTCACACGGGGGAGGGCCTGTATTGTTTGTCAATGGCTTGTGGCGTGACCTGGCTCAGTGCGCATCGCCCAGCTCTTTTGCATATGGGAATTCCATGGAAGCAGAGGCCCATTTTAAAGTCCTGTGGAAAACCTCCAAGGCACCATGGATGTATAGTCAAATTAGTTTTGTTTTTTCTTTCCACATATAATCAAGATGGCTAAAATAATCCCATGTTGTTGGTGAAACAGCTACAAAAATAAACATACCCACCTGGAGAAACAACTGAGCAAATACTGTTTCATTTTATATTGACTGAGTGCAGCAAGTTCAGCAAGTTCACCACTATCATCTAGTTTAAAACTAAACACAACCAAGAATTTGCTTAAAACGCTGACCACCAGCATAATTTACGAGTTTATTCAGAATGTAGAAAGTAATAAAGATATGGAGAACAATATGCATTCACAAATACTTAAATGATTCTACACTGTGTATTTTCTCCTTAATTTTCTGGTTCATTAATTTATCAGACATAAAGGCGACTTAAAGGTGATAGCGGTCACATATGGTAAGAGATGCTGACATAAATGTACATCTAAAAAATCTGAATATCTACAGTTCAGTATTTTTGTCACACATTTCAGAAAGTGAAACTCAATTATTTGTACATAGAGTAAAATATTTTAGGCCTTTATTACTTGTATAATTTTGATGATTATTATTTATATATGATGGAAACCCAGAATTCAGTGCCTCAAAACTGTGACTATTATACAAGATCAATAAAATTGGATATCTATTTTATTGAGAATGCTAACGGGAATGCTAGACTTCTAAAGAGTATGTATCTCTTGTACTGAATACTTGGTTTGGGGTTTCTTTTGCATAAATTCCTTTATCAATGCGGCATGGCATGGGGGCAATCAGCCTGTGGTTCTGCTGAAGTGTATTCGAAGCCCAAGTAGTTGTGGGCTTCAAAAAGCTTTGGGCTTTTCGAAGCTTTGGGGTTTGGGCATTTAGTATTGTTGGGTCAGGGGTCTCTTGCCTCCCTCTTGATAACACTATAGATTCTCTATAACACTATAGATTCTCTTGACTGGTTAAATTTGTTAACCAGTCAAGCAAATTTACACCATGGTAATTGAACCTTGTTGTGGTACCTTTGGCAGTCTGGGCAGATGGCAAGTCCTGCTGGAAAATACAATCAGCATCTTCATAAATCTTGTCAGCAGCAGAAACTTGAAGTGCTTTAAGACATTATGGTTGACTAGAAAACACAGTGAACCAACACCAAAGGCACCTCAAATCATCAATGACTGACCCAGAATGAGAGACCATTTCTAGGACATCAATGCAGATACATTTGAGTTAATTAGTGTGAAACCATGAGTTTCCAATATTTAAGTCACCAAATGTTGGGTTTTAATTATCTTAAGACATAATCACCAAGACTACAAGTAATAAAGGGCTCAAAATATTTCAAACAAAATATTCTAAATATTTCGAACAATGAAACTGCTTGAGTTTCACTTTCTGAAATGAATGGCACAAAATATAATTTTTTTTCCATGCTATTTTATTTGTTTAGATATACCTGTACAGTGATGTGAAAACGTAATTATACTCATTGAACTCTTCCACATTTTGTTACATCACAGTAAAGTGTTGTATAGTTCTAGACAATAATTCATGTTTTTTGCTTTGTTCCACCCGCTCAGTTCTGATTCCCCGAAATAAAATTAAAGTATTAACAATGACCTAAAAAACACATTTATATAGTAAATAGAGTCAATCTGAGTGTAATTCAAGCTTAGTCTCAACACAGCTGACAGCCTACTTCATCAGCTAGACAACATTATTGAACAAACAGAATCATTAAGACCAAGGAATAGGGCAGACGGGCCAAAATGATGCAATAAACATGCTTTTCTTAAGCAGGAATAGTGAAACTGGTCAGGGTTGATAGGAAGATGGATGGAAGAGCAACGGGGAAATTCGGGAAGCAAACTTGTTGGAGCGAATCAGGTGCTGAAACGGTACAGGCGCAGGTTACCCATATGTATCAAAGATCTTAGGAGGAGAGGCAGTTTCTAAAGAGGCTAGGAGTCCTCAAGACTTGATGGGTGTAGAAGGACAACCCTGGTCTTACTACTGAACTAGTAGCTTGTTAAATTATTGTTTGACAGTGTTGAGTTTTGTCCAGCAGCTGCAAACTTTGTGCATCAGATATATGCAGGGGTTCAGCAGGAGTACACACATAGCACAGCAGCGCAATGCTCTGTGTGCTTTTTATTTAGGCGCAAAATTATGAAGTAGATTTGAATAACCACAGATGCTAGTCGAGTTTAATGAATGCAAAAGGAAGCAAAGTACTTTTCGCACAAAACAAAACAAAAAAAAAATTAGAGAAGCTTTCGGCCACACTTTTGTTGCAACTTTCCAATAGTTTCACCAGAAGACATGTTAAAGGTCACCTTCTTTATGGGGTTTTATATGATGGGATAAAAATATGTGCTTAGATAAAAAAAAAACAGATTCAGTTATCCAGTAACATGGATGAATGACAGAAGAATTTCACTCTGAGACAGGACTCAAATCTCCTGAGGAATTCAAACTGCATCCAACATGTGCAATTAGATATGGAAATATAAACTATATGAATAATAATTGATCAGATGTTCCTCTTATATTCATTCTAGCACAACTCATAACATGCAGTAACTCAGAAATTCTCTGGTGATAATGCATTATCTTGCATATTGGATCACTTTTTGCCAATGAGACAACTGATCTGATTATAAGAATGATAAACTACGGTAATATTGACTTAATTAAAGAAAATATTGAAAGCCTTATTTACATCATCAGGGAAAGTGAGAAGTGTATATACTCTCCAGCACTGAACTATAACTGTCAATTTTTATTAATCATAACATTTAACTCTTGACATTTGGAGTAAAAATAAACACATTCGAGGAAACTGCACGGCAAAACCCAGCTGGTTTGGCAGGATATCTCTAAAACATAAAGGAGAAGGGAAAAAAATGCACAGTGCATTTGGAAGTGCACATCTTGGCATTTCAGTCTTGTACTGATGGATTCAAGTAGGTGTTTTTTGGAAGAATGCTCTCCTACTTGGCATGCTTCACAATGAGTGTGGAATTATCCTCCACTTGCCAGTTGTTAGAAATGTGATTTTATAAGTCAAATAAGACGAGCAAATCAAGGTCAGGAGCAACACTCGAACCGATGGGTACTTATTGTGCGTTCAAAAGCAGTGGGTTCTCTCACTCACTGTGGGCCTGTGTGTATTGTTTTGGTTGTTTTGTTTGTGAACTTGGGTGCTCTGACTGCTGAGTCTGGGAGGCAAACAAAGCACATGCTGGACAATTGATCAATGATCTTCCAGAGTTCATGGAGAGGGCACATTGGGGGTTACCAAGGCTGGCTTATCCACCAAAGACACAAAAGCCTCCTTTACCTGCTCCTGCCTATCCCACTGATGAGACACCAAACTAGGGTCAATGAAACCACCAACTAAAGATTGATCATCAGAACATCAAAGTCACTCATGTAAATCCACCCTTTTTCAGACATCTGGGGTATTGATACAAACACTCCCGGGAGGAGAGAGTTGCTGGTTAGAAACCAATATTCTTCATGGGGGTGGGGGACGGGACTCTGACCCATCCTCTACAAAGACCTGTAAAGTCTGAAGAGCATTTTAGTGTGGATGGGTTGAAAAGTTTACCCACACTGTCCTCTGCAGACCTGCCAGGTGAGGCTCTTATGCAACTCTCTCAAGTTCAAAACGGGTTCATTGTCCTGAAGTTATAGTGAAGGAAACATCAAAAACTCAGCAGCTGTTTCTTCAGATAAACCAAATACCTGAAAGTAGCTCATTGTTTCCAGTCGGGGTGAGAGTGGTCAATGGAAATATGATAAACAGTGACACAAACAGCAAGTTCCCTTAACTTGGTGCATGACAGGCCTGACAGCCCCTCCCCCTTGTCCTGTCACTCTAGAGTATTTTAGTTCAAGTTCCACTGCAGCATCCGGCTGAGCTGCGGTCTCGGTTTCACCTCCCACTTCCTTTTTTTGGCCCTGACGTGTTTCCGGCCCCTGAATTAGAAAAACTCTTTCCACACTAAGTTGTGATATCAGGGCCGTCTTCCTTCTCTTGTCGCCCGTGTTCGGAAACTATTAAGAAATCCCCAGTGAAGTTGAAATCTATCTCCCGAATCCTTTGCTCCCAACCACAAGACCAGAGATACGGGGCGACATCAAAAACCCTTCAGCTAGAGCAACATGGAGAGGAAATATCTCTTGAACTCAACGATAAGATAGAAGCTGATGCAAGCTTTGAAGAATTTCTGCTGTTTAATGCATGGAAAGCAGGGAAATGATAAAAATAAAGAAATAGTTTAGTTTGTATGATTGTATTGTTGTATTCTTCTTCTGATAGAAGTATTTCAGCATCCATTAGTCCTTGAAGTTCTGGGTGAGAAACTGCAAGGCAGCCACTGGTTCCCCAAGGTTAAACCTTTTGACAAAGGCCTGAAAATCCCATTTACCTGCAGGTGCAGAAGACACAAAACACAGATTGTCATTAGCATTTAAGCAAAAGAATTGAGAGAAAAAAAAACTTGAGGTTTGCTTTCAGTCCAGCAAAACACTCCAGAAATGAGCTGTACTCCGAGTGCACTCTCTGGTGCATTACGAGAGCATTTCTTCTGACCACTTGGTCTGTGTTTAAGGGATCTGAGGCCTAACTGAGCAACACATGGCTCTGGGATGTGAGTCACTGAGAACAGCTCTGCTGAAAATAAAACATGTTGCTGTAATGATGGAGGTGGGAACGCAAGGACGTATTGGCAAGAAGATATGATTCAATCGCCTGGACTGTTTTTTTCTCTTCCCTCTCCTTTTAAACAAACACCAGACGGCCATCCGGCTGGTATGACAATATCACTTCTAAGATTTTGACAACCACTGATTCCCTGCAGTTTTCCCTCCCTTAACAAAAAAAAGAGGACAAATTCACAACTATGATTCCAAGAAGAAAACCCTGTGTGCTTTAAACTTGCAAACTTCAACAGATTCCACAAAGAGAGTGCATGTCTGCGTCTTCATATGTCTGCATGTGCATCAGACAATGCTTTGATGCTTTGTACTGTAATCCAGGGAATCGGGGACATTCTGGTATTTCCATGTGTGCGGTAATTACACTAACAGCTGTTCAAGGATTGCCTTGGGAAGTTGAAAAAGCCAGCTTCTGAAATGGTCCAAATCCATAGAGAAAATTGACTCAAATAGGGGTCAAATCTCAATATGCCTGGATTAAAAAAACAAAAAACAAAAGTCATCTTTAACATTCTGCTTCGTCTGATATATATGGTGTCACTTTTTGGCCATCTGACAGCAGCATGCATTAGGAACACACAATGATCAAGCATAAGATTATAATCTCTTGACAGGTGAAATGAGAGCCATCGATTATCTTTAATACCAAAATCTGTTAGTGGGTTGAGTATTGAAGATTTTAGATGCTCTTCTACAGGTTTCTCCCAGTAGTTTGCTGGGCCTTATGGTTCATTCCTCCTGATGAGTCTGTTTGAAGGCTGACTTTCTCACACACAAGTGTGGTGGCTGCTTCAGAAAACATTGACTTTGTTGTTGTTAAGCCAATTTGATTGAGGACATAATTTATGTGAAACGCTAATTTTTAAGAAAGTTTGAAAGTTGGCCCAGGCTCAGAGATGTTACTGAAATATTTCCACAGGATTTTCCTTTTTCATCACATGTTATTTTTTGTGAAGTGCTCCAGTCTTTCCTGCATCAAAACACCTCTACTTCATGACTTATCCACCCCCTACTTCACAGTTTGGATGATTACTTTTTCAGGCTTACAAACTTCCTCGTTTTCTCTTCCAAATATAATAATCTTTATTTCTAGACTCTTCAGTTTTTTAGTTCCATCAGACCACAGGACATGTCTCAAAAATCTATGTATTTGCAGACACTAATCTTGCTTTTTTTATCTTGTTTTTAGAGAAATAGCTTCTTCCTCCTTGAGTGGCTCCATAGCTCATGTCTACACTGTATGTAGGCACTCTCTTATCAACTCAATTCAATAATTTCAATTCAGCAAATTGAAATTATTTTGTTACTCCTGGCTAAAGATAGTATAAATTCAGTCTGATTTGATGTCAAACTCTGAAGAGAAAAAGATTGTCTTTTTTGTGTAGAGAAATCTCAGGTTTAAACTATATTAAATAGCAGCTGTACAGCAAGTCCTCAAAGTTGATGAGTTGGAAGCAGAATGTTAGAACAAGGATTTGAGCAAATTTGACAAGTATGACTATGTTACTGGCTACACAACTGCATTAGAACATCTTCAAAACTGCAGCTCTCCCTATTGGAAAATAGATTTGCAGACAGCTCACTCACAATAAAAAAAAAATGAGTCCAATTTTTAGCAGGCTGTGGCAAAAAAAAGTCCAGAGCAACTTATGGTTTTTGTTCTGTTAAGCACATAGCAGCAGCAGGCACAAACAAAACAAATATCCAGGTTACGGAAAAATGAGCAAACCAGGCAGTGATACAAAACATCCAACCAATCAATAAAACTTTTAAAAAGGGTCATTGTCTGACCTGAGATTTGAAACAAAGGTAAAGATATTGTTTTTATTGTTGTTGTAACAATATCTGAATAAAACAAAATTCAAGCATCCCAATCCATATCACCGGCACCATCCGTCTGTGAGGGTCTAGGCAGGGATCCACCTTGAGTTTTCAAGGTGTTGATCTAAAGTCACATCAGAATACTGACCCAACCACAATGGACCCATGATGATGCTTTTTCCCATTTAGAAGGTTTAGAAAGGCTGTATCATTGTCAAATTTAATAAAATGCATTTTTCCTTGGTGAGACAGTCACTGGTTTACAGAAGTGGGATGGGAGAACAACCTTGTTGTGTTTCTGGTCTGCATTACTCAGAATATGTAAAAAGAGGTTCAAAGCCGGCTGTGAGTCATGGGCTCACTAATGCAAGTGGCGAGCAAAGCAGATGAGTTGCTAGGTCTTATTGAAAAATAAGTTAATACTGGTTCTGATGGAAAGGTGTCAGAATACACAATTCATTGTAGTTTAATGCTCCATAGCTCCAGATTAGTAAGCATGCTCCTACTGACCCCTTGTTCTTCACTGAAGCAACATCTTTTAAATAATATTAATATTGAACATGATTAAATTATACACAGTAGGCATGAAAAAAAACATGGACATACAAAATAAAAATAAAAGAAAAAACATTTGAGGGAAAGAAAGATGCAAGAGTTATTTTTATTTCTATTTCCACATGAACCGTTAGCTTGAATTGATAGTGTAGATGTAAAATTGTTGTAACAATGTCAGAGCGAGGTACTTGTCCTATATTTTATTTGTTTATGTATATATCTAGTGACTTTTATTGTTGTGTACTTTTACATCATGTTGATAGCTGGGTGCATGTACATTATCTGAAGAACACAGTACACCCAGATGCACTACAGGTAGAAAAACCTTCTGCCGACATCTTGTTGCCCGACACCGCAGCACGCAGTCAGGGACCTTCTGGAGTCCATCGAAAAGAGTGTAATAACACACTGTTGATCATAATGTTATGCCTGATTGGTGTAGCTCGCCATTAACAAAGGCACAAATCGGAAGACTTAATTGATATTAGATATATTCTGCACGTTATCTTTTTAATGTAATCATTAGTTGCTATAGAGATCTTTGAAAAATAAGCAGAATTTGCATTGTGGAGCGATATCTAAACAATTTTTTTCCCAACCTGTCACACTTTTTCTTTCCGTTTCAAAACCTGACACTTCCATGTGGCTGTGAGTTCGGGTCAGGTTCTGAGCTCAGCTGGAGGAAAGAGGATGAATAATAACTGGGAGATGAGCAGATGAGTACCTGGATCTCAGCAGGTCATCTCTGTGAATGAAGACTGCCAGCAGGGAGGCCACCAATAATCATGAGAGGGCAATGGAGTCAAGTGACCTGTCTGCATTAAAGGGCATGGCCCCAGCAGACCCTCATGGGTCTGTGCTTCAGTCTCAGATAATGCACCGCCTCTGCAGATCCCCAAACTCCTCGGCATGTCCACGACGAGGTCGCTCACCCCCAAGCTACTGCAGAAGGGGAGACAGCTCGGAGATGAACTTTACATAAAATACAAGGACATATCTGACATGTCATGTTGTAGATTTTGCTATTATGACAATGAAGCAAAAATACTTTTTCATCTGCGTTTTTGTTTTCTTGCCTTACAGCGGTGTTGGGCAACATTTTCTCTAAAAAGTACTGGAGTCAAAGTCAGGCAGCGATTGTAAGACTCTGCACACATAATCCTGTCTAAAGCTGTGCAATCATTGGGGCTCATTCCAAAATGAAGTAAATTCTCAGTACCCGCTGCTATCGCACTGGTTGGTACCTTGCGAATGTCTAGACTTACAAGTGACCCTAAAATAGGCTGGTGCTTGTTTGTAGTGCAGAGACACGTTTCCGCCTCTCCCATCTGCACGCTCATGGAAAGGACAGATAGTGTGGGACCTGAGGGCGATGTTAACGTCTTCCTGCCTCTCCTTTTGTTTCCACCTTGCATCTCTGCCTGGGTATGGCAGGAAGATCAGGACTGCTGCGAGGTGACAGAGAACTGCTACATTTAGTGGTGTGGGCGGTGTCCCTGTTAAACCTCTTACACTGTCTCAGATATACTCAAAATCCAGTAATCTTTTTTCTCACAGTAAAGTCAAAGGAGCCATATCAGAGTAAGAGCCTGACTGAGGTTCTTCTTATGAAAATGGATGCAGGAATATTGCAGTGTTTATTTTCAGGATGAGGAACTTTGTTGCTGTCAGGATTCAGCCATATGACAATATCTCTGGATGTGTGGAAAACCCCTGGAGAGGGATTAACCTGGGAAAACTCAACATGCCTGTTGATTTTAACTCTCAATGTGTTGCAAGCTTAATGCTGTAGATTATTATATCTGCGAGGTGAACAAGTCTAATTTTCCAGGGAATACCCAAATCACCAAACTTAAAGTTGTTTTTACATTAAAAAACCCCCCAAACATCATGCTGGTCAATATGAACCAGCATAGGAACTCCAAAATTCAACTGTTGTATAAATCTAAGCGAATAAGGATGCATTTTCCATTATATCAAATTGTATTTAATACAGTACTTAGGACATTAGTACAATTAACGGCAACAGTAATCGTTTAAATAGTAAAAACTGAAATAAGAAAGCTTTATTTTTTAGTACATACATTTACAATTTTCCTAAGTTTCTCATTTTGAGATGATTCAAATAAAATAAATTATCAATTAATGTACTAGCAAATTTATTACATGTGCACAACTTTGTATTGTAACTGTGTAGCTGTGATCTTGTAGTGGGCCTGCAAAAGAGACAAACCTAGTCAAATAAAGTTCGATGGATTGTATCCAAATGATGAATTCTTAAGCAAACGTTAGGTTGCCTTCCCTGGGTTTCCTAACTACTGCAGGTTGTCTTTGAAAGCCTTTCCTCAACAGATCTTATCACTGAAAGATGCCAATCAGGAAATTTAAATAGATCTGTGCACAACACTTGCAATTGTCAACAAGTGCATCTCACCAGAAATGGAACTAGGAACACAACGTTCCTCCAAAACTGATAGGAAACGCAGAGACGAGGCTGCCAGGAGGGCTATGGCAGCACTGAAAGAGCAGCAGGACTTCCTGGCAAAGACTGGCTGTTCATAACATTTGACAACAATCTCTAACATGCATTGTATGTCTGGGCTATGGGGCAAATTTTCAGAACCAAGTCGTCTTCGATGAGAAAAAAAAATCCACCAGAAATGCTTGAGCCCTGCTAGAGTAAAAAAGATCAATTCACTCATTGCGACATGAGATAAACATTCTGTGCAGTTTTGATGACACCAAAGATGCAGCTTGAGCTACAACAAAGCAATTTCGATTGAAGGATCCAATCAAATCCCAGCTCTAAATCCAACAGCAAATCTTAAAAATTTATATTCACGGACTCACACAGACATACTGAAAAAACTACAGAACAATGTTCATGTAGAGAGACTGAATACAGATGTTTGCCACATTTGTCAAATTCTTATTTGCAAAAATAATACTAATAAAGGAACATGCAATATTTCTTTTCACAACTGCACATTACTTGTTCAACTATCTCATTAAATCCCAGGAAAAATAAAAATTCAATGAGAAAGAATGCCTTCCAGGGCACCCTAAAAGCCACAAAATTGTATTTTAAAAAAGTTAAGTTTAACTTGTAATACACTAGTAACCTATTTCTCCATGTTTTTAGTGTATGCAATTTAATCTTGTGTGCTATTTTCTCATTTGAAATGGAAGTGAAACTTCTGTTCTGACCCTAAATGGTCAAATTTTATCAGGGATGCACACATTTGTGCAGATCAGCTGTAGTGAAATTATGTCCTTGCTCTTAAATGCAAGTTTTAAAAAACAGAAAGATAAGGATTACTCTATATGCTTTCGATAAATGTTTCAGATCAAAGCTTGTGAGTTGAAGGACTGTCAATTTCAAGATGTCAAGATGTCACTTTAAAGCACCTGACTCCAGCCTAAAACTTGGGCCTGCTATAGCAACCAAATCCTGGCTCTCTTGACTCCTCGCAGCTCTGATTAATGGTAGAGGCTGTGGGTGGGTGGTAGACATGGATCTGCCCATTACCACACTACAACATTGCAAATGGCTTCAATTACTGCGGAGTGTGCTGAGCTGGCAGTACAGGCTCTGGGAAGCAAGATGAGCAACGTGTAGGATCCAGCAGCTAACTCCTCTCTGATCCATTCTTTTACACAATGTGATCGTCACCCTTGTTTTTGAAGGAAAAAGCGACTGTGGGATTCAAAGCAATGTATTATTTATAAGTTTCTATTTTTTCAAGCAAATAATCTCGAACCGTTTTTGAGACCGGTAGATCTGCACATTTAGAGTGGCTGCTAAGGTCAGGAGATGGACGGCTGGATGTGTGAACAGTGAATGCAGAGTGTATCGTGTAAACTGAAACAACACTAGGCAGCCGCTCTCAAGGCCTCGGGTTTTCCCTCCCGGCATTGTAACACTGTTTCCCCCGACAAACTGACATGTCGGCACCAAACAGTAGCAGGACATAATAAGGGCTTGCCAAGTGCCTGACAAGTATCATGAGGGCCTAAGCGCCCACGCTTGCGCCCCCTTCTCCACCCCCCCACCCTGGCACAGGGGCAGTCTCCAGTCAGGGACAGCCTTCCTGAGCCAGAGCAATGGGGATTCCCTAGGATAACGCCCCTGTGCCCAGTGCCAAGATTGCAGCCCCCCTGTAGATCCTTATGTAACAAACCAGCTGTCTCCATCAGTTCACTGACCCACATTCATAACCTTAACCCTGGAGGCAAAGCAGACTCCCACGGTTTCTCACAACAGCCCCTGCTCCACCTCTAATTGTTCAGTCCCCTCTGGCCAGTGCTTATTACTTAACTGATGGTCAGAGATGAAAAGAAGAGAGACGGCAAATCAGAAATAAAATTGAGTCAATGACTCCACTACTGGAAGTGGAAAACGATCATTAGGAGTCCTCCACCCACGACTAAATGCTCTCCTTCACAAATCACGTCAATTAATGTCATCGGTTATGAAGAATCCTGTGTGTGTCATACCACATGGAGGGAGGACAGATGCTAATAAGTGAACATACTTAACGGAGGAGGTGGGAGACATGGGATTCCCTCTGTTCTTCTTGTCTTAGTGTGCATACTGCGCACATGGTCGTGGAGGCCAATGACAATACAGCAGGTAAAATAATAAACACATTCAAAACAAAATACAGGCTCATCTTGTTGGGATATAATTGAAAAGTTAATTTGTTTCAGCAGCTTTATTCTAAAAGTAAAACTTGGGTAGTTTATCAATTACACTCAAACGGATAGGTTTCAAAAGTTTATTTCTGCAAATTTGATCTAAGAAGAAACGATGTATGAGTTTGTAGGCTTTAGCTGGCATTTTTTACCATCTGTACCATGATTTAAGACATCCATAGTCATCCCTGTACCAAAGTCTTCTGTAAGATCTTGTCTTAATGGTTACTGCCCAGCCACACACACTCGTGTCTCTATGAAGTGCTTCAAAAGGCTGGCGACGACACATCGGAAGCAAACCATCAACGTACCTGAGGACTCACAATATTATGTAAAAAGGGGGAACCAGTTCACACCGACTCCATCCTGGTCCACCATGCCCACTCCCACACAGAGAATAAGGACTCCTATGTTAGGCTGAACTTTAGTTCTGCATTTAACACCATTTTCCCACAAGAAACTGGTGTCCAAGTTGGCTAAACAAGAAGTACCCAATGCATTAAGAGTGACTTAACAAAAGTAATGTCCATTTTCAAAAGTCCATTTTCTTGATGTACGGTGCTCTTAAAGTAAAGACTCCAGCTGTACTCCATATCTGGAGAAATTGCCACAAACCCTTAAATGAGCTTTGCACTTTTTCTTTCCACTCAGCTATCCAGTAATATGTCTCTTATCCACACTCTGTGAACAACCAGCGTCTTTTGAAAAGGCCGTCTTTGGCTTTCCAAAGCATAATAAAGATTCTCTTCTGGACAGTAAGCGGTCACCACTATGATTGTGTTATTTAGAAAAGTCTTTCTTTCAAAAGTGTTGCATGATAACATTTTCTGGCAAATTACATTTTTGAATTTCACTAACAGAACACTATAATTAAATAACAAACCTATATGAGTTTCCCATTTTGAATTGAATCATGAAAAATTATTTACCTTTTTTGATCTGAGATGTGTGTCAAACATGAGTTACCTTTATTTCTCAACATCCAATCCCATCGCTGTCTTCATATGGACAGTTATTCTCCCAAGAACTGACCCTTCAAATTAAACATTTGATTATCTAAGAGTGAATTCCTTAATTAAATTTCCTTTGAATAGATTTTGCAGGAGAGAGGAAGTGCGACAACGGGAGTTAAACTCATCCAGTAGATTAAGGATGGGTGGATCCGCTAACTGCAATTGCTTCAAAATTGGGGTGGTGGATAATGGGGAGGGGGAGGGGGGGGTAAGACTATTTGTATTTTTTCTTTTATGACAAACATTATATTTGAAACATTCTATTTTAACTATGTGATGAAGGTTTATCGGAAATTACCCAAATGTGACTGGGGTGTAGCACAAATACAAAAAAAAAGTTCATCTGTTCTGACAT
Organism: Poecilia reticulata; assembly: GCF_904066995.2. Classification (NCBI taxonomy): domain Eukaryota; kingdom Metazoa; phylum Chordata; class Actinopteri; order Cyprinodontiformes; family Poeciliidae; genus Poecilia; species Poecilia reticulata. Next base: position 13,519,188 of record NC_088838.1, read on the forward strand.
TTCTTTTTCCAAAAACTTTAAACATCAAACACACCTCAACCTAATGTGCTTGGACTGTTTGCTGACAAAGCTGTCAAAACTTCAAACAGCAGAGACTGGCAGCTCCACTTGTTCACCGGCGCTGTGCTTGAAAGTCTCCAACCGCCCCGATCTCCCCTCAAATCATCGACTGTGACCCGAGTAGAACAGACAGGGAGACACGCCTCCTGCGAGCTGCTGTGCTGTTCATCTGAGCGCTGCTTCGCACCTTCCCACTGACTTCAGACGGTGGAAAAGTTATTTTAGAACAAGAAAGAAAACAAAAGCTCTGCAGCACAAACAAGACTGACTTCTGAGAGACAAACAAACAAAGATATGGTAATGATATCAACAATAATTAATGTTCAAATTGAACCGTACGTTCATGTGTACTGACACCGCCGAGTGGGGATTTCAGGTTTACCAACACACGGCCAGGCGGACTCATGCAGGTGTGCGTGGGAGCCAGTAATACTCGTCTTGACCTGGTGGGCATTAGCACAGCCGCAGACTCGCTCACTAACCTCATTAACATTTTCTTTGTCGGGGTTCATGCACTCGAACAAAAACTGCCCACCAAAAATAACTCCAAGTGATGCAATAAAACCTTACAGTTGTGAGAACAGACAAAACAAGTCCACTGATGTGTCTGATCCACAACGTTTCTTTCATCAAGGGAAAGAGAGATTTGTTGTGGTTACCACGAGAGGAAATGAGGAGTTTGAATGTCTTGCTGTAATCTTCAGCAACAAAACGTTAGAATTTACAGTCATTGTAGATAACATTTCTGTGATCTAAAGATGCAGAGTGATTACCTCGGGAAGACTCCTTTTCAGTGAGTGATATCTTTGTGTGAGGAGGCTGCTCAAATAACATGAACTGGTAACGGTGGAAACCAGTCTTCTGTGGCGGCGTCGGTGGATGGTAATCTGCAAAACAAAGAACCAGAATCAGGAGAGCTGGCAATGCTGAGCTGCTGTATCGACTATAAGTCATTAAAAACCCTGGCATGGATTGCCTTTTTTTTTTTAGATGGCATTACACTAATAGCAGCCGTATATCCATAAAACTCTGACCCTGTATTGTGTGCAATTTTCTCGTACTCGTGTTTTGGCTAATGGCCGTGTAAATATTCTCATATACATGTAAGAGATGTTGCCTGACTAATCTATTTTAAAACACAAAATAATAAGTTGAATCTAAATCTACTTTAAAGAATGGTTTAAAGAAAGCAGCAGCAAAAAGCTTAAGCATATGTATTTAAAAATCATAATGGTTAGTTTATGACTGTCAAACTTCCTGTTGCTACAAATAAAATCACCAACCAGTTTGTCATTCAAAAATAATGTAGAAGCATTAAAAAAAGAGACATGATTCCCGTATCTTGTGCTATTATTTAATTTAAATAATTAGGATGTAATGAATGCTGCATATACAGAGACAGTTGCAGGAATGCTACAGCTGTAGCTCAAAATATACTTGATTTATTTTTCGGATTTAGTTAAAAAAAACTTTAACTGATATAAAAGAAATACAATGATGAAACACATTGACATATTTTTCACACAAAAAGGGAGTGGTAACCTAATTATTTTGTTCTTGGTTATGTGAGCAAATTTTCTGTCCTTTTTTTGTTGTTTTTAAAAACCAGTTTGAAATAAATGAAATCAAGTGTTTTTTTATTTTACAATTAAAACCCCAACTGTGCTTACTAAAAATTTTTATGTTACAATTGATTGAATAGAAAACACAATTTTACATCAGCTATGTTAACCTACAGAAAGCTATTTCCATGTTCTGTTCAGAATATGCTGTCAGTGGAACACCAGCAGATGCCATGGAACGCCAAATTATCACTCACTGTGGAAACGTCACACTGGACATCAAGCAACATGGATGAACTTTGTGAATGTCCCTCAAGCTCCTGAAAGAATTTCACTTCACAATCGTTTCAAGGCATTAGCTACCTGTGTTATTTTTGTCCATTTTTTCTTGGCCTTTATTTGATTTTTGTTCTTGGCATTATTTATTTATTTTTTTTAACAATTCATTTATTTTTGGTCATTTTGCATTGCTGTGTTTACTGTTTCATGCTTATTCTTGTGTATTTTTTTGTTAAGGTTATTGTACACAACTTTGGTAAGCTATGTTTTTTTTTAACATGTAGAAATAGTCTTGAACTGATTTCCACTAAACCTTTTTTCTGCCACTTAACTTTCCATTTATATCGTTAATATAGAATTCTGTGAATAGCCAGTTTCTTTCTTGCGGGTCATCATTCAGGCAGAGGTTGTCAATGATTGTCAAGTCAGCAGTCTTCTCCATGATTGTGTAGACCAGAAACTGAACTAGGATCTCATCTAGGGTTTTTATGAACTGTAACCCACAAAATTCATTAATAGAAGCTTTAGATAATCTGTTTCCTTTACTTGAATAACTGAAATAGATTCATTTTTCCAGTCTTACCAGTAAGAGTCATTCCTTGGATTTTTCCTTCCTCCAGTGAGTAGCCCTGGCAAAGCAAGCACATTGTCAGTCAGGTAAATCACAAACAAAAAGTGTTCCTACAAACTAACACTAAATGGTGGTAAATGTTGTTTGAAATATTAAAATCTATTTACTCAAAGCTTTTCTGCAGGATAGAATAACAATTTCTTTGGTTAATTTAAGTCAAACACACGAGAGATGTTGTTAAATCAATGTCTAAAAGTTAAGGAACAAACTACAGACAAAAGACAGTTCCCAAGCACATTAAGCCAGTGAGAGGATTTCCAATTTCCCATATTATTAATTGTATATTAATCTCCTGTTGCCTAGAAACAGACATCTTATTACCATATCAGAAGCTCAGGTAAATTTCATAAGCCTTTTAGATTTTTTTTGTACTATGCATTTGCCATGTTGAACTCCCTTTTTCTCAGGAAACACACAGAGAGTAAGGCCATTCACACAGCAAAAATTACACACAGACACGTTTGTTTAATAAACTTGGGTATTTACTACATGATGGCTGCATCCTTGAGTGGGAGGAAAATGACTAAATATGTTGTCTGTGAAATGGCCCCAAACCCACTTGAAGCAAGAATGGAAGTCCCCATCACAAACAAGGAGTGTGTGGTCTGAGCACCTATTAGTGTCCTCGTTTCTCTGCACACAGGCGCCCCCTACAGGGGAACCAAGGTGGTGTGTTTCTAGACAGCAATCTGGGACAAAAGATGGACTATTAAGGAATGTTTCCCTTGTTTTTCTTCCATTTAAATTGACATTTTGGTTTACTTGATGACTTCAAATCAAATGGGACATAGTTTATATGAGAACAGAAATATTATTTAGCTTCTCTTAAAGTAGATTGACTAAATAAACTAATATTACAGTATAAACAGAACAGCAATGTCGACTTTATCATTTTGGTAATGGAGCAACCACGTTTATAATTTTTTAGGATTAATGATTTTACATATTTGTAAAGATAAATACAAACACAGATGAAAACATTTCTCATGGAAAATTTATATTTTATACATTTTTATTTTATGATTTCTAATCATTTTGTACGGAAGACAAAAATATGATTTTGGCAGATATGAAGACATCATGACACATGCAGAAACCTTGTATTAAGAAACGTACAGTTGTAATTCAGTTTCTTCCAAATCTATTTGCCTTATAACTTTGATCAACATCAGCACAGCTCAAATCAGCCTGCAAGTGTTACTGAGGATTTCATCAGTACTCCAGCATGTGCCCCTCATTGTGCTCCATCTTATCTATAATCCCATAACGGCTGTTGAGGATGTTTCACAGAAAGTATTAAGTGTTTACTCCGACTGATACAATTCAGAAGATTAGCTTCAGCTGTGAGTATCTTCATCCACAGATCAGTGCGAAAAAAATAGCTTTATTTAGAAACAGCAAGAGTCCTGCAGCCTGCAGGATCCAAACCCATTGCCATAGCAACAGGTAGTCAACATTTTCCCACATCTTAATGCTCAGCTCTCGCTCGTTTTTCCTGGCACCCCTTGGCCTTTTAATTTCAGTAAAGAACACGGAGTTTAAATAACAGCAAATGAATACAACATTGAATTTCTGCCAATTAATAGAAGACAAGTCTATAGCAGGCAGCAGAAATGCATCTTTACTTTTTCTGACAACCATAAGATTTCAAAATAAATTGCAGAAAACGTTGCATTTTATTTATGTTTTGCCAAGCTTGATTTCAGAGTGACGGACTCTGTAAGACATTATGATTTAATGGACGATGGTCTCTGTGGTCTTTGCTGAATATGAACAATTTGTTGTTCATATTTAAAACAAATGTTTTCATTTTTCATTCATGACTCAGGTATATATGGATATCATGTGTGTGCATACATTTTAGGCTCAAAATGTATCAATGAAGGGAAAGGCTATTAATTAAAATTCATACTTAAAAATGATTGCCTAAGTTATCAGTCATGCAGACTATTAGGCTTTAATTAAATGTGTTGTGTTCTTTGTCTTAAATGAGTTATTTAAATGCAACTGATTTTATACATGTTAAAAAAATGAGGCAAAACAAACAAATGGGCACTAAAATAACCCAGGTCACGAGGCAGAAAAGATAAATACAGATTTTTACATGTCAATAAAATAAAGAAAAACTGGATGAAACATTCTCACTCTATCTTCTTTTCACTGTCCGATTACTTCATGTTAAACCCAGACACACCCAGACATAAATGGGTTGGGAGGAATTTTCCTCTAAAATGAAGAACAGAAGTTTTTTTTGCCAGTGGGAGGAAGATGAAGATGATTTTTTAAAGTGATCTTTATGGGTCTATTGTGTAAAAAATAAAAACACCCTAAAACTAAGCAAGCAATTATGGAAAACAGAAGAGAAGACCTCTGGCCCAACACCAAGCCTGAAACTCATTGTGTTCTGCAGTTCCAGAGACTTTAGTCATTAGTTCAGGCAATATTTTTGTTTTGGTACCCAAACAAATCTGCTATGATGTGCAAACCATGTCTTCCCAGGACAACATCTGATTTGACAAATAAGCTGAATGACTGAATGTCCCTTCAGCCATCAGTGAGAAAAGTAAAAAGGTTTCATTTCATATGTAACAAAAAAAAAAAAACAAAGTAAGCAAAGTAGTCTTTTCAATTTCAAATCCTGCACATTTTTTTTTTTTGCACCTACATCTATTTCCAAACTCACTCCTGCCAGGCTGTTGAATTGATCCTGTTTGAGACTGAAGAATATCTATTGCTGGACTTGTACCAAAAACAAAACACCATCCTGGAATATTTCAAAAGGGTTGAAAACAAAAGTTGTGAAGCAGTGTGTCTGAGGCCTTGGACACTGTAGGGCAGATTCAGGTCTTACATTCACATTCATTGTTTTACACACAGCAGCCTGCTGCCAAAATATGTGATAAGTAGCGAAACCATCAATGTGCTTTACGTTGGGCTATACCAGTAAATTGTTCAAACGCTGGGACTTGAGTCAATAAATGAAGATATGGCAAACACATGACACAAATATGTTTCTGAGAAAAGTTGGCACACAGCAGAGGCCGACTGGTATCGTAGTTGTCTTACAATTCAAAGTTGTAGAAATGATTTCAGTTTCCTCCAGTCACATGTTGATGTGCCCCTGGTTGCCTATTGAGTTGTGTATTGGTGTATAAACGTGTGCATTTGTGAATGTAAATGGGTGAATGTGCATGTAGTGCAAAGCATTTGAGTGGTCAGTAGGACTGTAAAGGAGCTATATATTTCCAGAACATTTACATGGATTTAATCATGTTTTATATGTAGAGCAAATTCACCTATTCATGATTTGTTTTGCACAGCATATCTAAAGTATTTAAAGAAGATGTAGGTTGAGAAGCTGAAATACCCAGACACAATGCTAAATATGACTAAATATGTCATATTAGCATTGACACACTACTGAATGGTGTTTGGAAAGCAGCCAATCCAAGAGTGCCATTTGTTTTTTTTCTTATGCTGATTGGTTGTGCTCCCAGGAGCAGAGATAAGGAAGTTGATGTTCGCTTCTACAATACTGAAAAAACAGTATCCAAAGTCCGCATTAATGCCTATTACAGTATGTGCTACAGCTATTAAAATGGAGGGAGTCTCTTCTATTTCATGATCTCAGCTATTCGCAGGTGATTGTGGTCTTTAACCCCTGCAGATACCAAGGCTCCACTGTACCAGGATGAAGGGTACAAAAATACATGGGTGGAGAACATTACATTTACAAAAATGTTAGTTTTATTTGTTATGATCTTATACTTAATGATCTCGACATTAAAATTCAATCAGTTTTATACACTCCAAGTGCACCCAAGTGTTTAAAAGCCACATTAATCAAAATGTAGGTTGGACTGTTGTGACTTGCAACAGACCTCAAGCTTTTGTATCCACTGAGCTGACTGCAAACAGAGAGTCTACTTAGTGTAGCAAGAGAATAAATAATGTTATAACCCTTGTTGTTTCTGCAACGATTAATAGCACTTGCTGCTGACTCTCTGGCACTGGCATGTACATTCGGTATATGTGGTATTTTGCTACTGATTTTAAACGTGATCAAAAGTGATCAGAGGGGGTTAGCTTAACAAACTATGTTTGAATTGACACTGGAAAAACTGGAATCCAGTTGCTCTACTTTCACCATTGAAAAAGCGGCTATGCTGGGTTCAACACACTACAACAGGAAGCATGTTCATTTGGAAATTGCCTTCGAGATGACAAAGCTCTTGCAAGCTGTTGTACATCTGACCCAGACCTCTGAGCCGCTTGAGATGAGCAATCATGGAAAACAGTACCATAGAGTCAAATATAAAAGAAAGCATTACAAAAGAAGGGATTGAATCTATGCTTTGTGGGTTATTTTAAAGATGTTCTTTTCCCAAAAGATCTATTTTTTCTTAGTCTATATTCTGTTTAGTGTAGGTGCAGCCTGTTCAGATACCACTGTTGTGTCTCCAGCTGTGGTGTTGCACACATTTCATCCTGCCTCTGTTGCTCATTGCGGCAAAGCTTGCTTTTATGTCTTACTGACTGTTTCACACTCTGACTTGAACAAAGGTAAAAGATCTCAAACAACCTACACAATATGAGCAATGAATAACGCAGAAAGTCTAGAAAAAGCTACATGGCAAACCTTTTATTTTGTGGGTCACGTAACATCTTGACACTGTATTCATGAGCAGTTTCAGGACCAATACATCAGATAAAATGAGTAAGACTTCTAGGAACATAATTTATGACAGGCATAAATTATGAGGCACGCACAGATATAGTCTTTGGGTGGCTAGCAAGGTAATGTCTCTTCCTGTGAGAAAACAAACTAAATACGTTACATGACTTGGTAAAAAGCTTCAATTCGAGGCCGGAGGATGAGTTGTGTGTTTGTATAATGTGTCAACATAACTTCCGTTAGGAATCCTCCGACACGAGCCAGTAGGTAGGAGTCCACGAAGAGGCGGTGGGTGGGTGCAGGGGTGCGATTTCAGCAGGAATACCCACTTGCCCAAGAACCCTTCTCTTTCTTTGTGTGGGTGCGTGCTTCCCTTTGTCAGCAAGAGTTACTCATGCACCTCCTTGAATATCCACCACTTCTCTCTCCCTTGCTTAGCCTGTAAACCCACACCTACGACAATCAGCACCCACGTTCTTCTAATGCAGTTCTCAGAGCATCATTCTCCCTTTTACTTGCAGTCAGGCTAACAGACGGGGAGAGAGAGCATGACAGATGGTGTTCACAGCTCTATTTCTGAGGCTGGACTTGTACTGCCACAGCCACCCCCCACCACCCACCCCCCCTCGCCTATTCCGCTCAAGCCAAGTGCTTATGACTACCTCCTCTTCTTTCTCGCTGTAATCAGCCCATTCATTTGCAGGGTTATTGTGAATTAAGAGTCTGTGTACTGAGAAGAAACCTCGGGGCATGTGGGTTAAACACTGATGATGACAGAGAGAAATTGTGGGACTTTCTTGTAATGATAAAATGACAAAGTGAAGTTTTATTATCATACATTTACAAACACAACATGCTAGTCGAAACTGCCTAAAGATATTCACAACTTCTTCAACTGAAAACGTGGGACTGAATGTCATTTCTCTGTCATGTTACAACCGAGTGCACTCACATGACTCTCTAGTCTTCTCTTCAGCTTCTCATTGTGATATCTGCACACATCCGTACGTTTAACAGTATTTCAGAGGTGTTCAATGATATCCTTGTGGTTCTGCTTAAATTCAAGCCCACAGACACAAAATGCTAAAGAAAACTACCCACTTATGAGAATTGTCACCAGGTTCACAATTTCTTAAGTATAGCTCACCCACTGATGTAGAGTTACAGAAGGGTATAATATTATGACAGGTTTTATTAGAGCTGGTAACAACTAAAGGAGTTTCAAAGTCGACGGCTAGTATGTACCTGCAAAGAGTATGTACGATGTTCCTGACAGCTTCTCAGACTTGTCTGTGGGTATTACGGGTTGCAGTCCCGGAAACGTCAATAATTGTTGGCTATCACACTCCAGGTGGCATAAATTGATGGATTGCGTGCAAATAATTGTGACTAGTGAAAGTATTCACACTCCTGGAACTTTCTGTCCCATCTCGTCACATATTTCGTCACAACTTTAATGTTTGCCATAGGGACTTTTGTGAAAGCCGAACATAACAAATATCATGTATGATGTCGGAATAGGATTTTCAGTTTATATACAGTTTTTATTTGTTTTAATTGTTTTTCTTATTTTTAATGTACTGTTTGTTTTATGGGTCCACAGGTGGAAATTATCATTTTGCTAAATCCACTATATTTAAGACAACACTGTACATTCATAAATGTGCACTGTCACACTTAAATTAAATCCATCCATCCATCCATCCATCCATCCATCCATCCATCCATCCATCCATCCATCCATCCATCCATCCATCCATCCATCCATCCATCCATCCATCCATCCATCCATCCATCCATCCATCCATCCATCCATCCATCCATCCATCCATCCATCCATCCATCCATCCATCAAATTTGTAAAGTACTCTGCTGGGCTCCACTTTATTCGGGCTGCTTTGCATGTGTTTCCACTACTGCTTTTTTCGGCATCTGGCTGGTAAACATGAGTAGGGCTGTTTAGGTACTAGATGGTAAATAACTACAGCCATCTTCTAAATTAATAAATACTGTTCTTCTTCCCACCACATCCACAGCATCCGCAGCATTTGAAATCTCAGAATAATCCCAACTAGGCAAAAAAAAAGCAACATGCACAGCTCTCTCTTCTTCTGTTGTCTCAAAAAATGACGACTCATGTTGCACAGTTATGAAGCGCAACACATATTGTAAGATGTGTGGAGGTGTGGCTCAAAGCCTACACCTCCACGAGGTGTCCCCCCCAGCTGCATGCGTTACAGGGTTCGTGGAAACACAACTTCCAAGAAGAGCGGAGCAAGGCTGGGTGGAGCGGTGCAGCCAAAGTAGAGCCAGCGGAAAGAGGCATTAGAGAACATTAGTTACAAACAGCATCATGAAGACCAAGAAACACAGCAGGCAAGTAAGGGAGAAAGTTGTGTAGAAATCTAAAGCAGGCTTGATTTCTAACACAATATTCCAAGCTTTGAACATCACACAGAGGTCTCTTCTATTGCACGTCTGAAAATGGAAAGACGATGGCAGAACTGTCAAAGCTGCCTGTCTTGACATGAGCACATCTTCCCAATCCCGTTGTCCCTTCATTGGTTCCTTTTGAATCGCATAATGAATTTCAAAATCCCAATGTTTTCCTATAAATGCCTAAGTAGTTTTACTTCTCCATACCTTCCTAATTTACTTCAGCCTAGTCCTCCTTCACAGGCCTTTAGATCAGCCAGGTGCTTTTAGTTGATTTGTCAATATGTGAAAATCACACATTTTATGTGAAACATTTTATATTTAATCGTCATTCTGTATAAATCAGTTTTCACTCTGACATTACAGTTTTTTGGGGGGGAAATTCTTTTGTCAAAAAAGCCAAATTTTGTTGATCATGATTGATTTTTAAAAGCAATAAAAAGGTAAAACATCCAAGGAGGCAAATGCTTTTTATAGGCACCGTATGTTATCTAGACATGGCATTAATGCATAGCTGACAGCTTACTGAAGTTGAGCAATATGTCAGCAGAGAGCACTAGACAATTTCTTAATCTTAGTCAGTTTGCTCAATCTTTATGGAGCCTGTTCAGGTACGTTTGTGTAAAAATGAGAATAAAAATAAGGTAAAAGTTTGGACTCTGGGAATGCTTTTTACAAGTTTATGGGTGTGTTTATGGGAAATGTGTAGCAAGTACGTGTGATGGCAGACACTAGTACTAAAGGCACAGGTTGCTTTAATGCCTCTACTCTAATGCACCTAAAAGTGTTCCATCAGGTTGAGGTCAAGCCTTTGCGCATCCTAATTATTACTTAGATTTGCTGATTATTGATATATCTGCATTCTATGTCTCTGAATTCATTTTGAAAGTACATCGCTCCTAGATTTTTCTCACAAGCTTCATCCATTTTTAAACCCCTGAAAAGGCTCAAAAGGATCTACCCATCTGAGTAGGATAGCGAACTCCGTGGGAGATCAGAGGGGCGTGGTAAAATGGTCTGAACAGGAGGGAGAGAAAATCGGTGGGGGAAGTCACCCTTGATTTGCTTCAATGGATCAACAAATTAACCCACTTAACAATAGCCTGCTGGACTAATGGGCTCACAACAGAAACTCATTTGGCTTTGGTAATGAACCCAAGTTGGAAACATAAACAGTCCAGTTATTAACTCTCCAGTCATCACTGAAATCACTTGACACACCAAACCCACAATCCTTTGGTCGTGCTAATTAGCAGGAAGGGACACCATCACTGGAATCACTCACTTAAGAAAGTAGCTACCAGGTTCATTATCTCAACCATATATTCAGACTAATTTACATACATGCAACACACCTTAACAAAGACTTTGAGCTGGTTTGGCAATCTCATTCTCAGAGAGCAGATTGGACCCAACGGGGCAGAGAAACGACCAAAGTGAGAGCAACCTACTAAGCTAATTTTTTATCTAACTTCGGTGCTGGTCCTTTTAGTGTGTGTGCATGTGTGTGTAAGGGGGTATATGTGCTGATGAGTCTGTACTTTAGTACTGTTGAGGGAAGCCCAAGCCTGAGTTCCCAAGGTAACAGTCTGTTTGAGAGGGGGCTGGCTGACTCATTTGAAGGGAATCCTGGAACCTGAACAAGGCTGCCCACTCGCCCCACCCCCAGCTTCATCAGCACAACAAGCAAACAAGGCGCTGACATGTCCCCAAATAGGGCTTCCCACTAACGGGGGTGGCAGTGGAAAATCCCTGCCTGAGTATGTCGTCGTTGCAACACACACATCTTTACCATGGCTACAGAGGTTTCTGCCTGCAAGACGAGAAATCCACAGAGATTGAAAATAAGATGGTGTGTACAAACACATGCTAGATTTTGATTAACACATACAGGGATGGCAGAGAAGTGAGGGGGCAGGAGAGGAAGTTTAAGCTTATTAAACTGTCGTGACAGAATTAAAATAATATGAGGTGTGAACACTGACACAAAGTAAATGAGCATCAATATCTTGTGGGTGTGTGCATGACGTAGAGGGAGGAGAGAGGGAGAGGAGGACGTGGAAGGAGTAGGTGGACAAGAGAACGAACTCTTTGCCTACTCAATTAATCTAATTATTAAGAAATTAAAGGAAATCAACAGGCGTGTAATTGAGCACTTAAGTGTTTCAAGGTGAGTCTGTTCCCTTGACTTTGAAAGGATGGCGGTGTTGTCGAATCCTTTTGTGAAAGATCCTGACTTTTGGAACTAACTAACAAACCGCTGTATATTTGTTTAATACAGTGGCTCAGAAAAGTAGTCAAACCTTTTTTATAACTTTGTCACATTTTGTCATGTTACAACACAGACTTCAATGGCTGCGTTCAAGATTTAATGTAGAAAAAAAAACAAAACACAAAGTGGCACCTAAGGGTGACGTGAAATAGGATGATACATGGGTTTTTACTTTTTTTTTAAAGGAAAATCTACAAAGTGTAGCCTACATGTGTAGAACCACTTTCTCCTGCTACTATAGCTGCAAGTATTTTGCATTAACTCCTTGCCAACTTCATAAATCTGTGCAATGATTATTTTCCCATTCTTTTTGCAAAATAGCTTAAGCTCCATCCCGTGTGAAAATATTTCTCAAGTGTCAAAGATTTTCAACTTTATATGGATTTGGTCTTTTTATTGAGCTTTTTGGGGGGCCTAGGCCCCACAACATAATGCTGCCACTATCATATGTGACTCAAAGGGCTGTTTGCTTATAATAAGTATCAGTATTGGTTTTCCTCCTTACACGGCGTTTTGAACATGGCCAAATGGTTCAATATGATGGTGCCGCTACTGCAGGCAAGTTCAGTTTTGACTTCGTCTGACCATAGCACTTTCTTCCACATGTTTGCTGTGTGCCTTGCATGACTTGTGGCAAAGTTTAAGTTGTGTTCTTCTGGCCACTTTTCAATAAGGCCAGATTTGTGGAATACACAACTTACATTTCTGTCAACAGAATCATGCAAGTAGTTTACCATGGGCCTCTGCCTGCTTGATGCTCTGTTTGCTCGCCTTGTAAGTTCAGGTGGTTACCTATGTCTTGACAAGGTTTGCAGTAGTGAAATACTCTTTCTTTATTGTGAGGATGATTTGAAAAGTGCTTAGTGGGATGTTAAGTGCTTGAGATTTTGTTTTAATTAAGTCTACTTCATGCTCCTAACTCCGTGGGTACTATTTAGGAATCCTCTTTTCTATTCCAACATGACTGCACACCATTACACAAAGCAAAATAGCTCTAATGCAAACTAACACTAAGTCAACCCTTCTCTTCCAGCATCAGTGTCTGGCCACACAAATGGGCTTCTAAAAAATGTCCTTAAATGCACTCCTAAACAATGTGGATATCTTCTCCAAAAGAGTCCAATCTGCTAAATCTGCATACCAATATCGCACACAACCCTTTGGATTAAGATTGGGATATCATTCAACTGAGATGCAGTTACACGTGTGTGGAGACAATTGAGAGAATACTTTTGGCAGTATGATGTAGACGTATGTTAATCATCCAAAACAAAAGCAACATTTTCTAAAAATAACAGAATACTCAGTTTGGTCTTTTAAACAAAAACTGCACACATACAGGCACCAACCCTGCTGTTAAGTGTAGCTATTCGATTTGCTCCAGTCCAGTTACATCTGCTGATAACTCTATAGTTCATTCAGTGTCTTTAGTCATTAACAACTGAGAGCAGGTACAAAGGGATTTAAGAGGTAGAATTACTGTTTTGAATGGTTGGATGTTTAATTCTTCTATTATAATTGAGGCAGCAGGGAGACAAAGGTTATAGTAACTGCTGGAAACCTGTCCCACTTCACAGAAAGGTTAATGAACCTTACAAGTCCTATGGGAGATGGAGTATGCTGTTAATTTGACAAACGTGGGAAATAAATGCTTTTATGCTTTTATTGACGGTGACCAATAGCGGCCTTTGCTGGAATGAAAGGTTTTAGTCTTTTAGGTGCTTTGCTATGAGGCAAAACAATAACGTGGAATGCATTTGTTGGAAGAAACTAAGTACATAATTGTTTGAATAGCAATTTCAGGCCAAAAAGCATCTTCATTATTAATTCCTACTTTTAGGGAACATATACTGTGCAGCAATGCACAGTAACTTGATTTGTGTTATGAAACGTATGCTTTTGTTCTGAATACATTTGCAGGAATGTTGGATGCTTTAAAAAGCGTTACTTTAAAATCTACATATTTTAGCGTCCCAATTTATGCGCCATTGGTCTGGATTTCATTTTAACAGGTCACAAAATGCATTAAGTACTATCAGCTGGAGTGAATAACATGCGACTCCGTCAGCAGTTTCCACATTTACAAACTGAGCTAAGCGAAACATGGCTGTGGTGCGTTCAGTCAAGGTGTCAGGGACTTGACCACCCATATATGCATTGTGCAAAACGACAGAAGCAAAGATCTGGGCTCAGAAACTTTCATGAAGCCGACTGTTTACAACAGTGTCTTTTATTAACTCCTCCAAATTTCTAGGGAACAAACATTTAATCATTTTATGAATGCATGCACATATGAGATAATCATTCAGCTATTGCAGTTTTAATATGTAATAGTTGATTATTTTTATGACCTCTGTGCATCAATGCTACACCAGGAAAACAAGAAATTAATTTTAAAAAATACAGGTGTCTTTTATGTTGAATAAGGTGTTCAGGTATGCAATTGATGCATTTTTTCACTTCCTCACTGTTCTGAACAGAGCAGTACATATTTTCTCTGGAACAAAAAAAGTGTGAGTACATAACCTTGATCTTAGCAACCTTTCACTGACTTTCTGTCTACGCCAAAGACTAAATATTTGTAGAATAAATTGTTTAATAGAGCAAAAAAACCTGGGTAACACTTTATTTGAAGGGGGGGGTGAATAAGACTGTCATGACACTGTCATAAACATGACATAACACCTGTCATGAACATAAATAAGCCTTCATGAATATTTATGACTGTTGTCATAAAGTGTCATTCGGTAAATGATGGCACTTTTAATACAAAGTTGACATTATTCAAAATGTATTTGTTATGACAACTTGACATTAACCAAGAAATCATTACTGATATAAATTTGTTATAAAAGTATTACTGATTGCACTTTAAAAATTAGGTAACTTTATATTAAAGGTACAGTTTAAACAGTAATGATTTTGTGGTTAATGTCAAGTTGTCATAACAAAGACATTTTGAATAATGTCAACTTTGTATTAAAAGTGTCATAATTTACCGAATGATGCTTTATGACAACAGTCATAAATATTCATGAAGGCTGATTCATGTTCATGAGAGGTGTTATGTCATGTTTATGACAGTGTCATGACAGTCTTATTCACCCCCCTTCAAATAAAGTGTTACCAAAACTTGCAGTAAAATCCCTTTAAATTAGTACTTTATAGTTACATTAATGATGCTGCAAAATATTTGTTATATTTAAAAATTCTAGAAAAATTTCAATTCTTTTTACCACATTCATGCAGCTGTTTTTTTAAAGTTATGCTCCAGATTTTCCATTTCATTTAGATTTTGAGACTTTGACTATGCCACTAATATAAGAATATGCTGTGATCCACTGTAGCCGTGGCAGCACGTTTAGTGTCTTCTAGCTGGAAGGAGAAACTCCATCCCAGTTTCCAGTCTTTCGCAGCATCTAACAGGTTTGCTCTCAGGATCGCTCTGTATTTAGCTCCATCCATCTTCCTGTCAGCAGTGACCAGCTTCCCTTTTCCTCCAGGTTTGCAGCTGTGCCATACTATTTCTATTTTTAACGGCAGATTCAAAAGACCTCAGAAAAATACTCCACAATATGTAGTGGATAGAGTAAATACATTCTTGCCCCAACAGGGACATTTTGTTCAGTGAATGAACAGATTAGATTTTTTTTTTATATCGTGATCCTCTCTTAAGTTTTCTATAATATTATTCATGACCTATCTGATTTGGGAATAAGTCTTCATAAAGCTGTTTGTTCAACAAACCTCAGAGGCCTTCACAGAACAGCTGGGTTTATACTGAGATTACATTACACACATATTGAGTAACGTCTAATGGGAGTTACACTGTGTGCACAATCATTAGTCAAGTAAGTATTTTGACCATTTTGTCATTTTAAAATCCCTTTACCTGTGACTTCATAATTACGCGCTAGTTTCTGTTGGTCCATTACATAACACCCCAATAAAACACATTTGAGTATTTTGTGTAAATGTGAAAAAGTCTAAGAGATATAAAAATTTCTGCTAGGTACTGTAATAGCAAACCTTTAATTGGCTGTGGCTCAGGGAGAAACGAGTCCTGCCAGGCGGCAGGTCTAGCAACAAGAAGCTCTGATGTATTCTGCTGTATTTGGAAAATAATCTCTGTGGGTGTGAGGCAGAGAAGATCTGGGAACATAATACATGTCACCTGAAATGTCTCAACAGATTTGATCCTCCTTGTAAAATAAAATTAATTTTTGGTTGAATTTTGGCTCCTGAGATTTATAAATATTGGTATTAGCAACAACAACAAAAAAGATAGTTTGACCTTAATTTTATGTACCCGAAACCAGCAGATCAGAAACACCACAGCTGATGTTTAGCTTGTGCATAAAAAAGTGTTGATATGATAAAAGAGATGTGTGTTCAGTAGGAGTAAAAAGCTAATAAATTCAAGTATTTTTTTTTTTAAACAATCTTCACATTGTTTTAAGAGGGCTGATTAAATTACTGACCAGGAATATTAGCGGTAATCCGTGCAGTTCTTCAAGGACATTGACGTAACCCTCTATTCTTGCAGGGAAAAGAAGTCAAACTCAGACTGCTCTGGCATTACAGTGCACAGACCAAAAACATATCTTCATGTAACCAGAGTTGGTCTTGTTCTGGATGATAACCCCTTAAAGACAACTCGGCTCCCTGCGTCTCACCCTTACTTTCTCCCAGCTACACGGTTGGGCGCTGGTTCCCGTGCCTGTGTGTGCACCATGCTCGCCACAGGAACACACAACAATCCGCGCTCCACAATCCCTCTTAACCTCTGACCTCAGCTTATTGTTACCTGTGAGCAGCGCTGTGGCAAAACATGTTGTACAAGTACTGCACAGCCCTGCAAGCTGTTTGTGTTCTGCAAGTATGGAGGGCAGGGGAGGAGGGAACGAAGAGAGGGAGCTATTTAATCCCCCCCAAAGGAACTCCCCTCTCAACCCGTATCGTGAACTCGCAGGCAAATCACGTTGCTGGAAGGCACACCACACACACAAACTACTGTCTTTTTAATTTCATCAGCTGAAAGAAATCTATACAGCGCTTTGGAATCTGACTGAGCCGCGGAGAGAAGTGAACTATACGGCACCCTGGAATGTAAACAGGTTTCTCACCAAGTGTAGCATAAAAATACAACATTGCAACAAACCTCTCGGCTATGATGATGGTCAATAGCAAGGATCAGAGGTCCTTTTTTTTTTGGTTGTTAGTCCAAGAGCATATCAATAAGCACAAGTTGAACAAATCCGGAGAATTATTTAGACGAAATGTTCCGATCTTACTTAAATTATGAAAGCCTAACGTGGATGAGATGGTTTCTTTATGGTGAAAGGGGATTTTTTTTTTCTTTGTCATTTCAAACTGTTCCAAGGAATAATAGGAACTTTATCACCAAATCCCTTGCAGATACGGATTGTAATGTGCAAAGAATTGCAACATCTATTGTTCAGTGTGAGTTCTTGTTACACACTTGTAGCATTCAAAGAAATGGGCACATTATTTAATAATACTAACACTAAGCCAAGCATTGTTGTTTGATTTGTATCCATATCAAAAACCTTGGTACTCTTACAGCAATGCACACAGAACCAAATTACATTAGCAGATAAATGCAGCAATTGTTCCCAAAGTGAGAGTGTTTTTTATTTCATTATACACAATCTGAGCTGTTTAGGCACTTTCTAAAACACGCAACTCAGCCTCAGCTGCATTTTTGCACTTGCTCTACTTTAGTAATAGTTTTAGAATCCAGTCATAATCTGCACACGAAGTTAGACAGGCCACCATA
Organism: Poecilia reticulata; assembly: GCF_904066995.2. Lineage (NCBI taxonomy): Eukaryota > Metazoa > Chordata > Actinopteri > Cyprinodontiformes > Poeciliidae > Poecilia > Poecilia reticulata. Next base: position 13,536,903 of record NC_088838.1, read on the forward strand.
ATATCTGCCAACTTTGCATTCATGGCTGTCACACTTAATTAGCATGCCAAAATACAGGAAAAATATGTTGGCTTCAGGAGGTCTTTTGTCAACTCTTTGTTTTGTGTACAATTAACTGGCAAGATTTGCTGTATACTTAAGTAAGGGCTATTTTAGGTGAGCATAATTGTTAGTGAGTTGTTTTTATCAGCATGACTCAATCCCCTTCGCCGCACCGTATCAGGAGACACCCCGAAGAGGAAGCGTATTCCAAAGCCGCAGCCCCGGCAGCCCCCCACCAACCCTGACATTTGTTCATTTACCCGCCCCTTTCTACCCCATTCCAGTTCCTGTGCCCACACCTTCCAGCACATCACTCAAAGTTGACCACTTTACAGGAGGAACAGGTAGGCTAACTCCATCAACATCCCCCTCCTTTCCCCTTCCAGCCCACTGCCCCCTCCACCTGTACCCTCCAAACACACAAAAAAATTTGCACACGGGGCCGACTGCCAAAGATCCTGTTTTCCTGACTGAAGTGGAGGGGAGGGGGGTATGACAAAGACGACAGCTTGTGTGGGGGAACATTGTCTGCGGCTGCGACTAGAAATCTTTTCAGGAAAAACAGGATTTTATACACAATGGCCGTGGGTGTGAAGAAAGGGGGCACATATTAAAAGAAGTGCCTTTATGTGTACAGAGCAAGCGGTTTTTTAAACTGCTCTTTACATGGATAAGGTCCAACTTGCTCCCACCCCCCCCCCCCACTAGGCTTTAGTGTGACAGACTGGATCAGAGAGGGCTTTCCAGGTTGTCCTTGTTTTCTTGGAATGTGATCGTTATTCTGTATATCCGAGCTAGAAATAAATGACGAACAGTAAACCAAATCTTTAAATGCAATAACTATGCTTTTCCTTAGAAAAAAAAGTCTTAAATCAAACAGGAGCATCAACAGGAATATAGGTTCCTCAAGCACACCATCAGGCTTTATGTAAAAACTGTAATTTATGTGTGATTGTTTCTTTGCCAGAACCCTGATCAGCATTCCCTATTTTAATTGTAAACCACAGCAGCTCATGTTCTCGGTGCAGTGAAACCTCTTCAATCATCTCACCACAGCAGCCAAAGCAGGGAGGTCAGTTTTTACCGAGATAGCAAAAGGCTTGGGAGGTTATCAGCTACTGTACAGCGCAGTGTGTGTGTGCGTGTAAATGTGTGTGTATGTGCTTGCGTTTGTAGTATATGGACGGGGGATGGAGCTGACAACTGAGCGGAGGATTCTTATGTAATTCTCCCTTTAGGTGGCAGAGAACAGTGAGAGCAGCAGCCCACACTGAAGAAGAACCTGTTTGTTAATAAGTGGCGATAGCGCGATAATATTAGAAGAGGTTTGTCCACGGAGTTGATGGGGGGTCAGGGTAAGGGCCCTGATGTCGGAAAGTAAGAAGAAGTGCCAGAAAGCCCTGAGCTGTCATCTAAAAAAAAAAACGAAAAAAAAAAAAAAAAAAAAGCTTAAATGCAAGTACATTCAAACATAGACCAATGTGTACAACTAAAAAAAAAGGCCGGAGCTAACAAGCATAAGCACATGAACAGCTGTGAGGTAAATCTGATGAGGTTTAGTGAAGAATGACTTCCCAAAGCTGAACTCCATGTAGCACCACCTCCGACATTTATCTGGCTGCAGTTGACAGGATGAGCACATGCTCCAAATGTTAAGCACCTCCAGCTGCGCTTTAGTGTTAAGGACCATTGTTGACTTGTAACAAGGGAGGGTTCTGATTGTTAAAAAAAAAAAAAAAAAAAAGCAGTACTTGCTTTTAAATTTTGTGACAGCCAATTTGATATAGACCTTAACATCAAAGTTTTACACTTTGAAAGCTAACATTTTGACATTTGGGCTGCAAACTCAGTGCCTTAAGTGCAGAGTTCACATTTTACCATGTCACATTCACAGATTTCAGAGTATTTTTCACGGGATTTATGAGACAAACCTAATGAAATCATAGCTATGAAGTGGGAACAAGTTAATTTATGGTTTTCAAAGGTTTAAAAAATATTTTCAAAACATTGCATGCATTTATAGTCAGCCCCCATAGTCAAGACTTTGTAGAACAAACTTTTATACTTGTAAGTGTAATAGTTTTCTGATTGATTGATATATATATATTTTTAGCCATAATAAATTTGTTAATGAACTGTTAATTCATTTAATGATTGTTAGTTGGATTTACATCTGGAGCGAGGTAGGGCATACTGATCAAAGCTCCTTCATCCATTTTTAACACTCTCCTTGGTAAGTCTATCATTTTTGGTAAATGGCCATATCTTGGTAAGTTTGCAGTCGTACCATCATTCTTTCTATTTTTCAAATGATGAATTAAACATCAGATATCTAGTACTTAGGATAACATTTTACAATCTAACATTGATTTAAACCTCTCCACAGGTTTATCCCTAACTTGTCTGGTGTAGTCCTTGGTCTTCATGATGCTATTTGGTCACTAATGTTTTGTAATGAAACTTTGATGCTTTTACAGAGCTGAGATTTAATCGCACACACAAACGTACAGATCAACACTATTTACTATCCTGTGTGGATAATCAGATTTACTGGATTAATTTATGGGTATTAAAGTGAAGGGGATGACTATAGATGTATGCCACAATTCTTATTTGTAAAAAGAAAGGAAAACCGTGTGTTACCGTTTCCTTTTCAATTTATAAAGATGTTTTGTTGGTTTATAACATAACATCCAACAAAAACACTTTGGGAAAGTTTGGTGTTGAAATACGACAAAAGTTAAAGGTCAAGGGGTATGAATACTTTTGCAAAGTACTGCACATAAAAAAAACATTTCACTAATCAGATTAACAGATTTAATTTGCATGTATGCTAATTACAACAATCTGTTCGTAAAACGCGTTCATTCTCTAGCTTTACATTTAAACAAAGGACGGCAACAGGTGCAGTCAGTGGAGTTTAGATTTAATAAAGTTGCATCACATGATTTGAAGCAAGGACGCAGTTCTGCGTAAAAGTTTCTGAAACCATAAACAACCAAACTGTTAACCTGGGTTAAGAGCATGTTTGGCAACTTTGGGATGGAGAAAAAAAAAGAAAAAATCACATTAAAAAGGAAAATTGTTCACTTGCTTTGCGCCCACCCCCTTGTCATAAGATATGGATGTCCCGTAAGGTTATTTGTGTTTGCTGGGGATTGAAGTGCTCAACTGGATTAAAAACATACTGCATATGTTTGGAAATCTGTTTCCCTGGGCGTATGAGTGGAGTGAGCGAGCGTGAAGCAGCAGCTTGCGTCTCCTCCAAGAGAGAGGGCAGACACTCTCATCATTAGCCGGGCTACAATGTGCTCCTCTACCTGCTCCAATCTGCACAGCCAGGCTCCACTCTGACGCCAGACAGATGTTCCCACCGCGAGGTGCAAAGTATTTAGAGGGGGAACGAGAGTGAGCAGGAGAGAGGCAGAAGAATGGAAATATTCAGCAGAGCACACAATAAGAGTTTAATTATGAATAATACTATTGCTTCTTTGTTCTAGCAGTGCAGCTAGCGATGGTTCGACTGGCCTCTGGGAGACTGTTTTTGGCTTCCATATGGGGGCAGCTGTCTGTCAGAAAAATTAACACTTAAATCATTACATGCACAGTAGGTACGGTTACAGAAAAAAAGAACAATGCAAGAATATGTATGGGCTGTTTCGCAAAAACAAACTCCAGGGCTTCTGCAAACATTCGAAATGTAATCTAATCATTTTATCCTCCTAAGATGGTAATGATGTGTTACGTGGACTTTAAAAAAAAAAAAATCTTAAAGTGTCACTTGTGGTAGTCTTCAACATGTAAGAACATGCCATGCTCAAAGGTGTGTGATGACCACATTTTACCTATTTATTTTTAAAAACACAATAAATAAAATAAATTATTTATTTTATTTTATAAATAAAATAAATCATTATATAAATAAAATGAATTCAATTCTAGAGCTCTGGTGCTAAGCAAAATCTGACACATTGGAATTACTAATCACACTAAAAACGTGTAGTTTTATTGTTGTTGGGGTTTTTTTGGGATGGATGAGAGCTTTTGTCCTCATCACCAAACAGTGTATATTAAAAATAAGAGACAAAACAACCAAAGTGTTATCATTTCATGAGTTTAGCACCAAATTAAAAGCTGTAAAGAGGTTACACGTCTAATAGTTAGCAGTTAAAGGACATGTTGAGGTGTGGAGCAGATGATCTCTGCAGGCCGCAGAATTCACAAACACAAAGCCAGCTGGTCTAATACCGTCACAATACTCCACTGTTAGTGTTTGCTTGAGCTGCAGAAGAACACAGGCTCCTTCCTCTTTTGGGAGCTGCAACAATAGAGGAGGATGTTAAAGCATGCATATCCCCCCGTGCACTATAATAATCAGATGTCCATCTGGCTTTCAATAATCATATGATTGTATTGGGGGACCAAAAGATCACACAATATGCTGCGTAAACAGAACTTAAAGTGACCTTATCTAGAACTGATTAGGAGATTCTGAATTGTATAAACAAAAAGCAAAACCTTTGACCTTCAACTTTGTGTTCACAAAGAAAACATTCTAAGAAAGATTCATTTTGCAGAGACACACCTTTAAGCAAGGGACGTCTTAGGTTACACATAAGTAAAACCTGATACTATGTAACAGCAATGAACTTCTTTTTTTATTCTTAAGAGCACGGAAGATAATTTTACTACTGCATTAAGGAGAAAAAAGTATCTCCTAGTGTTATGTTTATATAAACTGACTCCATTCGGATCCAAATGACTTGCTTGTTGCAGTAATTATTACTGCAAGTCCTCACCGGAACATCTGTATTGATTTAGACTCCAGGAGAGCAGAGAGAAAGAGGGAGAGGCTCACAATCTGGAATTTGACTCGGAGAGCGAGACAACAATCTGTTGTACGCTTATTTTGGTAATTGTCCATAATTCATGTGAAAACGCGGGTGCGTGTTGAAGAATATTCTAAATGACTGTTTTTGTAGCTCAGAGGGTCAATCATAACAGGCAGCTGCATTGAAAATGCATATCCATCATCTAATAATGTTATTCTAAAAGCAAGTGGACAGCTGGTGAGAGAAGACAAGACATCCAGCCACACAGTTTGCACTTAATTGGTGGAATAAATTGTTCTTGGCAGACCAAACTAAAGATGTGATAAAAGACTTGACAGTTGATATAAACATAAAATTATGATTGTTTATTGTTTGTAACTTCTGCATTGTTATTCTGCATGCCTGTAAAGATGTGCTGATGTTGGTATTTGTGAAATACAACAAGCAGCTGAGACAAGGCAACAAGTGATGAAGACAGTTGCAGAAATGGCAAAAAGCAAGGTGTAGGTTTAACATTTACATCTTATTTTTTCTTTTATGTGTGAGAAATATCAGATTTTTTTGTTTTGTTTTTGTTTCGGTGAGCAGAGCATTGTTTTCAGACTAGCTGTATGTTGCAAGCATCTCACACTCGCAGTGTTTTACTGTTCAGTAAATTTACCAGGAAAATAATTAAGTCCTGAAAGTTGGAAGACCTCTTTGCCATCACCCCAATCTGTAGCTGTCTCCACAGTTTCTGTCAGATTCAACTCAGGACTCTGGTTGGGCCATTAACATAACATCCAGTCCAAAGAGGCATGTTGGTAAAAAAAAAAATACTTACTAGACTTGTACTGTCCAAAATTATGAATAATTATAGCTCTATATTAAACCTTTAATAATGTTTAGAATTGCTCTAAAACAAATTCCTCCCATTGAAATAAGTAGCTTGCATAATGTGATTTATTATTGCTAAATGTTTTGTTGATCACCACCTTTTACCCATAAATCCCCCAAGGTTTAAATATATTGTTTGTACATCTTTAAATGCAATAAGTTTATAGGACTTAAAATTAAGACATCTTACAATGTCAATGGACCTGCTTATTTTGTCAGACCAATATAAAAGCTGACAGGAAAGATTTTTATAACTTCTGTAAGACATAATTTAAAAAAAAATCTAATAGCTGAATAAGAATATTGTACAGAAAACAGCCCTTTCAAAGGGTCTTATTTGGTTAAAAGTTGCCCATTAAATCATCTCATGTCAGGAAGCAATGTTTATGTCTACATTCTCTATAATGTTGTACATAAGCAGCACAGAACCTGGCAACAAATATTCAAATATTACAAGTTGTGCTCTCCAGAGAGTTCTGGCATGGCTGACATAAAGCAAGGAGATCCTCAACACATGCTTTGTTAAGTGAAGAGCCATGTGTTGTGTTTGTACTCGAAGCAGAAGTGAGCGAAGCAGCAACGCACGAGGTACTTCAGCGTGTCCTTGTTGCTTCTTTTTCTTCTCTAATGAGACTTTAACTGAGGGATTGGCTTAAATGTGCTGCGGCTCGCTGCTCGGTCCAGGCTGACCTCACCTCGCTTTCGGCTGAATTATGTAAATCTTTATCTTTACAACTCCAAAGAATACACAGTAATTATGGATACATCTGCAAACCAGGGCAAGGTTGTATGACCCTGGACCCATGAATATATATGAAGAGAATATGGCTGCTGCAGCTCATATTATTTGACTTGTGGAAAAAGTAAACACAGATCCGTTTGACATTTGAAACCATGACCTCAGAGTTAAAATCAACAAACATGCCAAGAATATTATTGAGCAGCACTCTTTACACTTTAGAAGAAGGAACTAATTATTCTTTAATCAGCACTCATTAGTTTGCTGAAGTATGTGTTCATTCACAAATTCAAAAGACTTGAGCTTGAAGAAAATCCGGCGTATTCAGATTGACACTTGAAACAACATGGAGGTTGTGTCGTGTCACCTGGCCACCCTGGTCAATTAAACACCTCCCACTACAGCTGCCTTCACTCAAAAGGCTCATTAACCCTTCTGACCAACCACCAGTCACAATCAGAAAAACATCTCATCACATTGGCCAATCCAACATGGGCAGAGCAGGTCAACACCCACACAAGTGACAGGAAATTGAATTGCTTGAGAGAATGTCGTCTATCTGAAGGCTTGAAAGATATTTGTGTATTCACAGCTTGTGAATATACCGAGCTTTCTTCACAGGCTTGAGAATAAAAATTAAAGGTGAAATTTCATGAAGCGGAAATGATTGTTTCTTCTTTTAGCAGTATACCAGTCTGTCCTTAAAATGAGGTAAATAATGAAGTAACTACTATGTTGTTTACATAACATGGACCAAACCAACTTCAGATACAAGTTTAAATTTAATGAATGAGGTTTGTTTGTCAGACTGAAAGTACCTTTTAAAAATAACAACCTTTATGCAGGTATGAAACATGCTTTATTCAAGTCCACATTTCTATATCAAAAAGGTTTTTCTACCTCAGCCTCTGATGAAATCACATGAGGAAATAGCTAACTACTAAGATTTATTTTACAGAATTACAAGCCAATCTCAAACCTTAAATTCATCAGCAAAATAATGGCAAAAAGGTGTGTTTCAACACCTAAATAAATGTGCTCACCACAGTATGGAGACAGGCCTCCACATAAATAAAGAACCACAATGTTGGTTCTGTTGAATCAGAGAAGCATTTGACACTATTGACCATGGCACATTTTTGAAGCAACTGGAGAGCTGGGTTGAATTTGCAGGTAAAGTGCTTTACTCATTTGAGTCTTTTCTAAAGAACTCGGGCTTCTTCTTTTCATCGGACCAGACAAAAATCCCATTCCAGGTACTGAAAGGTTACAACTTGAGCCCCTCTTAAGTAATATCGACATGTTCCAGGTAGCTCAGGTCAGAACAATTAATAATAATAGTTATCATAATTATGAAGATGACATAATAGTCACCAGGTAACTCCAAACCAAGAGATCTAGGTGTAATAATGGACTCGGATCTCAACCTTGAGACAAACACTTAACTTTAGCACAAATGATATTTCCAAATAAACAGTTTCTCAAAGCAATCAACCAAGCCAATTGCAATGTGGCATCAGGATTCTGAGTTACTACCAACTATTTATTAGTGGAGCTGACAGGGTGTGTGAGCAGGACGGCCTGAGACCTAGCTCAGAGACTCCAGTTTTGTCAGAAGGTGAAGGAAAATCATTAAACTTCAGATAGTTTGTAGAAGGATGATCAAAATATGTGATCCAAGTCAAAGGCAATTCTACCAGCTACGTTAGAAAAAATAAGTTTTAAATTTAATTAAAGTACCGTATTTTCCGCACTATAAAGCGCACCTAAAAACCTTCAATTTCCTCAAAAGCCGACAGTGCGCCTTATAATCTGGTGCGCCTTATATATGGACCAATATTGAGGAGAAGGGTGACCATCGTCCAGCCACGCCCCGGCCCAGTCGCGGAAGGCTCTCCTTGCCGACCGGAGTCAGACTGTTTTGTTGACATTCACTTTAGTGCAGCTCCATCTAGTGGATGCATAACGTAACTCCAGCCTCTACTGTAGCGTCTGTTCTATGTGCCTTATAATGCGGTGCGCCTTATATTTGTAAAAAGTTTTAAAATAGGCCATTCATTGAAGATGTGCCTTATAATCCGGTCCGCCTTATAGTGCAGAAAATATGGTAAAAAAAACAAAAACAATCTTTATTATTCTTACATTTATTAAATTTTTAATTAGTTTGATAATACTAACTGCCCTAATACGGTTAATCTGATTTAATGTACCAGACAGTGAGGAAAGAGGGTTATGTGTTTTTTTAAGTAAATACACACACTCATGCACCATAGTATTTAATAGTGCCACCTGTGATATTATCATTTCATATTCAAAAAAAGCAGAAATAGCATCTTATTTTCCTCCAGTGTTTTTTGAAAATTTTACATTTTTGTGACATACTTCATCACCTACCTGGGATTTTATTGTTAATATAGATAAGTTAGAGAGAAAAAAAAAAACACCACTCGATCTTTAATGCGCTTTCCAGCACGGCTGCAAAAATGATTTCCTAAGAGCAATTTTATGCAGAACAAATCAAAAAACGCTAAATTTAAACCTGTTGTGAGCTCTTCGCAAATTCAACACTTTTGGATCTTTGAATCGATGCGGCTCTCACTCAGTTTAAAAACCAAGTCTTTAAAAAAAAATAATTAAAGGGAGCAGCGATACATCTCTGAAGCAGCTTTGTGATCTTGCTTTTCAGACCCCTAGTTTCTAATCTACTGGGTTGATCTCCCAGTTCCCAAGGGATTATAAAAAATGTCTGCAAACCTCAAAATATTTGAGGCAATCAACAACTCAACATGCATTTGGCGTTAGAATGCAAGAATGCGAAAACACACAAGCGAATGGATAAAAAGGAGTGAAATATGAAGAGAAATAAGGGGATCGGAGCCGTGCCCATTTCGGGGGTGTAAAATATGGAGAAGTGTGGATCATTGGGGGAGCTGCTCTGCCTGGGGGAACAGATGAAGGGAGGACACTCTGCCAAGATCTCTCCACTGAAGGGGGAGCTGAGGGACTGGAGCACTATGGGAGGAAAAGTGTGCGCCTCGCATGCTGCTCTCCCCAATCTCAGTCTCACACGCTCGCATTGACACGTCCCAGGCACTGCGCAGCAGAGGGAAATTGCTGCTGACAGGGCCTTGCAAACTTTCACAGCCATTTAGAAAGACTTACTCCCACACTTTTGTCACAGGCATTTATTGCACAAGATACATGATATGAAAAATTAACATTTTCAAACTTGGCACCGTTTTTTTGTAACCAAGTTCGGCTTAAAAAACCATTCATAATTTTTCGGCTTTACGATCGGCCCTGATGCAGATGTAAACATGAGATGTGCCAAATGAGACCATGAGATTATGAAAATGCACACTTTGAAAAAAAAAAAAATTTAGCAAGCAACCAAACACAACTTTGTAAATTTCAATGATACTGTATGACTTTCTAATCCAATAAAAAGCGCCGCCTGTATCACCATCGGCAAAACCAAAGAGGTAAAGGAGCAGAAGTTCTGGGAGACTTACTGTACCTCTATGTTCACAAGCAACCAGTGTCTCCAGTAAGCAGGGTGCTGGGAGCGTCTGGGAGCATCAGGATCAACCATCACCAGGACGTACATCGTTTTCTACATGTAAACATACAAACATTTACACATTATTACTTTTTAAACACAGGCAGGCATGTTTTCATTGGCTCCAAAACCGGTTCTAATAGTTGCCTGGGGTGTGCTGTTCATAATGTTTACTTTTTTTATTACTGTATGACCTTCTTGTTCTCCATCTAATACTGTTATTTTTTGATTCAGTTTTGTGATTCGGTTGTTGAGTTTCTTCTTGTGTCATTAACTTTATTTAATAAGTTTGAGATTCATCAATGAATGAATGAATGAATGAATGAAAGCAGAGGTACTGATTCATAATAATGCATCAAAATGAAGAAATTCCACTATCTTTAGTCTATGAAAGCATTAACTAACAGAAGGCACTTTGATTTACTTTTGTGAGTTTTGTAATGAAAGGTTAGAGATGCATGTTTTGATGTACAAATGTGAAAAATCCTGTAAATGCTAAATTTTCTGTTCGCTTCAAAACTGCCACCTCTGTCAAGAAACCTGCAGAAATGTATTCCCTCCATTAGGTGTTTATTGGCCTCAGAGAAAATTCTCAGAATCGTTATCAGGTAGGAAAAGCAAGATTAGTGCATCTCTCCAACAACCTCCCAAAGTAAGATTTAGGACTTTTCTTTCATTATTAAGTTTAACTGTCAAGCCTAAAATATTGGCTTAACATGAAAAAACAATTTTAAAAGTGAGAAATATGTGAGAACATCAACTGTAGCTGATCTTCTTATTCTTTTCTCAAACAAGTGCCGTCCCTTCTGTCACTACTTAAACTTAATATCCTCCCTGTGACATAAACAAAATGACAACGTTTTGGACGCGACTCCAGAATCGTCTCGTTAACATATTCACAGTAACTTTCTGCCACTCACCAAGTATCTTTATACCCCTCAATCTGTCAATGGAGAGAAAAAGCATCTTAACTAACACTTGATCACAGTTATTGGACGATGATTTGGCGGCTTAATTGCCGGAAAAAAAAAAAAAAAAAAAATCTTCATTCTGTCTGTCCCTAAAAGTTAGAGAATTATGAGAGCAGATTGAATTATTGCAAGAGCACATTTGTCATCCCTGGTCTGGTGCCCAAAATCTGCCAGACCATATGATGGGCTTTTTTTATTTTGTTCACTTCCTCTACAAACAGCGACACAGTGTCCCTCTTACAGTATATGCACTTTCAATTGAAGCAAAGACCATAATGATATCAGCACGAACACATAAAAAAACAGGTGCAGCTTTTCTTGCGTTCTAATGCCGACTGCCAAATAACACTGTTGGCGGTGTGGTAAAACATTTTCAAAGGATCAAGTGCTTCCCTGTAAACAGAAATCTTAAATTTATGTTTGTTTTGTCCTATGAAGACATTCTTACAGGCCTCAGAAAATTATCCTAAGCCGATGTACTTGAATGAGATAAAGAAGTAGTCATGTATTTTTTTCTCCAGATGCTCATTTTCAGAAGGATTCTCTGCCTACCTGACAAGCAGTAATATGCGTAAACAACTAAGCCTAATAATAGGATAATACTGTAGTCTCAGCGATAGTGCCTGCAGGTAACATCCAGACACACCAGTAACAATAGAGCCTCCTCCACAGCCTGTCAAAAGTGACTCTATATCAGTGACCCCCCCGGGCAGCTTACCAACCATGACCTGTTGCCTTCTCCAGAGTTGTAATCCTCATTTTTACATGTTTGCTACCAGGCAGGAAAAAAAAAAGTGTGATAATGTAGTTATACTAATATCTAAGTCAGACCCCGATGCTTTCAGAAATAGCACGGTTTCAAACAACAGCACACGCACATACAGCCTAAAAGGCAAATTAAGCTTTTAATTTAAAAAATGACCTCCAGTCACAATTACTATTGAGCAAAATTGCACTTTCTTGGATGTTTCATGAAAATTACCCTGCATGCAGATACATGATATAGGATATGTTTAGATTTTTATGAAGCTAAATTTAGTACAATACTAAAAGCGTTTCACATTAATTTCCAACAGTAACGAGAGGAAAAAAAACCCACCAACCTATTTATGGTGGCCATTGAATTTCTGTGATTTCCGCATATATTTAAAGCTTGAATTTCTACCTGTAACATTTCTCTAGTTGCTAGTCCAGCTGGCATGGACAGCGAATATAATACAAGAAGCTCCCATCAAGCTTGCACTTCACACATTGTGGCATGTACCCTTCTCTCTTATGCGGACATTTTTTTTCCCTCCATCTGTCAAAATTCACATTAATTACACACAGATATGTGTGAAAGACTCCAGGGAAAAACAGATGCATACTCTGCCATCTGAAATAATTTCTCAGGGCTAGAGCAAACTAAATGTATATCAAAACGCTCCGTCCTGGAAGGGACACAATTTCCCTTAAAATGTGGAGCTTGTTTAGCTGTCTTACTCCTCGGGATCATTAAGTTACTCATTAAGATTTTCACCTTGACGATTATGTAAAATTAACCTACACTGGAGCTATTTAAATCTAATATTTAGGATTAACTCTAGCACCTAAATACTTAGTGCCTTGCAAAAGTATTCATATCCCTAAAACTTATTTTGTCCGATTACAACCACAAACAAGTGGGAAGAAAATGATAGTATTTTTTGCCTCAAATAAAATATTGTAAGTGCTTTTGGATTCAGTCCCCATGAATTAATCCTTTGCAAAAACACTGGTTTAGGTTTTGACTTTGACTGGGCCATTCTGACATATAAATATACTTTTATCAAAACCATTGTAGGAGCTTTCATTCATAGGTGAATATCAGCGCTATTGTTAAACCTTTTATTTTCTTCCAGGATCACCCAATATATATTCCATCCTATCAACTGTCTGACCAGCTTCTCTGTCCTTACTGAAGCGTCCCCACAGCACTATGCTACCACTACCAGGCTTCAGAGTGGGGAAGGTATTTTCATGCAGATGTGTAGTGTTATTTTTACTCCACACATGGTATTCTACTCTACAGGATTTGTGACAAAATATAAACTGAATGGCTTTTTTATTCACACTTTTCCAAAAATACCAGACTTGTGGTTCCCTTGACTGTCTTGTCAGTTTTGATGGACAGCGATGTTTTGGTAAGTTACCAATTGTCCTTTACTCTATTTTCAAATAATCAGTATCAATGATAAATATATGAAGTTATTCACAGCACTTTCTTTTTGTCAAGTTTTGTCATCTGACACCGTTCTACCAAATCAGAATAAATTCCTTTCGTTCCCTCACAGCTGTACATATAAGCACATATACTACACATGAATTAACTGCATATAAACATATATTGATGCCCTCATTACTAATTAGGTGACTGATTTTATTTAGGGATATTAGAGTAAAAGTGCCAGAATTTAAATGCATGCCACACTTCTCAGAATGACACTTGTTTAAAAAACAAAAGCAAATCTTCAAGGTTATATCTAATTATAACCTTGTATTGGTTTATCACATGAAATTTCCGTAAAATATAGTAATTTCTGTGCTAGTAATGGACCAATTGTGCTCAATTTCAAATGGGAGTGAAGACTTTTCCAAGACACTGAATATCCAATATCTTTGTTCACTTTGCTGCACATCTCAGATTTAATTTACATATTTACAGAAAGGCTGGAGGTCAGCTCCCAAATGGCTAAATGTCATAATAATGAGAGAATCTGAAGCAGAATAGAAATCTGTTCAGGTACCACAGAACTCTGCCGGGCCATTATGCAGCAGGGGATGTGAGAGCCTTGGGTAAAAACTGGAGGCGGGGGAAGATTGAGCCTCCATTCTCTTGGGATTAACCTCCCACTGCCTGCTGTGATCACAGCAAAACGGTCCACTAAGACCACACCTCAGATGCCGCCGGCTCAAATCAACCCTGCAGTAAACTGGGAATCTCTAACACTGGCACTGGTTGGTGGTAGAAAGAAAAAAAGGACCTGTGTTCATTAAGAGCACTTAAAGAAGTAATTTAAATGTGACCGAAAGAAATTTATGTATCAAAAAATGTAATTACAATACTCCATGATAATATAATCAAACAGATAGGACTTTGGCTAAAAAGGAGATACCAAAGAACAAAGGCATGGGGAAACCAGAGCCTCCAAGGATGAAAATCTACTTGATTACCTCTGTGTGAACTCTGCTGGGGATGAGAATGAGAGAGATGGCTAATCACTGCTCTCGTAGAGAAGATCTGCAAGCTGATGACACTACGAAGGGTGAGGGTGAGTTAGTGAGAGGGAGGGAGAAGGAAGAGGCCCCTCTGTGAGTTTACAAGTTCATGCTTTATCCATGACCCACCACCAAACTATGTCATCTGTGCAGAAGTCCATTAATATGCCTATTGCTTTGCCCTGTGTCTGCTTTAGCCGTTGCATGCAGAGCAAACCATGTGCAACTTGACAATCAACTGTTCTCAGTGCTGAAACCAGAGCAAAGCAATGCATTGATCCCAAATCCCTGTTTAAGTAGCAAAAATACTTGAACTCATTTGGTAATTAACAGGTATCTGTGTTGTGATTAAGAGACGGCCATGGCTTAACAACCATCGACTGCAGCTTAGTGTGAGGTGAAGGATCAATCTGCAAATACAGAAAAATGGGAGCTTTGAAGCAAAAGCTGAATAAGTAGATTTGTCTGAGGAAGCATAATATAAGCAACAGTTTCTGTTTTTGCAAGATAACAGTCTGATCTCAGAAAGTTTAGCTATAATTGAAAAGTTAATTTATGCAAGTAATTCAATTCAAAAATTTAAACATATTTTTTTCACATAGGCACTCATATATAAATTAGGCAAGAAAACTGGCCTGTTCATTGATTCCTTCAAGTAGATTTTTATTTCTGTAAGTTTCTCTTTTATTATTCTTTTGAACTATTCAAACCTTCTAAGGAACTTCCTTTACATTTAAATCATTTAACAGAAAAAAACACTTTTATGTATATTACTCAATAAGTTTCGCTTACTCAATTGAATAACTACAATAAAATTTGTTAATTCGTTAATTAATTGAGATGTACCTCTATTACAGTAACTTTAAATTTCTCAGTCAGCTATGATACAAAATAAACCAACAAGACATTGTTGACAAAATGTGTTGATTTAGAAGCAGGAGACAAATGAGAGTGAAATAAAAATGGATGTTCACAAAGGAAGTTTACTACTGTTAACACTGTTAGGGTCAGAAGATGAGGTTAAACGTGGTAAAGGGGGGTCAGAAGTCAGCCTGGTAGCAGTAATTGAATCCAGAGAAGAGAGTAAAGGACTATAGAGATGAGACGGCGAATCCAGGGAGGCTGTGGCACTCACCTGGAGGTCACCAACCTTCCAGGTGTGAAGGTCCTCATTGCCATTAATAACAGCACATCCCCCGCAACTCATCTGTAGCACCTTAGGAACCTTATCGCTGCTCAGTACAAGCAGTATTGATAATACCTCAGTTTTCTGCATTTTAACACACAGATTGAATACATGGTTTTGCCAAGAAGATACAACTGTCAGACAGTGTGATGAACAGTGTGATATAAAACTTGTTTATGATGTTCCACTGCATTGGGGAAAGCCTAGTGTGCACCGATCAACCACTGCGTCATATTTAATCAGGGCCAATACTTAGGTTGGCTGTCATGTCAAAGTAAAGTCTACAAGTTTTCTAATAGAACATCAGAGTGTGATAAGATTATTGATGATAATGTACTAGTTACAATGGATTGACCTATTTATGGACAGACATAAATTGAACCTGAATCTGTCGCACAACCTAAAGATCGATGTCTATCTAATCTGAATGAGCTTCAACTACTTTGTAAAGAAGAATAGATAGATTTAAGTCCCTAAATGTTCACCACTATAGAGCCATACCCCAAAATACCAAAAGTCAGTATAACTGACTCAGGGTGGTTAATATAAATGCATGCCACACTTTTCAGAATAAATCCCCCAAAAATAAAAATTAAGTTTGTGGTTGTAATGCGACAAAATTGGTCAAATTTTAATGGGTATGAAAACTTTTGCAAGGTAATGGAAACATTTCACAACAGTCGATCTCAGCTGCAGACCCTGATTAATCATTGATGATCAACAAGACACAAAATAATGACATATATAGAGTGTAGCGATAGTTCAGCGTTTTGTATCAAGCTCTTTAGATGGTAGTGTGTGCCGCTCACTACCTCCAAACCTGCCTATTTTTAAACGCAGCGTCCTCCCACACAGGGATGGAGTGTGAAGTGGCTTATAAATCCACACTTTGAGGAGCCACATGGTCAGAGAAAAGTCACGTGTGGATACAACCGCATATTCTAGGGCCACACAGCTACTAGATTTCTGCTTGGTAGCCAAACAGAAAGAGCGAGTGAGCTATGAAGAGGCAGCAGTTCAAGAGAAATCAGAGCAGAATACAAACACAAGTTTACATAATAGCATAATCTTGTTTTCTTTTTGATCATAGAAATATGCAAATATGCAGTATTTTAATCAAATTAACACATGACAGAAGGCAAGATGAGACAATGGAATACATTTCATGGCCTACAGTACACCGGCGTTTTTTCCCACTCAAAGTAAATTCAATTTTGCCCCTAACCTTCAAAAAAAAAAAGAAAAAATGCACAGCTCCTCGATAAACTTTAACAGTTAAAGGCAGTCTTTCCTGAACTTTGTTTTTTAAGTCTTGCACTTCTGATCTGTAGTTTGTAACTGCAATAAATCCACTGCTAACAGAAAGATGGTTCACAGTCTGATTGAAGCTTGAGGGGGGTGAAGGAATTAGTAGCAGCCTGAGGAATCGTTTCTGCATTTCTCTCAACATTGAAGACTTCTTTCAGCGCACCATGTTTGCGAACACAGCCGTGCTCATGTTAAGCTTATTAGTCACCCTGGATGCGATCTTGCTAGCTGAGGCTTTCAACACTTTCTAGTGGTGGCTTTACACACATACACCTACTCACTACCGTGAAAGCATTTCTGCAAAATGCACATGCTCAGACACAGTAACTACCACTAACAGGTACACCGAAGTAGCAAGTGGCCAGGTGCCGGGAAAGTGAGCCTCCGTCTGTGCTAAATGAGGCAAAAGGGAAATATTTTTGTCATGTAGTTTGACTGCTGAGAACACAACAAAGTCAAACAGGGCAAATTGCAGCTCTGGATTCATATCCATAATTAAATCTGTCAGCCATGTCACACACCAGGAGTCAAAGATCTGCTATTTTTCTGTTATTTTACCACCAAGACGGCTGTAAAAGTTCAAGTGTGAGCACATTCTCACTTCTTCTGCAACATATCTGGGAATCAAGTTTCTGAGAGGTTTTTAGTAGATGCATGCAAAGTTAATAAATATCCACTCGCTTCAGCAAATGTGCATTTGAAGATGTCAAGTTTAGATAGGAAATTATTAAAAATTGCTCATGTTGCGAAACGAATCTAGTTGTGTTTGTCACATTTTATTTTGGCAGCTACTGAAGAGTGAAAGACAAAAAAAAGAAAGAAAAAAAAACGTTATCGGTCTTATTTCGACAGACTGTCTATGATTTCACATTGTGCGGATAAAATAGATAAAGGAGTGCGACAGTTGCACTTTGCGGAGCTGTCGCAGAAAAGCATCATGAAGCAGACACAATTCTGAAGACGAAGGGAAACATGCTGCCATGGAGGGAGCTCAGTTGTAAGCACTCTGACACCCATTCCTATTTGGCCAATGGAGCTGTTAAAGGTGTCAGGGCTGTTCACAGGCACTGCGTGTTTCACCAGCCAAGATGGCTTCCACCTTTTTTCTATCATGATTAATTATGGTTTCTGATGGTAGTACAGTGAGAAAGTGTAAATTATTCCCACATTTTCTTGTGTGCCCTTCGTTCAGTCACTTTTGTGTAGGAAGATGCTATTGACGCCATCCGTGGAAGCCAACCAAAAGGCATCTACATGGGGTGGCAAACTCTTGTGCCTATTAAAGGGGTGGAAGTGGTGGCGATGGTGGTGGGTCCCTGTCGTGTGGGCTGAACCTAGTCCAGACTGCCAGTTGAACGGCCGGATTTTCCAGTATGGAAGTCTTATTTCAGTGGGCGAAGCTGGGTGTTGAGAGACTGGGAGAGAGGACAGCCCAGGGCTTGGAAGCTCGAAAAAGAATATTTCAAACAGACAAGCACCGTCTGTGTTCCAGTGTCACCAGCCCACCCGTCTGACAATCGGGGCCATGTCATCACGGGTTCTGAGTAATTCAAGAAGCGATTAGGGAGATGTGGCGATTTCAGACGTCAGAGGTCCCAAAAGCAAAAATCGCACTGAAGGACATGCGACCTCAGAGTTTGAGAATTGGTAATAAATCATGATGGTTTTAACTTTTTATTTCCTTTTAATTAAAACAAGTAAAATTAATCACTGATTGTTCATTACATGAAAATTATGAGAGTGAAAAAGATTTTATCCAATGAGAAAACTAAATGTGTTTAAAAAGATGCATGTGCAGAGCAATTCTTGACAGACAGTGTTTAAGTTTAAGACAGCTTCATCCCTCATGCTCTATTATATATATTTACATCAATACTTTTATTATTATTTATTTAGTATTATTGAAGCCTTGCAACGACATTTCTTTCAATTTGTATTTTTTTAAACGTATGATTGAATGACAATAAATTGTCTATATCTAAAGAGAAAATAACTTCCTGAAGTTGCAGATCTGTGAGGAGAGAAGAAAGAACTCCTGTGATTGGCTAACTTCATGCTCCCTTTTACTCACTGGCTGGGCAATATAAAGGAACTTATAATTTGCCCAAAAGTCCACTTTTATTTGGTTAATCATTCTCCATTATAGGGCTTGGGTTGAAGAGAAAGTACCCAAAGATGCTGGATCCCATCAAATCAAGCAACATTATAATTCTGGGATACATTACCCTTCTGAAATGTGAGCTATGTTGTGTTAGCATAACAAGATGCTCTTTATTTCTTATTCACTCATCATTAATGTGTGCTATTCTTCTAGTAGCAACCCTTTTTGAGTGTGCACTAACAGCAAAGAAACCTCCAGACTTTTAAATCCAGAGGATGAGAGTCCGCCATCTGTCTGAAAGGGACCACCATGGCCCGAATGAAGCAGTGCTGTTCAGATGTGTCTCTAAGACAAAGTGACAGAAGGGAAGGTACATCACATCCCATGAGCAGCTGATTCTAGAGTTAGGGTTGGACCCAACCAGCACTTTGTCCTGTTGTCATGAGGGGATGATGATGTAAATGCTGGCAGACCTCCTTGTGGTTTGTAACCCAAACCTTTCCGCAAAATTACGCTTGGTTTTCTTCAACCATGAAAATAATCTCCTGGTTTACATCTGAGAATTAAACAAGACTGTTGTCAACGTTTAGGTTTTTCTCAGCATTTTCTTCTAGAAAAAGAGCCCATCTGCTGTCACACTGCTCAAACACTATTTCACAGGAAACTTTGGATTAAGTAGCCTGCTAAAGAGGAACACTAACATCTGGCAGGGGTTTGGGGGGCAAATGCTTTCTTGTTCCTGAAAAAGTTCAGGCTGCTGTAGATTCTCAGTCATCCGAGGGGAACTAAACATCAATTCGTCTTCAGATGAACTGTGTTATTTTTAGCAAAATTATCACAACTAAATATTTTCCTGATATTATGCACCTTGAATAACCAGTTAGACTGGATTCCTTATGGGACTGAAGTCCTTGAAGATTGCTCATAGTTGTTATAAATGACAAGAGCACAGCAAAGTCATTTAACTATTAAGTCTGAACAATAGGAACAAACACATCCACAATACAGATACAGGGCTTTCCTTTGAAGCCTTAACAAAATCCACAGTATGGTTCATTGCATACAAACACGGCTAAAAAAAAAAAATCCTTAGTTTGGAGAACAGGCTGAAATAAAATGATTCCTTTGACAGATCATTTTGTGCATGTTGATATATTTAGTGCTGTCAGAGAAGACATCACAGAGAATGGCACTTACATCACAATGCAAAAACTGTTATCAGAGGAGGTACAGGTTTATGGTTCAAGGGCTCGTCCATTCATTGAGAACAAGCTCAGCGTCTCTGCCTGACACACTGATCAAGACAGCACAAATAAAACAGCTCCACAGCTCCATCTTTGCCTCTCCCCTAGGGAATAATATAGCACCCATCTGAATGTGGCACATATTGAATCAATTCCAGCGTTGATGATTCATTTGAATAAATCACCCTGTTTTAATTTTTATTTATTTTTTGCCAACTTGCACGGATACTGAAATAAGGAAAAAACAACAACTGAAGAGAGGAGAGACAGGTGACAGTAGTGTAAAGGACTGCTAATCCTCAATCCCTTTTCAAGTAGCAATTAATGACTACAGAAATAATCTCCATATAGATGTTGTTGCAATTCTTTTTTTTGTTTTTCTTTTTTTGGTCAAACAACCTGGATAACTTGTGCAGATCAAAGCCAGAGGCAAAGCGGCTGCAGCCAGAGAGGATCTTATACTGGATTTGCATAGATGAATGCACAGCAATAATTCAAGTAGGAGAAAAGACAGATGCTGGTTTGACCTGTTATAAATTCTCCATCTGATCACTTAATATCGACTAAACTTGGTCTAGCGAGATAGATTTTTCAAATATGGCTCATCCTTCAGACAACTCTCTATTAAATCTGAAGAAATGTCAAATATTTCAAGAAGAAAAAAAAGAACTTTCAATGTGTTACACATAAAGATGCACAAGATCAGCCTATTGGCAAATATGAAAAATCAGCAGCTTGTGCGATGAAAGGGTTATATCCGTATTCAAGCTAAGAGACATACTCTAACATACACAGACACAAATCCTGTTGAGCAGAGCTGAGCGCAGATACCCTACCAGCCCTCCGAGGCACAATTAGGATTTCATGGGGTGGGAGGGAGGGATCTACATTCCTGTGCACAAGAAAAAAAAAGTCCTTTCTCCAACCTCACAATAATATCAACTATTTACTCAAGGAAAAACCTGGAGCACCACTCAATAGGATTTGGACAAACAAATAAAAACATTTTAAAAAAAAATACAAAAACAGGGGGGGGGAAAGATCTAAATTTAAGCTCTAGTTGTTGACGAAAAAAAATAAAAATGTTTCAGGAAACCCAAAGCTAAGCCTCCCAGTTCCAATCAATTTCTTCTATTCTGTGTGGTATAAAAGCAGCAACCACTCGTAGTTTGTTTGAAGTGGTCGACTGTGTGGAGTTCTGCTGGGTTCAACAGCATTTTGTATGGACTCCCTTCGCGTATGATTATCACACCTGTCAGACATTCAGTCCCAGTAACAAGGGGTCAAGTAGCTGCCAGTTTGTGTAAGAGAAGAGAGCGCAGAACACTTACACATCGTTTTATGATGTGAACTAACAGGAACATGGTTATAAAATGTGCTGCAGTGCATGCAAAACAGAGACAAATGAAATTATCCATTTTCCCATTTTAAATGCAACACAGTAAATTACTATGTGTTGACTGGATGTTAACAGAGATCATTACTTGAGACAATTAATTTCATTGCTTTCTTTAGTGCATTGACATAAACAAATCACTAACCATATGAAGAAAACCAAGTATTTTTTCTCCAAACAGGTGTGAGCACTCATTATCTGTAAACATTTCAACCGTGTGAGGTTCACACCTGGTTATGTGGCCACATGTAATGTAAAAAAAAAAGATAAAGCTGGAGGTGAGCCAGCTAAAGCACACTGTTTCAGGTGGTAATAGAAAAACTAAACAGATAAAAACAGGAGCATTGTGCAATTAAATATACAATGCAGGATTTCCCCTAGTGTATTATAAGCCTGGTGGACCGCCAGGCTTTTTGTACCCCCACCAGGCTAAGCATTGCTTTTATTTTTTTTTAGGTCTCTTTAAAATGTTTGCATTTTTTAATACTTTATAGTTGTCGTTCAGGTATTAATCTTCCAATCTTTTAATAACACATAATTATCAAGTGATATTTTCAAATTTCCTGTCAACTTTAAACATTTTTTTACTGAAAAACAGGACGGGCCGCTGGATGAATGACTGGCCTAGTGCCCAACCATCAGGCTTAGCAGGTTTTCTGGGGGAAACCTTGTAATATCACAGCTTAGGGACCGCAATAAGAGGCTTGATAGAAAATGTGATGAACAAAAAGATAATTTCTAGAAGTTAGCAACATTTATCTGTGAAAAATAAATTCAAGTGGCTCACATTTATATTTGTATGTATCCACAACCATGTTTTTTATAAGTCACATTTTGTCATGTTACATCCATTAACTTCCATGTATTTCACTGGGATTTTATGGGATAGACAAAAACAATGTACTGTAAAATTGTGAAAAGAAGGAAAATAATATATTGTTTTGAAATATTTTAGCAAACACTAATTTGAAAAGTGTAAAGTTTATTCATTTCATTGATCTCAAATCTAACTAGGGTTTGCTGTATGACTGGGCAATGAATGCATTATTCATAGAAGTAGCAAAGAGGCCAATGGTAACTCTGGAGGAGTTGTAGAGAAGTAATTTGTATATTAAGCTCTGCTGATGCGTGGTTCCACCAGGTGATTGCTAATCGCTGTTACCGCTATTCTGGCGGAGCTGAGTGAGGAAGGCGTGTGGGAGGGGTGCAGTCTTTCCTTATGATCTGATTCAAATAGTAAACTCATCCCTCTTATCCGGTGCCTCAGCTTTTAAAAACAGCAGTTATCAAACACTGATAAAAAAAGAACAATCTGGACCAATCACTTCTGCAGAACTACACAATCTCCCTTCTTCCATTCATCAGCAACATTACTGAAAAAGCTGCTGCGACATCTTTTGGTCTGGTTTCCACGCTCACCACAGTGCTGAGGCTGCCCTGGTCAAAGTGATTAAAGGACACAGACTGTGGAAGGTGGAAGAGCTACCGTTATAGTCTGAGTTACAAACTTACTACTTCCCCTTATTTTTAGTTAATGTTTAGTTTTTGTTTTGCTTAATTTTGTTATGTTTTTCTGTAAGTCACTCGTCACTGAAATGTGTTACACAAATGAACATGACTTGACTTAAATACAAATGCATTCCATACTTTTAAGATTTGTATTCTTAATGTTGAAAACCATTTTACAATAATGTAGTTTCTGTTGGTCGTTCATATTAAATCCTGAAAAAAATACATTATGTTTTGAGGCTGTAAAATGACAAAATCTGAAAGAGGTCAAATGGTTCTGTAAGGTTCTATAGGCCTCTGGTTCCACCACATTGTGCATGAAGCCATCAGCTCCAAAGTAAATTGACAGATGTTAAACTAACTACCATTAATTATTATAAATGGTGACCAACAGCAGCTACAATTAATGTCTTCATCTGTAAATCTACAGCTCTGCTGATGAAACCGGGCAAAACTAATGCCCCGGGGTAAATTCACAGAGCTTAATGCCAAATAGGGACATTTGCAGCACTCAAGTTTGAACAGGACCTTTTAGCTGCCCGGCTTGCAAAGTGATGTTTTAAATAAAACCACACTGTAGCTGTCACAACTGATTCTCAGATTTGTCTCAGGACCGAGGAAAAGGTTAAGCACATCGTCTATCTGAAAATGCCAAATTCTGAAGTCGAGCACAAAGTTGGCACCCAGATAAATCATGCTATCACTGTGCTTCAGTTTTCTCATTATCCATACCTTTCATGACATTCACAGAAAGAAACAAAGCATCATGCCAACACCTACTCTGTGAGAGAGCTCTTTCAGTTCAGCTCAAAAGCTGAGAGCTCCAAACCTCCACACCACAGTGTGGGCAGCGCTGGCACAGCCATGTGCCCAAGAACCCTGACTGAGTGCAACAGTTGGACTAATAACAGAACAAAAAAAGTAAAATGGACACACAGCGAGGACAGCAATAGCTCCACAGCTAAGTAGCAGGTTGACTGAAGCCCACCTTTTCCGTATTCACGAGCCGAAGGTGTCCACAATGCCTCTCAGGTCTTAGTGCCGTGAGGGGCGTTGAGCACTCAAGTTCAGCCACTTCAGTGTGAAGCAAATCACTTTAATATGTTAAGAAGATTAAGCTGGATAAATGTCTAGATACATTTTTTGAAAAGCAACGTAAATCTCCAGTGTTTTTATTTGGGGAGGGGCGGCGTGTGAGTCAGTTGAGACGATCAACACAAACCCACCAAAACGCAACGTGATTGGCTCAAAAAAATTGGGCTTATTTGAGATTTTGCATTTTAAGCTTCTTGAATCTAAGACCATCCCACCTCTTCCTTATTATTTCAAACACCAACCTTTGGGACAACAAAACTAGAATAAAAAAAAACAAAAAAAAAAACATAAAACACTGGTCACAATTTCATCTCCTCTCTCAGCTTAGACTCAGCTGTCTTATCCTGCTTTAGCTTATGTTATAGCTTTAAGTGTACAGGTCAATGTTTTTCCCTTGCTGTTAATCTTCTGTTTGAAGCCTGGTTGATAATACACAAAGAGAAAAAGAAACAAAACTTTGAGGTATCAAATGTCGAACATTCGAAGGAAGAGAAGCTTCAAATGAGGACCCTTTTTTTTAATCTACAAATTTGCAATCTGAGGGTGTCCGCCTGTCAGCCTGCTGTGCAAGAAATTGAGTGTGAAACGTCAGGGCGAAATGAAACAAATAATGTAAAGGGATTAAAAAATAATTTGCATACCATTTTTGGTATTTCCAAAACTACAGAATCAGAAAACTAACACAGGAAGGAGCTTTATCTTCCCCTCAGATCAATTAACACATCAATAGAGCTGATCTCTTCTCCCATAAGCTGCCTCTTAATATCAATATGAATATATTTATCAAACATAATAAAACAAGAATAATGCAAACTGAAAAGGGAATAAGCTTTTTCATCCAAGGTGAAAAACATACTCAAACAAAAAAAAAAGAAAAACTCAACAGGGTCTACGTTTAAAGTCACTTAAAATGTGCTTTACTTTCACACTAACAAACATGCAATAACCTGTTTTTTCTTTCTTAAACTCTGTCTCTTCATGCAGAGTTAAGACAATAAAGATGAAGGGGGATGGCATTATAGAGAGCTAAGCATTATGAGAAGCCCTGAAGCTGTTCTTAGAGAAGGTGAATCAGAGGATTGGGACAAAACTGGAACTAAACCCTGTGCCGGACCACAAATGAGCAGCACAAAACATTTTGGGCAAAATGCCACTAAGCCAAACATCTGGTTCTTAAGAAAACTTCACTTGATCACTTATAACTTTGAGATTACTTAGTTTTAAAGCAAAAGAAACTGACAACAAAGTCAGTTCCCTCAGCGTTCAGCATGAGACCCTCAGTAATCCTGTCAGTAAACTTCAACAGCGTTTGATTCCCATTCAGGACAAATGAAACCTCAACAATTAAAAGAAACAAAAAAAAAAAACAAAGCAAAACGTTATTTTATGTAGAAGAAGCACTTCTCAGTTTCAGTTTTGATTTTAAAATAAGTTGTTCTTTGGATGAGACAAACATAGAGTTGAATTTTACCTCTTTAAAACTACTGAAATTCATTTTTTGTATTGCTATGAAGTCCAATACAAACAACCAGTGAAACTCAAGAGACTCAAACAGCGTATTGTTAAAAATACTCTTCAAATACAAACGTTAAACCAGTAATGAATCATCCATAAACAAGAATGCAGACATAGATATCAAAAAAGTACAGAAGTAGCTTGTTCGAAATCGAAAATCGAAAATAGCATTTTAACTTTTCACAGATAAAGCAGGAAAAAATTATGCATTTTCAACAAGTTTTACAAATGAAAATATCAACAACCTCATTCACTCTAAAAAAAATCTAACAAAACCATGGGCCTTCGGATGCTGCTTAATATGCAAATTAAGAAAGAATAGAGCATATGTGTGAAACATATTGGTGACAGCATCATGCTGAAAAACGGCTAATATTTGATGGGGCAGATGAGTTTATCTAAAAGCAGGACGTTGTGTAACTAAACGTCTTAGAGGCTGAAATAGATGAGGGAATGTGATGCACGTTGGCCATCCAGGATGACAAAAACCATGAAAACAAACCAACAGATATAAAGTAAAAATATGACTAGAAAATTGATGTCCACAGTTGTTGTCCATTCTTTCTGACTATACTTTAGCAATTGTCCAAAGAAAAATGGGCAAAGATGGTCAGTGTAGAGTTACAAAACTGCTAGAGACATACACCTAAAGACAGTTAAAAAGTGCAGTGAAAGGTGACTCTACAAAGTGTTAACTTGTGGGTTTGGAGTGGAAATGTGGACATTTATACTGACATATTTTTGTGAAAACGCTCAAGAGAAATAGTTTATCAACAGCACTGTGAATGTAGAAAATCTTGCATCTAAGGTTTTACAGTCTGAAAATAAGAAAGTTGTAAAATTGATAGTAAACAAAAAAAAAATAATTAAAGTTGAATGCAAACTTCTATTTTTCCTTTCTCCAAGCTGAAAACATTAAAGAAAAGGTGCAGGCTTCTTGCTGTGCCAAAGTACGACAGAGTCATCTCCAGATCTCACAGTGATTCTCTGCCAAACCGAAGAATGCTGTGGCTCATATAAATAGAAATTTAATCTTGTGTGTTTGTCTAAGTATCCAGAGCAGCACTTCTCATGCAGATTATGAATCTCTGTTTAAACAGTTCATGCAGTCAATGTATATGAACTGATAAGAGAGAGTCTGCGTGGATACTGAATAATAATCATGAAGCACAGCTTACAGTGATATTTTCATTAAAGGAGCCGTCATGTCTATAATTCCACATGGAAGTAGATTTAATCATATCGATGAATGGTATGATTGTCATCCATTGAATTGCTTCTTTCACAATAAATATTGCCTTTTTAATAAATGACTAATAAATGGCAGAAAAAATTGACTTCTTTGTAATTAATTGGTGTATGAATAATGAAAAAACACAGTTTTTTGTGCATAACACTCCCATCTTTCTACACCTCTGACAGCAGCATTCACAGTTTGATCAATTGGAGCCTCTGAGTTTTAGATATGTCAAACAATGACATATAGAAGTAACTCGGAACTGCCATATTTACTGCACATAGGTGCCACAGCTATGAAATTAACACAAGTAGAGCTCAAGAAATGAACCAATAATAAAAGTATTATCATTCTATGATATGCGGATGCTCTGTCTGCACTGATGAAGAATCACAGTGTGGCTAATGCTACTAGCTGATCTATTTTCAGGGAATTGTCCATCATTCCCCAGATCATAAGGTTATAGATAAAGATGTAACAAAAGTAATGATAAGAAAACTGAAATAATGACCCATGTATTTTACTCTCTCTCGATACAGTGGTAAGTATTCACTTTAAACCTTTTCTAGACAAAATGGAAGCACGGCAGCAGCTTAGTCCAACAGTTTTAATGCATCAGGTTAAACAATAAACATGCAAGTGCAGAATCTTTAATTTCCATAGTGTTGTTATTGAACTAACTAGTGCGATTTAGAAAGCATTCCTGGAGCCTTTCCACTTTATCCCCCCATTCATACAAAATGTTTCAAATGTATATTAAATTGTTTTTTTTTTAGTTTTGCCAACAATTGCACAAAGTGAAAGTGTAGCTGTCTACATTCTAGGGTCAAAAGGTAAGAAGAAAGAATATTATGCTACAACCCACCAACAAAAATATATTGTGACTGTAGAAGACACATATGCATTAGTATGGCAAAAAAAAGGAGAAAGCATAAAAAAGGTGAGAAAATAAGAACGTTTAAAATGATGGTTATAAATAAAAAAAAATGCTTGCACATATATTTTTTTTATCGGGTCTGTGACAGACTGAGTGAGAACCTCTGTGCGTCACTCGGAGGCTTTGCAAGAGGCAAATAATTGTTTACCTGTCTGAGAATAAGGTGGAGGTTTATTGCTTCATAGCGATGAACATGTTTAATCAAGCCAGTGCTCCTGGTAGCATGAGGTTGTAATTCTTTCCTCTTCAGAAGCTCCCATGAATCACATGCATTAAAGAGTAACAGGGCCAGGATTGAACGGAGCAGGATATGGGTCAGCTTAACACTGTGTTATAGTGACAAAGGGGCAACATTAGCTTAGGAAAAAAAAAAACTCTCTGAATTCCTGCCAAACATGCCTCTTTAATCCATCAGAGCCAAAAACACCCACTTGATGACACTGAATATGCAATTAGTCAGATATTATAGAAAATATTTTTACTCTTTGACCCAAGGTGGCACAAAAAGGTGCGAAAGGAGGCCCTTCAGAGACAAATCGACTCTGAGCTGATTGAGGGCTACCACCTGCTAGAAATGAAACCCTTTTCCTGATTGCTCCAACATCCCTGACAAGAGGAACCTGTCAGGAATCCTGCATGGGTGGACATGTAGGCTTTCCTGGGTATGACAGGGTCTGTTAGAGAGGAACCCCACCCTCGCTTTCTCCGGTATGCCAACACAGAGGAGAGTGGGCAGCGCTGAGACGGCAGCCTGCCGTGGGCACTGCCAGGCTTAAAGCTGCCCTGTCGTCATCAGAGGCTTGCAGAGAAGAGCACTAAGATTCACCAAAAAAAAAAAAAAAAAAGAAAAAAGAGGAGGGGGATCGTTGCATTTAAATCCTCTCTCAACGCCCCCACATGTTTTAGCAAAGCATAAAAATCATTCACGGAGAGAGAGAAAGAGAGAGAGAGAGAGAGAGAGAGAGAGAGAGAGAGACAGAGAGAGAGAAAGAGAGAGAGAGAGAGAAAGTGAAAAAGAAAAAGATGGAAGGAAATAGACAGGAAACAGCTATTAACAGCAGTAAGCAAGCTCAAGAGATCATAGAGAGGCAGCTCTAATCGGAGTAATGGTTTAAACCCTCATTCCATCCACCAGATGCATAAAGTGTCTACCCAAAAACAAGGCTTTGAAATCCTCCATGTCTAAGAATTTTCCCCGTGGCTACAGTCCTTCCTCAGAAAGAAAAAAAAAACTCTCATAAGACGTCTCTAATTTTGAGGTATCTGGCAAAGGTAGGTGGAATGCGGTCTGAGTCATTTACACAAACGACATAAATGAAAGATGGCCATTAAAAGCACACACTTAAATTGAAATAAGTCATTGTAGATACCTACTTAATATTACTCTCAAGTCATAGCTGTGAAATACGTGAACCAATGCTTGCAGCTAGACCTCTAGAACAATTTAATCAAGTTAAACATGCAAGCAAAGGGCTACAGAAATGGTTTAAACCTGTAATATAAATGAGTGATATATTTTACCTCAAATAAATTCAATCAGGGATTTTACAGTTTTCATCTATTATTGCAGAAGCAATCATTTAAGAACACAGAACTTAAAACATAGGCATCTGAATGACATCGACAAACATGTTTTTTTTTGTTACTTTCTATAAAGAGCTTTTTGCTTTCATGTTTCCTTTTCTCTTTTCAGCAGCCCGACTTTATTTTAAAGATTTTTCTGTCCACAAGCCAACTTTGATTGCTCTCCAAAGAGCCTCTAGTTACATGATGAACTCTCATGTCTATTTTCTCTAGTGAATCTAAATATCCAAAAAAGAACTTAGGATGAAAAAATATGAGATCGAGGGGAAAAAAATCATAGTAAAACGTGGAAAACATTGTGTCTAAAATAGTGAGGAATATTTCTAACCACAAATAGGTTTTTCTTTGACAGCACTATCTAAGAGTAAGCGATGTCAATTCGGACAAGATTTTAATTGGCAAATTTTTCTGGGATTAGAACTGGTCAGTGATCGGCAAGTCAAATACAGAGAATTAGATCTTTGTCTTCCGTTCATTAAATGCATCAAGCTAAGAACTGCTACAACTTTCAGTTTATGAACAGATAAAATGATAGCAAGTTATCTGATGCACTTCTGGGAGTTTATTAAAAATCCAATGCAGAAAAGAAGAAATGGGGATCGTGCAGTCCCTTCATTTTCTGCTGGATTCAAAACTGCTAGCTGTATGAAAGAACCTGCAGCACACAGGTTCTCTTAATGAGAAATAAGAAACAGTGCTTGGTAAAATAAGACTGAATTCATCTAAATCAGAATCTGTAGGTTTCCTCGCAACACAGCAACCTGAAAATCGGTTGTTGAAAAAACACCCAAAATAAAAAAATTAATAAGTTTTCTTAAAGAAAAATTTATGAAACTAAACTAATCAAATCTATAACTACTAAAATATCTAAGTAAATTAGATGTTCTCAGCTCTTAGCAGTGAATCCCAAGCATGTCCCCACCATTTATTAACACATTGTACCTTTGCTTATGAAACTGTAATCAAGCCATATTCTTATGTAGTTTGGTCTCATCAGCCAAGTTGTATCCCACTCACATTGCACTGTAGATAATTTTGAGGCATTTGAGAAAGAAAAAAAAAACAAAAACAAGAGCTACATAAGCTCAAACCAGGCTTCTAAAACAGAGAAGTGCTTGTGCTGAGCATCAGTTTTGAAGTTTGGATTCAGAGATGTGCAGCTTCTGCAACCCTTTGCTTTTGGTCATATGTCCATATTTAAAGGCAGTTTTATGGGACTGCTGCCCACTGTGTTTTATTACAATTACTCAGCAGGCACGCATCCTGTCCCAGTAATGAAGTGGGTGTTACAGTGGGTGGATTTAAGCGGCCACTATTTTGGAATCCTGCTACCGGGTACGAGGTCTAAGTGGCAGAGAGAAACCAACAGCATGTTGTGCGGACGAGAAGTGCGGTGGACAAGAAGACCAATAACAACCCAAACCTTCAGATAGTGCGCCTTTACATGAGTGTCAGGGAAAATGGAGAATCACATTTCAAAGGCCAGTAAATAAAGTTTGTATTGATTAAATCTAACATGTAATCTGTTTTGCTGTCTGACACTGTTTCTGGCTCTAAAAAAGAATCCTGTAAGACAGCATTATAGATAATACGACCATAGATCAAATGGAGTTTGGGCAGGAGAAGGGCAATAGATCATGTTCGGACCAGACTGCTTAGCTCTGGAATTCATAAAACTAGCCCCTAAATCGTAATGGCTTTCAATTGAAGTTTTTCCACTTGAGGGATGTGGGATTTTCTGCATGCTTTCAGATAACGTAGAAGTGTCTCTTTTAGTCAGCAGACCCAAAACGAAGCTCAGCAGAAGAAATGCTAAAACTGAAAAGAAAAATAAATAAATAAAAATATGAAATGAATGTACTAAATATACTTTACTAAACTTCTAAGAATATAAGTGCATGTCCACCCATGAAAATGTTTTATTAAATAAGATGCACGAATGGTTAATCCCGTGTTTTTTAATACAAACCAAATCAGCAGATAGCACTGTGACTTTCTTTTACGTCGAATCAGGACTGAGAAAATTACATATTAATCTGATCCTAATTCTAACACATTCATTTGTTTTAATTGAATCAAGATGTTTTCTTCAAGCAACGTAAAAGTAGCTTGGAGAAATAACTCCCAAACTTTCCAAATCTGTTAAGGCAACAATGTCAAAAAAAGATTCACAAACACAAGCAGAGGTATTATCTATCGTCTGTACTTCCGTTTAAAAATTGAATGTTAGCGGGAACTAATATTGTTTTTATCTAACTTTGCAATTATAAAATTATTACTGTTAAAGTAAATAACTAGCATTAAACTCTGTTACATGACATTTTTCACTGTAGAAACTACAAGTGTGCATCGTAACCTTTGTTCAACTCGCGAGGTTCAGGGGAAGCTTGAAAAAGTGTTGCTAGTGCCACCTTCTGTCAACACTGGTTAATTCAGTTCAATAGTCAGTCAACAAGAAGAGCAGAAGGTTGTACAACATCAGCTGTTCAAACAGGAAGACTGGTTAAAATTTTAAAAAGATGCACATGTTATTTCATGTTTACAGTTTAGGAAGTAATTGGAAACATTTTTTTTTTTTTTTTTTACTTGGTTGGTTACCAGCAGTAGATCTGAGGCTGAGGTAGACACTGTTTATTTGATGTATTGCTGCACTCTAGTGGTTAAAATATATAATTGCAAATGTGATAAAACGTTGCACGTTAAATGCAAGGTTCAATTTAATTCAGGTTATTTAAATCACACTAATTCACAACAAAGGTCGTCTCAATGCACGTTGCAAAAAACATCCCGTTCATATAAAGAATTAACTAAATACCTCAATTTAATCTAATCAGACAGACAGAATGAAAAATGTGTTTCTGCATAATGCATTTAAGTTCATTGCTCAAATTGGTAATTTATTTTTTTAAATCTATCTAAGGAAACCTAGTGTCTGACATAAATTATTGTCCTGATTAGAAGTCTCCAATTCCTGACCTTGAGGGCTGCTCTTCTCCAACTTTTGTTAATACATCTGAATCTAGCAGTTAGATGGTAAGCAAAACTTTCTAGGACATTGTCTCATCATGAATGAGATGTATTTCAACCACCTCATTCAGGTGTCAGATCAGAGATTTCCACCAGAGTCCTCAGGATCTGATCTCTGTCTACGATCTGGAATAAATATCCCCATTATGCTTGATGTTCTGTGGCTGTGAAAATGTCCTATTAGAAGCATATGAAGTGATCATAATTGATGTCATTGCCATTTTGAGTAAACAAAGCTTATTCTTATAGCAAACTCAGCCCAAATACATGCATCTGTTCCTCAAAATCAGCACCGTACCTTTGTGATGATTTTTCCAATTTTCAACCTCACAAAACTCTTTTTAAGCATCTTTCACAAATTTATATTTAGGTTGCTTTTTCAATCCCAAGCTACCACTGTTCCAGGTCTTCCAGGGTAATTTAGCAACTTTTGATGCTCTTCAAACCTGTTAGGAAACTCACACAATCCTTACCTTCTTTGCTCCAGAGAAGTAGATCTGCGGGGCTTTCCAAACATTGCTGATTTTCTCTCTCAATTTGTGGTTCTTTGGAATCATAAGGCATTTGTCAATGTCCAGTTCTGGATAGATTACTTCCAGCCCGCCGCTTTTTTGATGAAATGTGCAAAAAAGGGAGATTCATAGAAAGACATTTGGTTTCTTGTCAGCCACATATTGGCAATAAAAAAATACAATTTGCTACATGAACAAAAATAAAAATGAAACAGTATTTAGCAAATGCATTATGGTAATTACTTTGTAGTCAGAGTTCATGGAGGCATCTGATGGTACTTACTGACAAAAAGAAGCATCCAGAGGATCTAGGGTGCTTTGTGTTGTCTGTGCCTCGACTGGTTCCAAAACGAAGGCAAATAACCCCAAAAGCAAGGTGAGCAAAGCCTACAGAAAAGCATAACTTTGTAAAACAGTAATACAATTATTCACTCAAATGAATGTTGCTTATATTATTCATCTAGTCTGCTCTTCTGACCTTTGACTTCAGCATGCCACATACACAACTGTCTCTTACTGGACATTTTCTATTTTTGCACCATTCTCTGTAAGTCCAAGTGATTTTTGTGGACAACCCCCCCCCAAAGTACCTCAGCGGTTTCTGAAATACTAAGTCCAGCCCATTTGACAACGATGCCACGTTTAACGTCACTTTAAGATCTTTGCTTCCCTATTTTGATGTTCGTTTTGAACTTAAGCAAGTCGCTAGCTACCGAAATGCATACATTTGTCCCTGCAATGTGATTGTGATATCAATTGGATAGCTGCTGTACCTAATGAAGTGTGTGTAGTACATAGTAATGTTTTACATTTCTGGGTTTCCAATTCTATTCTCTTTATAATTCAAAGTGCTCTTCTTAACCCTGAAGAGCATAACTTCATCAACAACACAATAAACATGCATAAAGCGCTTCATGTTCCTTCTAAACTAAGTGAAACGCGCATAAATCAGCCTACAGCGCGCTGAATGCTAATGGTGTTTTGCGCTGTTTCTGAGAAAAAGGACGCACTTCGCCTTCATGTCATCGTTACTTGTCATAACTCAACTGAACATGACTGACCTAAAGTTTTCGCTTTATCATTAGCTTCACTGAACGAAGGGTGTCTTTGTTATAAACGCTTAAATTCGGACTTGTTTAGTTTAGCCTTCACTTGTCCTGCTTGTTATTATTTTTGTCGCACTTGACATTTCGAGGCTGAAAAATGTAGGAAGTGTCCGCGAGGCAAACAGCAGTGAGTAAGCCAACCAAAAATACACATTTTAGCATTAAAGCGGGCATATTAGTATGTTATAAGCATTACCATCAATTTAAAATTGTGTTGCCGTGTTTGTCCGCAGGTTTGCCCCTCTCCGAGTGAGACGACAGACGCTGTTGAGCTGCAGCTGCTTCTGCGCATGACGTGGAATGTAGCTGCACAAGTTTCAGGTGTCAAGATGAAAAAAAAAACAAACAGACGACTGCCCTGTGCCCGCACTGAACATGTTCACATGTAGATTTTTCTTTATTTAAATGTTATATACACACTTTCAAGAACACATGCTACATATTCTATTTTTTTCTTCTTCTTTTTAAAGATTTACAGCTCCTAAACCATAAAAACAGCTCGACAGCAAAAAACACACCTGGAGATCACATAAAATGTCAACCAGGCTTCAAACACTGAGAACACATTCATATAGCTTTTCTTTTTCTGTTCATGTTTCAAATTTGCCTTCCTACCGTTTTGGAACAAGGCCTCGCATACTATGCAGTAGTGATTGTGCAGCATATACTACATATTTCTGGTGCTCCTGAAGCTCCCTTTGGTTTGTGCTTTTCTGTAGCTGAAATATAGCACCCAAACGTATAGAACAGGGCCCCGGTGACTGACAGTCTCTTTGTAATTTATCTAATCTGATCTCTTTACTACCTGATTTTCATTTACCTAATGATGTTGCAATTTGAAGAAAACCTGTGCTACAAAGCAGTGCAAGTTTGCATTTCTGTATGCATAGTACAATACAGGTACTGCATTAAATTGCTCTAATGCAAAAAGCTATGGTACGCAACATTTGAATTCCAGAACAAACATTTGTTTTTTGAATTTCTTTTCCCGTATATTTTTTAAAATATTTTGTATCTACGCAGACACAAAGGTAGGAGCTTTTGTGAGGAAACTTTAAAACTGTGAAATGAATGTGAAATCCCTGCATTCATTTCATGGTCAGTGTCACAATTTGGTGATTTGTCATCAAAGTCTGGCCTTAGTGAGTAAAGATATTAAAGTGGGTTTGTATTTCTGGTTTTAATATTGCAATATTCAAAGTCGAGTAACTAATGAAACTTCTGACTTTAAATCCAAATTATAGGTTGTGCTCATTTACAGATACACACCAGGGAGCACCAGGCCGCTTAAGATAACAGCGAACGAGTTGGTGACCACAGTTACACGACATTACATTCATTACCGTACACTACAGTACACTGTACATTAAGGCATGAGGTGTTGTTGATGCAAAACATCAACAGAAGAATCACTGAGAAATGCAATGCACTGAGGAATGAAATGCATGTCGATGAAAATGTGCAGTCACACTGTCAAGGCAAATTATATAAAATCATAGACCTTCCAGCAGCTAACCTACTAAATATAACTGAAAATGTTTACAACATCCAGAATTACCAAAGGTTCAGCTCTACATTGTTTCCAATCAACAAGCATGTGCCAAGATATGTTAGCATTATAAAAATACAAAGAAACATTTTCAATTCGCATTGGCTAACCTGAAAATTACACAAAGTTGCTACTTAGAGCGCCAACCTCACCTCTTACCTAACTCTTACATTTTAAACGCTATCAAGTTTTCTATTTTGACAATCTGTCTATGGTGTTTATTTATAAGGTCAGCAGTAAATACAAGCAAGATTTTATTACTAAGTAAATTAAGATTCATCATCTCTTTTTTTTTTTGCTTTGTTTTTTATGGGGGTCTGAATGTACAGTGCCATGAAAAGTGTTCATACCTCTTTCACATTGCAACCGCATTCCCTCCACATAACAGGTACAAACATAACAGGGACCATTAAGTGGCAGGAAAATGGAATATGCTTTTCAACATTTGAATGCATTTATATATCTCTTGTTACTCTAAATGCCACAAAATCTGGTACAAACTATCAAACTAAACTTTCTGAGTGATACCGTATAATTTTCTTTCTCCAAAATCTGAAAATGGAAACAGTGTGGAACAAGTTCACAAATACCAAGATACGGCTGACAAACAGAAAGGAGGGTATTAATCAAAGAAGCAGCAAAGAGACCAATGATGACTCCAAAGAAGCTGCAGAGATCAACAACTCAGGTGGAAGCATTTGTCAGCAGAACAACTATTATAAATGCATTTTACTAATCTAATTTTTACAGACGAGAGGCATTAATAAGGCCTGTAGAGGTCTTGTTTGCAGTTTGCCTCATCATGTAGGGTTCAGTCCATGTGGGTCTCTAGTTCAATTTATATTGAATTTGAGCTCCATGGCAATGCAGTGTGTTGTGGAAATGCACTTAATCCTGAACACACCATCCCCATGGGGTCATCTTCCATGATGACAACTCAACTTACAACAGCTGCAACAGCATAGATCATAGCAAATTTTAAGTGTTAGCAGGGCAAAAAATTTGCAAGGCTTTGAGACAAATAGCCTAAAAAAACTTGCAGTTGTGCCTGCAGGTAAAGGTGTTCTACATAGTATTGAATAAGGGGAGAACACACAGATGCACACTTTTAAGAAATAGTCTGTTGTGAAGAATTTTGACAGTTTCTTCCCACCTCAAAGAAAAGAAAGTCATGCTGCCTGACGGATTAAATACCAATAGAATATCTTAAAGTCTGTTGCAATGTGACATGTGAAAAGGTAAAAGCGGTACGAAGACTTTTGCCAGATCCTTCACGTCCAGTCAGTCCAAAGAACAAATAATTGCATACAATATTAAAGAAAACTTTTTAAAAAAAAATTGACACTATGTAAGCTAATGCTGCAATGAAAAGTCTGTTTTCGTATAACCAGAGTATGATTTCAGGATGTAAGGTACATTTTTATGATATAATTCATATATGTCAATATCTACTTTACTTTGAAACTCTATTTTACATACAGTATAATCCATTGTTAAATGTACCTGCCTATAATTTGCATGTACAGTAAAGTATGTAACAGATGTAGCTGGAAGTCAGCACAATAAGTATTCAGTTATTTCAAACATCATGTAAGTAGCTGCACAGTAACTAAAAACAATTTCGGTAAGTCTATTTTCAGTTTTACTGAGTAATACAGTAAGATTTTGCTCACTGCCAGCAGTGCACAATATTAGGTAACAACAGTACATTAGAGTTTATCTGATATTTAATACAATTTACAATACTACCCATCCTCTCTGAGCACCATGCCTGCAAATCTGAAACATTGTGCAGCCCATTGTACAATCAAGAGCAACAGTAGATGACAATCTTGAAAATGACATACAGCAAGGTGTGCAAAACAAATCCAGAAAGATGCTTTGATAGTCACAAACTGAATTGAGCGACCTCAAATGTCTTGGTTTTGTCTCCTCTGCAGCCTGTCTTGACATAGCACGAAACAGTCTAATGCTGCTCAGCAGTATGCTGCCATTGGAAGTTCATATGTTTCCCTCTGGAGTTCAGAAAGATCGTGTGGTGATGTTGAAGGTGCAGAGATTAGATCATCCAGTAGTAAGTTAACACGACAATGACTGACACCCACCGACTCTGCCATGTACAGATTTCAAATAACCAATCACATTCAAAGGGGCAAATCTCTTAAAAACAAGTTCCCACCACAGACAAATATAGTAATAATACAATCACTTCAGCTCTGATGATTAATACATTATCTGTTGCTTTTCAGGATGACAGCAGTCAAAATGACAGGACTATTTTATGGAGACATGTAGTTGAACATGTGTGCTATTAATCCACATTGAGCAAACCCGTTTGGAATAGCAGTGGTGATAGCTGCATTCAGGGGCAAATGAAAGAACGAAGCAACTTGAACCAGGAATCCTTTGTGTCAGATGACACTGTATCCATTCATGTGAACTTAAGCCCTTTTGTGGCAAAAAGCCACAGACCAAAAGATCACGATATGTAGGTGGTACAAGAGATACCAGGTTAAGCTATGCAAGCTTATTGTATAAATTCTGCAAAGTTGAATAAACATACAAAAATAACAGGAATAGTAGTGTTTGTGTTTATTTTTGTAGACATGATCGTCATAGAAACTTTCAAATGAATTATTGTAGTTTGCTCTTTCCAGACAAGCCGTACTTTCGTTATCTCCAGTTTGAAATCATGATCAACATGCGGTCTGGCAGATTGTACAAACACTTAAGGGCAAAGTGTTTTATCTCTGAGACTTGAGTTACTGTTGAATTGCTGGTTGTCAGAGCTGGTAAGCAGCACTTAGTTGTCAGCTCAGGTTATTGGTATTTATTTATAGCCACAGGTTGAAAGTTCTGTGCTGGCAAATTTATTTATTAAACTTTAAATTCTAATATGGGCATATTTAGCAATCCACTTTGCACTTGTTCCACTGTGTCATAAGTCGAGACAGTTTATACTATGGAGGTTTGTCTCTTTGTCTTTAGCAGACAAAGAGCTGAAATTGTAAGGAATAATACTTTTAAATTTATTCACAACTCTGAGCTGACTTTGCAAACATGGAGCGTTTGCCCACGGAGGCAGAGGGATAAAAGGTCTGCCTGAATGTTTGGAGTATACCAAGCTATCAGTGCTTGTCTTCTATTGTGTCCTTTACAATTTGCAAACATACAGATGGACTCCAGACTGGACCCCGCCCTTACCACCTGGTCAAATAATGGCAGATGATCCGGAGGGTGAGTTTGAGTTTGGGGAGGAAGGAAGGTTCCAGAAGAGCCACTTGCGTTTACATTGCCGTCTCTGGTACAGGTAGTCCTCTTTTTCACGCTCTTTGCGTGCTCTTTGGTAGTGGTCGTCTTCCTTCAAGTACCAAACTGGTGGCCAGCGATGTTTCTCAAAGTAGTCTTGGTTCTCTGCATCAGAACACATTTTTATTAATAATTAACATTTTTCGGTACAGAGATTTTTTTTAAGAAGATGGTTTCAAGTTATCCTAAAAGTTGAAAAAATATTTAGCTTTAATGAAGGACTTTAGAAAATAAGATATTAATCTCAGAAGCTTCATTCTTTGCAGTCATTTGTGCCAGAATTCAACTAAAGAATGAGAAAAAGAATGACAACAGCAGAATCTTGGCAAAGTCTAAATGTGGTACCTGTGGACTTAGCCTTCATTTCACGTGGAAACTTGCGGCAGACACTGTTGTAGTTGGTGCAGATGTGGTGCAAGCACCATCCAGTCAGCTGCTGGGCTCCATGGAACTGTCAACATTCAAAGTGAGATTGTCATTTTAGTGCAGAGTCAGTTGTTCTAGCTGAAAACTGAGATTTTTGACCTCTGATTAGGAAAAATATCCTCAATATTGAAAATACACTTGAATGTTGTAACGTATTTCTGCATATGGTGCAACAGATAATATGAACTGCTTCTTGAAAGACTATCCATCCATCCATTTTCTTGCACCCTTTTTCCCTCAGTGGGGTCGGGAGGGGTGCTGGTGCCCATCTCCAGCCAACGTTTCGGGCGAGAGGCGGGGTACACCCTGGACATGTTGCCAGTCTGTCGCAGGGCAACACAGAGACACACAGGACACACAACCATGCGCACACACACTCATACCTAGGGGCAATTTGGAGAGGCCAATTAACCTGACAGTCATGTTTTTGGACTGTGGGAGGAAACCGGAGTACCCGGAGAAAACCCACGCATGCACAGGGAGAACATGCAAACTCCATGCAGAAAGACCCCAGGCCGGGAATCGAACCCAGAACCTTCTTGCTGCAAGGCAACAGCTCTACCAACTGCGCCACTGTGCAGCCCCTTCTTGAAAGACTATCAGTAGTTAATTCAATTTTGTATTCATTTTTGCATGAAATTGATGTAAAGTAAATGCTTTTTTTTTCGGTATTAATGTAGAATTCCAGAGGTACAGATTATGACCAAAGAAAACCAAAAAGTGCAGATAGTGCTTTCTTTTGCCACACCTGGTAGTACTGACCATTTGCATAATATTTATAAAAGTCCAATTTGCAAGAGAAAACATGATCAAGACTCAATTATTATTTGTCATCATTGACAGGTGAGAGCACCTGGGCCATATCCAAGTATATCAGCACATCGCCATCGATATCCGTCCCCATCATCGCCGACTCCGTCAAAACTGTTACTGTGTAGAGTTCTGAAAAGAAACGCGCTTCAGAGTCTGAGACCAATTAAAAAGCATGCAGCTTTATTTCTGATATGATCCAGTGCAGGGAAATAAGCAACAGCAAATGCGATACCTGTTAGAGCGACCAGGTGGGGGAGGCAAAGACGGTTGGCAAGAACAATGAGCTCCATTGCATCCAAGTCTGACCGAGAGCAGAATCTGCCCATGTAGAGATACTCCAGCACGGCTCGCATGCAGCTCCGAGTCGTGTTGGGAAGCAGCACCTTACAAACAGAAAGACGGGGCGGGGAGTTACTTACAAGCTCCGATTTTCTGCTGATTTGTAAATTCCAGAAGCTCATCTGCTATGAGAGGATTTATTTCTCCTAATATCTCTATAGACAGAATGTCTATAGAGATATAGACAGAATGTCTATAGAGACAGAATGTCTATAGAGATTCTGGCTCTTTAGTCCTTCTAAATGGACTAAAAGCTCGGTTCACAGGCTTTTTCTCACTATGCAGAAATCTAACTGGTCCTTTCAAGGAGTAATGCTTAAAGAAATAGGAGCTAAGATAATGGTTCACACAGGAAATTGCTATAGATGATGCAACAATGCAGAAAAATGAAAAATAACACAATCCAATATGCAAAGCTTTTTCAGTTTAGCCTCAAAAATAAATGTTTATATGGATAAGGATAATACAGGATCCCTAGAAAATATCTGAAAGGACTGATTTCCATTTTAGTCATTAAATTGAAAAAAAATAAAAATAATAATAATTATGTTATAGATTGGCCAAACATTGTTCATACCATTTTAGAAGGTTTTATATAATTTTTGACATGCCATTATTACTGTATTCTCAAAACAGATACTCCTTTTACTTTGATTTATTATCATTTCAGATGCATGTCTGGTTTTCCATCAGATACAAACTTCTGAGTTAAATAAATAAATAAATAAATACAAATCTATGTAAATCTAAATCTACCACAAGTATGAATAGTTTTGGGATTAACTATGTAATGTATTTACCTGCAGCAGCAGTGACTCAAGCAAAAAGTATCCCATTTCTTAAACTGTCCTAAAGCAGATTATTGATCAGTGCGTCTAAAAATAGATTTAAAAAATCTAATCTTTGTTTAGAAAAGCTTTTCTTCTTCTTTTAGTAAATCACTATACTTTGGAGTGAAAACACACACCGTATCTCCCTCACAGATTTACAGTATGTCTGGATCACAAAGCCAGTTTAATAGTATTAAACCAGAGTTAGAGTCCCCTAATTGAATTATCCCTCACATCCCCAATGGAGTGCTGCTAACGTCAGCCTACTGTGCCTTGCAAAAGTATGTAGATCCTTTAAACTTTTTGCCATCTTACAAAATGTTTAAAGGCATTACTTTAAACTTTATTATACAAAATACGCAATTGTGTATAATAAGTCGAAGGAAAATTACATGATTTGAAACTTCACTTCCAATTAAAATTCTGAGTTTTGTGGATTTCATATTCACTCCCACTATGTCAATAACTTGTTCTTGTTTGGAAGATAGCTCAAGTTAGGCAGACTGGAAAGCACCTATGAAAAGCAAGTGCACTTGCACTTTGATTAGACCATTTTAACACATGAATGTGCTCTCATCTGTTGTGGCAGACTCTTTGTTTACTGTTGTTGTCCTCCAACCAGACTAGAACAAAGACTGTGCAAGATTTCAGAGACTTCATTCCAGGATAGCCTCATATTTAGTCTCATCTTTCTTGGTTGGTGATGTTTAATGCTAGCTGTTATCACACATCGTCTTTTGTATGTCCAAAAGCTAAATTTTAATCTCATCAAAGCCCCTTCTTCCACACGTTTGCTGTGTCATCTGCAAAGTTGATACCAAACTATTAACAGGGATTCTTATCTCTTTCTGTCTACACTGGTTTTCTTCTTCCCCCTCTCCTATTAATGTCATTAATGGACTTCACAACTAATAATTGCTCTCAAATAATGCTCTTCTTTCCCAACTTGTCCATTTTAACTCTTTAGATTATGATTGGGTACTGTTCTAAAAAGTGCTGATATATTTTTTTATAACTTAAACCATCTTTGAACTTCTTCACAACTTTCTTCCTGACTTATCTTGCCTTTTTCTTGGTT
The DNA here is from genome assembly GCF_904066995.2 of Poecilia reticulata. Lineage (NCBI taxonomy): Eukaryota > Metazoa > Chordata > Actinopteri > Cyprinodontiformes > Poeciliidae > Poecilia > Poecilia reticulata. The sequence goes on from NC_088838.1 coordinate 13,579,260, forward strand.
TTCATGTTTGTTTACTAAGGCTTTCTAACAGAAATCTGACAATCTGGACTCCACAAGAGCAGAGTGATTTATTCAAACGGTGTCTTACTAGTTTTAAAGAACATCTGATATGCAGTCTATCCTTGGCTCACCTCTTTGGTGCAGCTCTCAACGAAAGGTCCACCAAACATAGCTGCCATCCAGTCACAACTAGAGATGAGCAAAGGCTTGTGGGCCATGATCGTCCCATCGTCGAGCTTGAATACCACGTCTGCAGCATCAATACGGAAATACTGGTAAGCCCTTAGTCATAACTGTGTCAAATGCAGTGAGGAAGCAAACATAATAAAGTTCTCTCACCAGAAAAGGTGCCTTTAGCCAAGCATTCTTTTACTCTATTTGTGCGGCGTACATGGAAGGCTTTGGTGATTTCCTGGTTCATGAAGGCTTCGTTGTTAAGTATGTTTGCCACCATCATCCGCAGATCAAAGACCTCCAGCAGCTCAGCGATGTGTGCAATCTGCATGAGTTCCTTCTCATTCTCGTCCAGCTGACCGGTGTACAGGTAGCGAAGCACTGCTCGAAAAGGCCCGAGCTGGATCGACAGGTCCATGTGTACGACGGTCATGAATCTGGAGGTGTACGTCACAGGGTCATCCACCAGCTCCTCCTGAATGCTGACGAAGGCTCGACTCCATGAGGAGAGCAGTCTGCCGCGCCGGGCGCCCTCAGAGTCCTTCAAGGTGCCGTCGCTCGTGCACGCCCGCAGGTTGGCCCTGTCTCCGTCGTCGCTGCTCTCACAAACATCAAAGCTAGCAGCACGCATCAGCAGCTCTCTGCCAGAGAGGGGGCCACGCGGGGGCCGTTCAGTCTCCTCATTTTGCGTGTCCATACTGAACAGGTCATAAAACTTTGAGGAGGATGTTGCCAAGTATATCTTGTGTGCAAAGATTTTCTGTCGCTCCTGTAGGACCAGGATGACATCAGCACAGTGTGGGTCCTCCAGCAGGCCGGCCGGGTGCTCTTCTGTGGTGGAGGGGGGAGGTGGCACAGTGATGATAGGAGGGGGAGGCTTCGGGGGAAGGAAGGGCGCTTGGAGCAGAGGCCGCTGGACATTTCTGAGGTGAGATTTCCAAAACTGCAGATGGCGGCGAGAGATGAGAGCAGCTCGGATGGCATTGTCAAAGACGTCCTTGACACCAAATTGAGCAACGACACTGGTTTCATAATACGGGACGCCCAGCTCTTTGGCTACCTCCCTTCCTCTCTCTGGTGGAAGGATCTCGTTGGATTTTATAGGTCTGAAAATGAGAAGGTAATGACCATTGGAGAGGAGGGAAACCAAAATCTGATTTATTTACTGATAAAACTTTATCTGGCATTAAACTAGATTAAACTTTTCCTGTTTTAGGTAAATTAGTATTACATGGATAATTTCTGTTTTGTTTAATTGTTACTTTGCTATTTAAATTCAGAAGCATGAATTGCAGTTTACACATTTTGAGCATTTTTCCACAAGCTCCCTACAATAGTTTGCCGTAATTTTGGCTCATTCCTCCTAACAGAACTGATAAACCTGAAACAGATTTATAGGCTCCCTTGCTCACACACATGCTTAAGGCTTTGCCCACACATTTTTGATTAGATTAAATTTCAGGACTTTGTGATGGATACTCCAGAACTTGGATTTTGTTGTCGTTACATTAGTTTGTGATTAATGTACCATCAACATAACAGATCACTGTCTACTTCCTGGAGTTTGTTGTGCCTTATTTAACTTAGTGACTGATGTCTTAAGATGTTTTCTCAATATTTATTTAATGATTATTGAGGAATTTAAAGGTGCTAAACTCATGGAATACATAAATAAGAAATGATACACAAACTCCATTCTCCCTGATCATAGATAAACAGAAAGACATTTAATGCACATCTGCGGATTCACACCGCATTTTCCTCATCTCATTTTCATTGTCTCAGAAATCCAAAATGTCTTGTCTCTTACTTCTGACATCAGGTTTTTATACCATTCCAGCCCTATTGTTGTGTATTGGAAAGCTTTTGACCAATGGCGTTACCGAACCTCGCTTGCATAGCAATTCTGGCTCCGTCTTACACTGGATGTGTGATGGAAGTTCCGAGAATTAGGGCTTGACCTCCTGGAAATTAAATCTGCTCCATCAGAAGAACTATTAGTCAAGTTGTTGGTTTCTTATCTGTCCAAACAGAGATTCTTTCCCATTCCTGGCTGACTTTCTTGCATGCAAGCAGGAAAAGACGTTTGCCAAAGGTTTCTTGCATAACAACTTAACCTTTCCCTCTTTGGTGATTGTTTATTCCACATCTCTCCAGTCTGAATTCCTTTCTGACTTCTAGGTCAGATTGACCTTGACACAGTACATTTCTTTTCAGTCAAAATATATCTTAATGTGAATCAACCAACAACATGACTTTTAACTATTAATATAATCATATTCCTCTATATGATCTATTTTTCTCATGATGTAATCTATTTTGTTGAGCAAAACACCAACACAACATGACACCAGCTCCGCCATATTTTAAAGATGGGATGATGTTCTCAGGTTTTCAAGTTTCCTTGGGTGTTGGGTGTGCAACTATTGAACTAAATCAAACAAAACAAAATGCTTTGAAAATTCATCTGGGGTTTATCATAAGCATTGTAGTCTGACTCTAAAAATTCTCTCTGAAAGTCTAATATGATTTCATGTCAGTGAGAAGGAAAAAAGAAAAAGGTTACATGACTTTTTATGCAATGTATGCACATCTGGTTTCATTAGAATCTCTTTGACAGGAAAAGCTTGCATTCAAAGAAACATTGTAACATTAAGTCTCGGTACCTGGCCAAAGGCCTCCGTGCCCTGTTGACTGCCTCCAGATCTGCATAGCGCAGGTCCAGCTGGCACCCTACCAAGATGACAGGAGCGCGGGGACAGAAGTGCTTGATCTCAGGGTACCACATGGTCTTTACATGGTACAGAGAGTTTGGGTTGGCGATGGAGAAGCACAGCACCACAACATCGGACCTGAACATGCCACAATTATTTTTGTTAGTTGTGATGGATGAGTCCCACCAACATCGCCTTTAGCAGTTCCTCACCTGCCGTATGCAAAACGCCGGTCCTTGTGATGATCTCCAAAAGTATCCCATAGCCGCAGGGACACACTCACATCATCCACTACATCTCTGGAGCGCTCTAACACCTGAGCAGCAACAAAGCATGAATATTCATAAATTTTTGCAAATTACATGAAGCACTACAGGCACTTACGATGTGCTTTTTTGCAACAATGTTTACCATTCCTACTCACCTCTTGGCATACTCTGTACTGATCGATTGCCCAAACTGTGGGCACATGCGTAGCAAGTAACTGGTACTGAGTGAGTGTGGCATTGCAGGCCCGGGCGCAGATAAGGCGGGTCTTTCCAACTGCATTGTCACCCACTACCACACACTTGATAGTTTCAACGTTTGGCCTCTCATAGTCCATATCAGTATCTGTCAACTGGGACCTGAGGAAATTACAAAACCATAAACAAAACACTGCTTTCAGATCCAGAAGTCTATGGCATCCTGCATGGTATCAGAGCTCTCACTCTGTTTTTCATCCGCACTGCTCAGTCAGCCTGCAGAGCTAACAATGAATGGTCTCGTGACTTCCCTGTGCTCATTCACAAGTTTCCCGTCACTGATTCTTAAAGTGACCAGCAGACAAACAGAGAGGACGCTTTGTTTATCCCAGTCTTTAAAAGCAACACACAGCCAAACTTTTGCTGGAAAGCATAAACACTATTATCTCTTTTAAGCTACAGAAGACTCTCTAAAAATTCCATGACTATTGGAAAATATTGAAAATGTAAGTCCATCGCGGAAAAGGCTATGTCAGTTCTGTCATAGCAAAACGTCCAACTTTATAAGACATATCCTCTGTCCTAATTCACTAGATTTAGAATTTCACAAAGAAGTGTCAACTCCTTTAGATGCGTCCTTGCTCTAATGCATCTGGATCAAAGAGACAAATTACTTTCTCAGCCAGGCTTTCAGACTCATTTATCTATTTCAGATAAGATGAAACTTACAAAATCTGCAGGACACCGGCCCCAGCGGTAAAGGGGTTCCTTGATTTAAATGTTTAATCTCATATTAATTTTTACCAAACTGTGAGAATTAGCAGCCAAAGGTCATCAATATTTAAAATATCACACTGCCGTTTTTCTGAATGAAGTGAGTACGCCCTCATACTACCTCAGCTGCCTAGACTCGAGTAATCCTCTTCTTTGAGCATCTTCGGCCTTTGGGCTGACTCTTGGTCATTCCAAAGACTGATTCCTGGTATTTATTTATTTTAGCAAAAACTGAAGATTTCTTATGCATGCAATGCCCCACTTCCAGTATTCAGGCTGCTTTCTTGCTATTTAAGTCACTAGCTCGTTTTCATTCATAAAACAGGCTCCCTATGAGCAACACAAGCTGCAGCCCTGCTTGACTCATATGTATTAACACACAGACACCTAACAATTTGACCTTAAGCTGGGCCTCTGTGAAGATCCACCGCCTGAAATAATGCTCTACAACATGCCCTTCCTGTAATAGCACACACTAGACTGCGCAACTCTCAAATGAATTAATCATTTTTATAAGGTCGGATATTACACATCATTCACAATGCAAAATGAATAGGTCGGTTCGCATCCTCCGCCACCAAGATATTAGAAGCAGAATAAAATAGTTGATTTCCTACCATGAGGAGCGGACTGTCCCTCCACCACCGAGACAAACTAGTCATGAGGCTTTGCTGCATTACACGTTATGTAACGCCCCGTCACTGACTCCTGAGCCTGTTTATCCGGCTCCGTGCGACTCCAGCGCAAAACCAATGATAAAGGATTAAAACCAGTTTGATTCCGCTGCCATTCTAAATGCCGTACGGACCCTCCTTACCGCAACAAAAGGAAGTGCTGCATTAGGTTGGTCGATGAGCGAGTCGGAAAGCGGGGCTCCATCGGATGCGGCTCGCACCTGACGGCTGCTCGTATTCTGCTTCATCTTCGGGGAAAGGTGATCCGACCGAGGCTTGGAAAATAGCCGACCGAGCCCTGACGTTTAGGTGAAAAGCCCCTCTGGATCAGTGCATATAAAGGCGACCGCAGTGCAAGGAGCGCGACCGCTGCTCTGAAATGTGCCGCTGCTTGCAGAGCTGCAGCTCTGACCGTCATGGAGCCAACTTGCACTTACTGTAAGGGC